>NC_082683.1:65071038-65381991 GCF_949987515.2 Delphinus delphis | reverse complement strand
GCAGACTTTCTCTAGTTGTAGCGAGCAGGGGCTACTCTTCGTTGCGGTGCATAGGCTTCTCATTGCGGTGGCTTCTCTTGTTGCGCAGCATGGGCTGTAGGCGCACTGGCTTCAGCAGGTGCAGCACATGGGCTCAGTAGTTGCAGCACGTGGGCCCTAGAGCATGTGGGCTCAGTAGTTCCGGCACGTGGGCTCTAGAGCGCAGGCTCAGTAGTTGTGGCACACGGGCTTAGTTGCTCCGTGGCACATGGGATCTTCCTGGACCAGGGATCGAACCCATGTCTCCTGCATTGGCAGGTGGATTCTTAAGCACTGCGCCACCAGGGAAGTTCCCCATATTACTATCCTTTTCAAATATGTTAAATTACCTTTTCTTGTTCAAATAAAATTTTTCTTGCCTTCTCACATTCAAGGCTCTTTGCCATTTCTACACTTTCTCAGGAAAAGATTTTTCTCTTAGTGTTGTATGAACTTGGGTAATCAACTTATGTCACATTGTTTTAATCCATAAAATGGGCATAATGCCACTTATCCTACATGAAAGGTTGCTGTGAGCAAAGAAAAAGAATGGGGAAATGTTTTGAAATATCTAAAACTCTTATTACTGGGCAGGCCATACAAATGATAGTTTGATTTCTGCTTCATTATCCCTCACAGCTGTTATTGGCATTCTCCATAGACTGGCACCAAGAATGGCTACTCTTTCAAATAATTACTTGACACGACTATTCTCAACTTAAAAATCTTTAGCAAGGACTATTTCACCCAATAATATCAAAAGCAGATTTATTTTCATTGCAACTTAATACAACCAAAATGTTTTCAATAAAGGAAACTGAAATTAGTAATTTTGAAATTTATAGTTAAAATAATATTGGAGGGCTTCCCTGGTGGCGCAGTGGTTGAGAGTCCGCCTGCCGATGCAGGGGACACGGGTTCGTGCCCCGGTCCAGGAAGATCCCACATGCCTCGGAGCGACTAGGCCCGTGAGCCATGGCCGCTGAGCCTGCGCGTCCGGAGCCTGTGCTCCGCAACGGGAGAGGCCACAACAGTGAGAGGCCCACGTACTGCAAAAAAAAAATAAATAATAATAATATTGGAGGCCTTAATCACTGATAAATACATACTTTACCTTTCTTCCAATCTGTACTCCTGGGGTGTCTGCTTCCACAATAAATCCAGTAAAGGCTTTACTAGCAGGAGCCTTAGGATCCAGATCAGAACGAGCCAATAAAAAATACCTAATACACATATACATACATGATGATAGAGAATGGTATCAGCAGATAGCATATGGTGACTCCCATCTCAGTTAATCCTCCCAACAGTCCCAATTATTATTACCCCCATTTTATAGATGAAGAAATGAAGAATCAGAGAGGTTTAAAAGCTCACCCAGGTCACATACTTACAACATGGCAGAGCTAGTATTTCACCCCACATTTACTTCTTAACTAATATGGTATCTAACTTTTTCGTAGTTTGATTGACAAGTAAAAATTCCTTGTATCAAGATGACATAAAATAAAGTATGTGTGTGTTGGAACTGTCACTTTTTCTTTCCCAAAACTAGTTTAAGTATTTAAGGGACAAGTTATCTGGAAAAGGAGGGTAAATGGGGCTGCCTGTGAAAAGAAATGAGATAGTGACCCCTATGTTCTGACTACTGTCCTCTTCATGCAGCAAAATCAGAGTTTGTGTTACAGCTGAATTATGAATATCTCCTGGGTTTTCTCTCCAGAAGAATTCTTCCCAGGAAGATTTAAAAATAAAACATGAGGAAAAAAGGCAAAACATCCAAATATCCATGTAACCCATGTTCTAAATAGCCTGGTATAGGAGAATTTCTTTTTTTAATTTCTTAAACAACTAATTTATTTTCTATCCTTAAAAGTAAAAAACTGGGCTTCCCTGGTGGCACAGTGGTTTACAGTCCGTCTGCCGATGCAGGGGACACAGGTTCGTGCCCCGGTCCGGGAGGATCCCACATGCCGCTAAGCGGCTGGGCCTGTGAGCCATGGCGGCTGGGCCTGTGCGTCCGGAGCCTGTGCTCCGCAATGGGAGAGGCCACAACAGTGAGAGGCCCGCGTACCGAAAAAAAAAAGAAAAAAACTAATAAACTATCATCTACTCTACAGTTTCACTTAATAGTTTAAAAAATAGTAAAAATTGTTTTCTAGTTTCATATATTACCTAATTTGTCTTACTACATGATGCGCTGTACTTAATCAATTATTAAAATTGTGAAAGCTTCTACTTGCATTGTTGGATTTCCCTCAACTTGTTACATTTTAATCGTTTCTTCACTTTTTTATTACTTGTGATATTATGATAACTTACTTAAAGATAATGATATAGCACTCCGTAATACTGGACACTCATAAAGTGATTGACATATTTAAAATAAACAGTAAACTCACTCTCAGGAATAATGCTTTTTTTGACAAAAAATAGCACCGAAGAGCACACATATATAATCAGAATTTTTGCAGACAAGGAAAGATAGCCCATTTTTAGTTCATTATACCAATCACCAGAAGGTCCTTCTTCTATAAGTTTCTATTTATATACTTGTAGTGATGAGTAAATACATTTTTCCCATGACCACTTAACACACACTAGATAGAACTGTTGTTGAAATTCTTGTGTTTATGTTGAGCTATACTTTACATTTTTCTCACTTTCACACATTTATTCTAAACTGACTTTTGGAGCAAACATACAAGCCTACTCTTCCATGTATGAGACATTATTTTAAAAATTTTTAAATTCTTCCTACACAACCAAATCTAATTCCTTTACTCTTCATAGGACATGTTTTCTGTGCTCACCCTAATGAAGGACATTTACTTGCTTCTGAATTTATTTCATTTTGTCAATGCATGTCTTAAAAAGTGTTGCCCAGAAATGTTACCATTTTTTTTCCTGCTTGTTTGATGCTATACTTCTATTACTTCAGCAAGAAATTACATTCGCTTCTTAAAGGCAGATACATCACACTGTTCATTCCTATAGAACCTTTCTTCATCTTTTTTCCACAAATAATGCTATCAAATATGTTTTCCTTCAAAATTTTATATTAATACAAAGGATTTTATGATCCTTTGTTGAACTGCATGTCATTATTTTTGGACCTATATATTTGGACCTCTTAGATTTTATTAAAGTAAAATTCTGTCCTCTCTAAACTTATTGCTCAGAAGCAGAGAAATGTGCTATACCAATGGCTTTCCTTTTTCCTCAGAATCTTAGGGGAATGGTTCCAAGGATCCTGGTATGGGCTAGGGAGAGTGGGGGTAGTAAGCCAAGTAGAGGGAACTCTAGCTTTCCTAATCAGATTCAACCAGAGCAGGTGTTTTTGTTTTATTTTATTTTACAAATTAAACTTCTGATACAATTTGAAGAAATAGTTCAGGACTTAAGAATAGTTTGTGAAAATCACTGAACTATTTATAATCCTTTATGGACCCTCCAGTTCCATGAATAAAACTTGTCTTAATTGTGGTAGTTTAATAATAAAGGAAGGAAAGAGGGGGAGATTCTGAATATAAAGCATTTAAGAATCAATATAGAGAGGTTTTAAACAACATACCAATTAGCTTTTCCTCCATTGGTTATCCACATCTTCTGACCATTAATAATATACTCATCTCCTTTTTTTTCTGCTTTGGTCTTTATAGCAGCTACATCAGAGCCTGCTCCAGGTTCTGTTACACAGTAGGCCTTGAATATATGGAAATAAGAGAAAATAATTATATGTTAATTATTAAATTATGAACATTTAGAACCAGGAGGGTATTTTATTTTTTAAGTCAGTATTTTAAATACTTTAAAATACTTAACAATAAAATGTTCTTACAGAATCAAACTACTCAAATGTAAAAACATTTAATATGTAATTTAAAACTAGATGTAGGATACCAATAAACCATATCAAAAATTACATTGTTAGGTATCTTCAACCAAGTTAAATAAATTTCACACGAACTCATTCATCCAAACATTTATTGAGTAGTATCTACCATTTACCAGGTTATGAAGGAGGAGATGGAAGAGCCAGAGATGAAAGACATCCTGTCTTCAAGATTTTTACAATGTAGCAGTGGAGATGAATATTATATTGTAATTATATATCTAAGTATTAAAGTCACACACAATGGGCTTAAGAAACTATCTTAGCTTTAGGGTGTCAGAAAGCTTCCCAGAGGTGATGTTTAAATTAGGTCTCAAAAAGGAAAAGGAATTCTTAGGCGGTAAGGAAAAGGGGGAATGTGTATTCCAGGAAGAAGTAATACATATGCAATGATACCGAGATAAGAAGCAGGGTTACTCAGTGTTTGTGATACAAAAGTACCAGATTCTATGCATTCTGTGCATGTAAGGGAATGGTAGAAATTAGTCTGGAAAGAAAAGAAGGGAACAGATGACAAAGAACACTTTATATTACACTAAGAAGTTAAAATTTTATCTGGTGGAAAAAGGGAAGCCTCTTAATTAAGGCTCTTCAACAGATGTGTGACAAGATGTAAGCAGAATGGATAAAGGGAGTGGTGGAAGGCAAGCAATGGGTAGCTGAAGTTCATTCAAGTTTACTGAGTGACAGGTACTGGGAATACAAGGCCTAAAGACACAAGTTCCTTACCCTTAAGGTACTTATAGTCCAAAGAGAGAAACCTTAACAGTTAATTTTAATTCAAAGTAGTAAGGGTACATAGGGACATTAGAAATGACTACTTAGACCTGTAGAGGGTGGGAGGTGATGAGTGGTAAGTAAGATGAAAAGAAGAATAATAAGTAATACTCGTTGAAGGAGATAAGTCTTGAAGGACAAATAAGTGAGGCAAGCAGATCTAGGCATGGAAGAATGAAACAGCAGTTGTACAAGGCAAAGTACTAGCAGTTCAGTACTGGAATGTAAAGTATGAAAGTGAAAGCCATGAAAACAGGCTAAAAAGGCAGCCAGGGACCTGGTCCTGGAGGCTGAGGTGTATGCCATGCTAAGGAGAGCAGACTTTTATGCATTCAACAGAAGTTTATCAAACACTTGCTATTGTGCCACAGAACCTGGGCTTCAGGGAAATCCAGAGCAGCCTAGTGCGGAAAAGTGAGGAATATACATGCATTTTTCTGAGCATGTCAGATTCTAAAATGCGTTCACAAACTAAAAAAAAATATTAGATACCACTGCTATTGATGAAATGGAAACACAATGTTTTTGTAAATGCAGGAAAGTGACAGATTTACATTTTAGATAGTTTATTATTACAGAAGTATAAAGGACAGATTTAAGGGGAGATAATAATAATAACTTTTTACTATCTTCCAGGTGCTGTTCTAAGTACTTGACTCATTTAAACCTCACAATAATTCTTATGACACAAGTACTAGGTGTCTACATTTTATAAATAAGGAAACTGAGACAGTGAGGTTAAGTAATTTTCCCAAGTTCACAGATCTAGTAAGTGGCATAAATACCTACATAAGAGTGGAGTTAGGGACACAAATTATGCAAGAAAGAAAGCTTAAACTAAGAAGCAAGATAAGGCAAGAAGATAAGATGAAGTTTAGAATTGTGGTGTGAAATCCACAGGACACAATGACTGAATAGGATGTTGGAGAGCTAAAGAGGATGTTATGATGACTCAATTTTTTAGTTTAGGAAGCTTCTAATTAGGGATAATCTCAAAGAGAAGCAGTACTATAGAGTGGGAAGAAAATAATTTGGTTTGGGACACACTTCACTTAAGATATTTGAGTCTAGGGCTTCCCTGGTGGCGCAGTGGTTGAGAATCTGCCTGCCAATGCAGGGGACATGGGTTCAAGCCCTGGTTTGGGAAGATCCCACATGCCGCGGAGCAACTAGGGCCGTGAGCCACACTACTGAGCCTGTGCGTCTGGAGCTTGTGCTCCACAACGAGAGGCTGCGACAGTGAGAGACCCGCACACCGCGATGAAGAGTGGCGCTCACTCACCGCAACTAGAGGAAGCCCTCGCATAGAAACGAAGACCCAACACAGCCAAAAATAAGTAAATAAAATAAATAAATAAATAAAAATACAAGTTGGAAAAAAAACATATTTGAGTCTAGCTAGGAAGAAATGTCTAATAGATAAGTTCATATAGGAGGGTAAAGGTCAGGCGAGAGATAAGGGCTGGAACTGGAGACTTAATAGACTACTCAGTGAATATACCAAAACTTAACACGAGACAGGGAGACTGATTTGCCAACTTAAGTCAAGAGTAAGCTTTATGTAAATCAACAGTGCTAATGCTATAAGCTATATTTACAAAAGAATAGTATCTACCTCTTCCTATCTTTGTGCTCTTTACACAATTCTTGGATGACACCTTTGGTCCAGAAGACCTTAATTAAGAAGAAAATACGGATTTATGAGAAAGAGACCTGGAAAATCTCAGAGACACATCTTTATTGCAACCCTCTGGATCTGTGAGAGAGAACACGGCCCAGAAGGATCAGCTCCAGACTTGCTCCAACTCGAGGCTTTCAGTAACTCCCTTCTCTTCAAGCTCCCCACTCAGCCCAACATTTTAATCTTTCAGTCTTTCTCCCTCCTTCATCATCCTCTGTTTATTCACCTTTTCCATTCACCTGTCTCATTTTCTCATTCTTTCTGATTGCCCTGCTCTCTCACACTCACATCCCCTTGCAGATCATCTTTCTGTTGCAGACTATACTGATGGCCTATTTCCAAGAGCAGCAGGTTTGAATCAGCTCCAGTTTAAAATGAAGGTGGGGGGTGGGGGCAAGGCCAGGAGGGGATATTAAAAAAAAAAAAAGTATCTAAAATAAGAGTGATGGAACCATGCTACTCTGTACTCATCAGACCATACTAGAGTACTACATTTAGCTCTATAATAATATTTTTGAGTCAATGACTACTAAGAAGGCGGTGGGACTTTACTGTGTTGTATGAAGAAAAGATGAAAAAATTGGGGCTAATTTGCTTAGAAAAAAGTAAGAGCCACATGACAGCCATATTAAAATACCTGAAGGGCTATACAGCCAAGGGAGAGGATTTGAACTGATAGGAGAAAACTAGTGTGAAATTATTCAAACTTATTGAACACCTATTATGGTATCAGGTGGTGAAGTTATAAAAGGAAATGACACAATCCTTTCCCTCAGAAGCATGCAATCTAGAAGAGCTTTCTAACAGTCAGGGACACTCCCAAATGGAGCTGCTTCAGGAAGTTGAGGCTCCTAGACATGAAAACATGAGCTAGATGGCCTTTTCACAGGTGTGCTATAGAGGAGATTCAGGTGTCATGTAGGTTAACTGCATTACTCTTCTACCTAGATGTTCAAAGATGTTTTCAGCATCACAACAAAAAAAGTATTATACAAATGAACTGCCCAGAAAAGATAACTCTTTAAAGTACCAAAATTATATTTTAAGTAACTTTGGGAATTTCTTTTCCTCTGAAATATGCTATTAGACATTCCTCTGCTTTATAATAAGGCATAGTTTTTATTTTTTTTAACTTTTTCATAAATTTATTTTATTCTTACTTATTTTGGGCTGTGTTGGGTCTTTGTTGCTGCACACGGGCTTTCTCTAGTTGCGGCAAGCGGGGGCTCCTCTTCGCTGCAGTGCGCGGGCTTCTCATTGCGGTGGCTTCTCTTGTTGCGGAGCACGGGCTCTAGGCACGAGGGCTTCAGTAGTTGTGGCTTGCAGGCTCGAGAGTGCAGGCTCAGTAGTTGCGGCGCACGGGCTTAACTGTTCCACGGCATGTGGGATCTTCCCAGACCACGGCTCAAACTCCTGTCCCGTGCGTTGGCAGGTGGATTCTTAACCAATGTGCCACCAGTGAAGCCCAAGGCATAGTTTTTAGAACTTATGAAGTGTATGAGTTTGTGTGTTGCCATGCACAATGGCTGGTTCTTCAGAGTTGCTCTTGTCTTATTTGATTGTTTCCTAGTAAGTAAAATTAACTTTATAATGCTCTTTCATCAGAAGCCATTTTTGTTTCCAGTGCAACTTGTTCTCTTAAGTCAAGCAAATTAATAATATTCTTTTATGCATAATTATTTATGAAAAATTTATTATTTACTTAATTTGCATAATTCTATGAATTCTATAATTCTATGAATAATACATTTTGGGTAAGGATCTAAGGGTCTACCAGGTTGTTAACCTATGAGCAGGAACCCAGTTTTGGTGGGTTTTTTATTTATTTATTTTTTTGTGGCGGGGGGGCTGTGTTGGGTCTTCGTTGCTGTGCACGGGCTTTCTCCAGTTGCAGCGAGGGGGGCTACTCTTTGTTGCAGTGTGCGGGCTTCTCATTGCAGTGGCTTCTCTTTCTTGTGGAGCACAGGCCCTAGGCACATGGGCTGCAGTAGTTGTGGCATGCGGGCTCAGTAGGTGTGGCTCACTGGCTCTAGAGCGCAGGCTCAGTAGTTGTGGCACACAGGCTTAGCTGCTCTGCGGCATGTGGGATCTTCCCAGACCAGGGCTCGAACTCGTGTCCCCTGCATTGGCAGGCAGATTCTTAACCACTGTGCTGCCAGGGAAGTCCCAAGAGCCCAATTTTATTCATTGTTTTATTCCAAGTCCACCTGGTACACAGTATTCAAATATTTAAAATGAGTAGAACATTATACTTTTCTTTATTAGTGATGATATCACCACCTTATCTTTGTATAGTTTACTAAACAATTTTGCATTCATTCTCTACTAATTTTTTCTTTTTTGCCTTACACTCTAAAGTGATTGGAGGTAGTTCATATAATGCATGCTTTTTAAAAAATCAGGAATGAAGTGAAAATAAAGATAAACCGGAAAGAATAATATACTACAACACATGCTTCGAGGTTCAAATAATTACTAATGGAGGACTATAAAACTGGCTCTGTGCTTCCTACTTACCAAAACAAAAAAAATACTATACTGTAGTTACAAGTGTAAACTGCCTATAAGCTGAAGTCTGGCATATAGCAGGGAACTCAGATATTGAGTAAATGAATGGATGAATGAATGGCAGTTAAAGAAAAACAAAGTATCCCCTGGCCATGAGGTATGAAAGAAATTACTATATTTTTGCAAAAGGGACACTATGTGAAGATATTCTTATAAAAACATAAGCATTTTGTTTTATGTTTACTATATCTTTTTAGATGTTATACGACCAAAATAGGTGTGTATAACAATACAGAAGAAAATACAGAAGAGACTTTGAGGCTAAGTAACTATATAAGATCATATTGCTATTATATGGCTTGAAGCCAGGTCTTAGGACCCCAAGTTCAGTGTTCAGTTACATTTCAGCTACTTCTCAGTTCCACTGGAAATACATGATTTTATGACAAGAGTTTTCTTTATCATGTTATGCTTTTTCAGACACTTATGAGTTCTTAGACCATGTTTGGACAAGTAAGTTTACTGAATGTCTTGCCCATAACAAGCTTGTCCTAGTAGTCTAATACTTGTTTCCAGTTGTCTAATACTGCATATATTTTAGGTATATACTTTTTAAAATATATACTATATTTTAGGTATATACTTTTTGAAAGATTTAATCCAATCTTTGAAAAATAAATATGATTTCTAACTTATTATTGATATTTTAATACTATATGTGTAATATATATGCAATAATATAATTAGTTTTGATTTTTAGAAAATGTTTTTGCACTAAGTGGTATTAAAAAATAATTATAGTATCATCCTGATTTATTTCTGTACTCACTTTCCTCAGCAAGAGTATAACTGATCACATGATCTGGTAAGAGATTAAGTCTTACGAACATGCACTAACACTGTAACTGTAAATTAACTCCAAAAACTCATCATCTTTTTCTGTATCAATTTTTACCATGACATTATTATTATTATTAATTTTTTTTATTGGGTGCTTCAGGTCTTAGTTGTGGTATGTGGGATCTTCGTTGAGGCACGCAGGATCTTTCATTATGGCACACGGGCTTCTCTCTTGTGTGGCGTGCAGGTTTTCTCTTCTCTAGTTGTGGAGCACAGGCCCCAGGACGTCTGGGCTCTGTCGTTGAGGCACGTGGGTTCCAGGGCACATGGGCTCTGTAGTTTGCAGCACGCAGGCTCTCTAGTTGAGGCACACGAGCTCAGTAGTTATGTCGCACGGGCTCAGTTACCCTGCAGCACATGGGATCTTAGTTCCCTGACCGGGGATCAAACCCACGTCCCCTGCATTGTAAGGTGGATTCTTTACCACTGGACCACCAGGGAAGTCCCCTACCATGACATTATTATTTTTTTTTAATAAATTTATTTATTTATTTTTGGCTGCATTGGGTCTTCGTTGCTACGTGTGGGCTTTTCTCTAGTTGCGTCGAGGAGGGGCTACTCTTCGTTGCGGTGCATGGGCTTCTCATCGCAGTGGCTTCTCTTGCTGTGGAGCACGGGCTCTAGGCACATGGGCTTCAGTAGTTGTGATGCACGGGCTCAGTAGTTGGCTCGTGGGCTCTAGAGCGCAGGTTCAGTAGTTGTGGCGCACGGGCTTAGCTGTACCGCAGCATGTGGAATCTTCCCAAACCAGGGCTCGAACCCATGTCCCCTGCATTGGCAGGCAGATTCCTAACCACTGCACCACGCAGGGAAGTCCGACATTATTTTTAAAAGCAAAAATCTAAGGAATTTAAATATTCAACAATAGGGAATAGTGAAATAATATATAGTACATCAATTAGATAGCATATTATGTAGTCATAAATATCACAGTATTTAAAAAGAAGTAGAGCATAAGAAAATGCTCGTTATGTTAAAAAGGATGTAAAACTGCATATATAATATGACCTTAATTGTGAAAAATACATTTATATGTATTAAAAAATCTAATAGAGTATACAATAAGACAGTTATAGCAGTTAACTTCATATCTGAGGGATTACAGACGTTTTTGTTCTTCTTCATACCTTTCTAAATCTTCTATACTATTTTTACAATCTGAAAGTTTTTAAAATATTAATTCTAAAAAGTTTAAATAAAACATATTATATGTAGTATAATTTTATAAATATTATTGAGAGTTAACTGACTCTCAGTAGAAATTAATCAATATTTTTCATTAATATACCTATTGACTATTTTCATTTTCACCCTTGGCTTCATATTTTGAGTACATCAATTGCACTAGATACATATTTGAATAATATTATGCACTAGAAGGGGGAAAATGTACAGTAAACCTTTATTAATTCAGAAGTTAGAATAATTTAGGGACTAGAGTGAATGTATTTTTACATATACTGAAGATATTAATAACAAAACTGCCAAAGAAATGTTTAAAATACTTGAACTACTTTTAAAGACTCTAATATTTTAGAAATACCTATTTATAAACAGTAAGATAATTACAAATATTCATATCAGTGTATAAGTTAGGTTCTCCAAAGCATCTCTATGCTACAATTTTTTAGCCTATTTCTAATATTATATACATTACAAGAAAAGAATCTAGACGTTTCACACAATTCTTAGACAATATTGAGAATTAGCCTACTAAGTAACTCTCACCTGTTAAAACAAATTGACAACTAAGTAGGAAATACATATAAATGTCTTCATAAGTTTACCTGAAATTTAGGTACCTGAAATAAATAAAAAACATTTATTTTCAAATACTAATTTCTACTCTTTCAGACCAATTCTCACAGCTCAAAATGATAACAATTTACTATATTTTGGTATCACAATCACACCCTAGACTGAAATCTGTTTGACTAATAACCAAAAGAAAGAAAAATCCTATGTAAAGTCACTTTCAGTATAGAACTGCAGCATGCATGTGTGTAAAATGTATAAGAATATCTTTCATAAAAAAATCCAATTTAGGGACTTCCCTGGCAGTCCAGTGGTTAAGACTCTGTGCTTCTACTGCAAGGGGCACAGATTTGATCCCTGGTTGGGGAACTAAGATCCCGCATGCCTCATGGCACAGCCAAAATTAATTCCAATTTAAAAATTTGTTGAGGGCTTCCCTGGTGGTGCAGTGGTTGAGAGTCCGCCTGCCGATGCAGGGGACATAGGTTCATGCCCCGGTCCGGGAAGATCCCACATGCTGCGGAGCGTCTGGGACCGTGAGCCATGGCCGCTGAGCCTGTGCGTCCTGACCCTGTGCTCTGCAACAAGAGAGGCCACAACAGTGAGAGGCCCCCATACCGAAAAAAAAAAAAAAAAAATTGTTGAGTAGTTCTCAGAAAATTAAATAAAATCTATAAATATCCTCCTGAAGTCACTGTGATTCAACAAACAAACTGTTATCTTTTCAGTCATATTAATTTCTTATTAGTTCAAAAAACTACTAGTTCAAACACCTACTGTCATGTATTCCATCTGAACTTCCTGACACAACTGCTCAGTTCTAGAGCTCTGGAGTGCTCCATTAAGTAGCTATTACTTTCCTGGAAATAAGCTAGAGGATTGTTATGATACTTTTCTGGCATCCCAGAAACATTATAAGTAGGTATCTTTCTTCTGGAAATAAGCAAGAGGATTATTTTATGACACTTTCTGGCATCCCAGAAACATCACTGTACCTAAATATGTTGCTTTTGCCTTAATGTGCTGTAGCCCAGTGTATACATACAGACTGAAAGGGAAAAAGAGCACACTTATTCACTTCTTTAAATGTGAAATAAAGCAGCAGCTACACATACTCACACACATCATTGGCTCCTCAGTCAGTCTCCCCAAATATTTCTTTTGTTGTTGATCATTTCCAGCAATAATAACAGGCATTTGCTATCAACCAAAGAAAAGTGATATTAAAAAAGCAAGATATTTTAAAATTAGGTATGTAAATTGAAATACTTAATTCAAAACATGAGAACTATTTTTCCCCAAGGGTAAGTCCAAAGAATTGGCCTTTATTCTGCTTCTAAGTTAGAGAGCTAAAACCACAAGGATATAAATCTATTAATCCAAGTATTTTCATAAAACAAAGTTATATAGGACTTGTTGGTAATATAATATATAAAAATCTACTGTAATAAGATACACAAGTAGAGAATTAAATTTATGGACTTCCCTGGTGGCACAGTGGTTAAGAATCCGCCTGCCAATGCAGGGGACACGGGTTCGAGCCCTGGTCCGGGAAGATCTGCCATGCCACGGAGCAACTAAGCCCGTGTGCCACAACTACTGACCCTGCGCTCTAGAGCTCGTGAGTCACAACTACTGAGCCCGTGCACCACAACTACTGAAGCCCACGTGCCTAGAGCCCGTGTTCCGCAACAAGAGAAGCCACGCAATGAGAAGCCTGCGCACTGCAATGAAGAGCAGCCCCCACTCACTGCAACTAGAGAAAGCCTGCCCACAGCAACGAAGACCCAATGCAGACAAAAATACACAAACAAAAAAAGAATTAAATTTACAATAAATGACATGGTATATATGATCAGGTGTCCTAAGAATTACTCACTACATTTCAGCATTGCCAGCAGTGGCAGCAAGCCATCCCAATCCTTCTCCTGAATGCCCTTACCTAAGAATTGCCACTGAAGCCACAGCCAAAGTGTACAGTTTCCCACAGAGACAGCTAGGACTCCAAGTACTAAATACAACAGCCAAAATGATCAACTCATGGAAAAGAACTCCAGGCTTCACTGCAGAATCTCGTGTTCCTTTTTAAAGAAAACTGTGTTCCACCAGCTAACCTAACTTAGTACTGTTTCATTAACAACAGCTCAGTTAAGCAATTCATTTTCTAGGTAACTTACCCCCAGAGAATTTCCTTCAATAGCAGTCTGAACCCCTGTACATCCATAAGCCATTTCTTCAGTAATTAGACAGCTATCAAAAGTTCCAAGTCCAAGACCTCCTACAGTATCAAAATGTTTTAAGAGCCCATTATAACATATAGCACACCTCAATAGAAGTAAGGGTCAACTATTTAAATTACTTCCAATATAACCTAATTGATTTTAACAGCAAATTTGCAAAAACAGTATCTATAACACTAGAAACTAAAAGTTTTCTGGCTAGTACAGTAACAAAGTATACTTCTCTAAAATAAGTTTTAAAATTTCAAAAAATTCTCTTACTATTTGTAATCTGGACCTGTCTTCCTGTTTCAGCTTGATTTTGTAAAAACTTGATTCAACTCTGCTAAAATTTTAACCTTTTGACTGACGAAAGGAGTGAAAGGAAAGTCTCAATAAAATGTAAAATCAAAGGTAGAATTAAAATGCAACAAATCAACTAACTGTAGAGATAGAAATTACCAAGGATTAGGATCAAGTTAACATCGGAACCAGTTATAAAGAAGGAAGAATGCCTCTAAGTGTTGAGTACAAGGCTTCTAAAAGCTGACAAGTACTGAAGTCTGAACAGTGGCACAAAGGTAGAAAGCCATTTAATGGCAACAAATATCTGAAAGAATGACTGAATAGAATTTCAAAATTCTTCTTGTACATAGGCATTCTAGAATTAAAAATGTAAAGAAAGCTTACCACAACTTTCTGGAATGTGTGTATTCAATAAACCAAGTTCCCAGGCTCTTTTAATTAGTGGGACAGGGTACTGAAAGAAAAAAATAATAATAAAGATAAAAGCCAGTTATATTTAAAATATATTTATATTTAAAATCTTGTAAAATATGTCAAAGACTTTTCTCTCCTTAAAATGCATAAACCTACCTCGCCAGTCTTATCGTATTCTGCAGCAACTGGGATTATTTCCTCCCTGGCAAATTTACGAGCAGTAGCTTGAAATTCTTTCTGCTGTTCAGTGAACGCTAAGGGAAAGTTATTTAGAAAACATTAAAATAGGACAATGAGTTGAGGGAAATGAAGTATGTGGAAATTTATATTTATAATGGAGAATTTAAACCAGGATAACAAGAAAGTCAGACTGCAATGTGCCTTCAGACTAATCAAGATTTCACTGTGCTATATGAATAAATCTATATCGATACTCATGCCAAAAAAGTAGGTAAGATTTCTAGCTTTTACAAATGAGTAACAGATATAAACTTGAGTTTTCCTCTTCCAAGTGTTAAGGTAAAAACAATTTTTCTTACTTATTATTAGTTCCAAAGCAGACTCATCAAACTTTGACTAACACTGAAATAAAACTAATACATATGACAATGCCCTGATCTCAAGAATCAATCTAATTAGGGAGATAAGATATGACCAGTGACCACAAACCAATAAAACTTGTTCCAAAATATCATATAATACTAATATCATAATTTCAATTTTACTCCTCCTTTAAACTCAGATAATTTAAGCTTATAAATTAGCACAAAGCAACTGGCAAAAGTGGTGGGAAAGCTTCTCAAATTAATGAAGTGAATAGGGTGACTGGACCGAGGACAGAAGCCAATTACCACCATACTTTTAAAAATCCATACTATCAAAGGATAGGTAAAATTTTAAAAAGATATAGGGTATTTCAGGTAAGAAGCATGAGAAAAAAGGTAGAAAGGCAAGAATGAGCATAAATGTTTAGGAGTATAGTAATCATTTCTATAGGGATGTATGAAATAAAATATAAAAGACATTAGAAATTCGGTGTTGAATCTCTCATTGTATAAATAAGGAAACAAAAGCCCAGACTAAGGAAACGATAGCTCCAGAGTCTTACAATGAATTAGCAATAAAGTATACTTAGCATTTCAGTCTAGTGTTCTCTACATCACAACTTTACTTCTAAAATTGGGGCCAATTCGTATCAAAATTGTGAGTGGGTAAAGGGGAGGGAAGGCAAGGATCTATTACGTACTATTTGAGAACCTACTTTGATCCAGTTACTATGTGCTAGGACTTCACATATGTCATATAATTTAATCTTCAAATAAATCCTCTGTTGTAGATATTATCCCCATTTTATAGCTAAACAACCAGGTGCAACTGGTCATAGGTGTTATCCCTATTCCTTTTCTTGAGCTCCACAATCTCCCTCCTAAACACTTGTATCTATCTCATCTTCTGTCAGTCAGCGAACCACCATAGATTTCTCCTGCTAGTCTCTTACTATTGAGTATGAATCTGTACGTGACAAACTGAAACTAAGGAGCAACCATACCAAACCTATGCTAACATCTCAATAAGAAAATAAGATCCAGTGTCCCAAACTGCTATCCTCATGCTGTTTCAAAATTTTCACTTAATTCTGTTAAAAAAAAAAAAAACTTTATAAAGATGTTAACAATCTTAAAAAATAAAATAAAAACCAAAAATGATAACCCTAGGGAGTTTTGAGTTTGTTATTTCTACCTGGGTGTGAGTTAATTAGCTCAGCTGCCTTTTAACTATTTTCTGAGACCAAGTGAACTGAGAAAATGGGTTTTCAACTAGAGGAAACGTAATAATTTTGAAGCAAAAAGCACTTTAGGGGGCAAAGGATGCTGAAGAAAGGGATTATTTTTCAAATTTTTTGCCTGGGTGGGGCTCTTCATTTTAGAGAGAAAAGGGAAGCAAAATTTTATTCCTTTTCCCTCCGACACCACATGGCTCCCTGATCCCCAAACTGAGAACCATATGTACTAGCACCAAACTGCAGTTCAGATATATTATGGACAAACCAGGCTCTGGCTTATTAGCAGGCACCTAGCACTTTGTAACTAATAAGTGTTTAAGAAGTATTTGTTGCATTCATTTCTAAGTTGAAGACTAGTCATACGTAGCAGTGAATTTGTTATTTATTTGGGGATATATACTTAAGAAAAATGGCAGAAATATATATGTATGCTGCTAATACAGATTTATGTATAGGGTATTATGATGGAGAAGAAAACAAGATCAGAAAGAATGGGTATGACTAACTGTGAACAACCTGTGGATGGTGATTGGTTCTATTCACTTACAGACATTACTAAGTTTGTTTACAAACATGTTTCAGATAAATACATATAGAAAGCTGCATACATACAACAAACAAAAGTTTAAAATCAAAACACAGAACAAAACATATACCAAAACTAAATCCTGATCCAGGTTCACGGTGTTGGACAGCTTTCGTATGTTGTGATCTCCAGTCAAAGCGAGAAAGACTTCTCAGTACCTACAAAGAACAATTTTATTACAATAAATTTGATAAATTAAACATGAGTCAAATAGAATACTGACAACACAAGTGAGTAGAACAGCTTCTTTGACCATATTCAAGAAAACAGTTTAAGTCATTACTTAAATGCTCTCAACCATAATTTGACTTCTGTATTAAGCCAATTATCAGATATTTGAACACCTATCATAAAGGAAATTCTTTTTTAAAAAAATGCAATGTGGAGAGATTGGTTCAAGATGGCGAAGTAGAAGGATGTGCGCTTACTCCCTCTTGTGAGAGCACCAGAATCACAACTGCTGAACAATCATCGACAGGAAGACACTGGAACTCACCAAAAAAGATAGCCCACTACCAAAGACAAAGGAGAAGCCGCAATAAGATGGGAGGAGGGGCGCAAGCACAATAAAATCAAATCCCATAACCACTGGGTGGGTGACTCACAAACTGGAGAACAATTATACCTCAGAAGTCCACCCACTGGAGTGAAGGTTCTGAGCCCCATGTCAGGCTTCCCAACCTGGGAGTCCAGCAATGGGAGGAGGAATTCCCAGAGAATCAGACTTTGAAGGCTAGTGGGATTTGATTGCAAGATTTCAACAGGACTGGGTGAAACAGAGACTCCACTCTTGGAGGGCACAAAGTAGTGTGCACATCGGGACCCAGGGGAAGGAGCAGTGACCCTGTAGCAGACTGAACCAGACCTACCTGCTAGTGTTGGAGGGTCTCCTGCAGAGGTGGGGGGTGGTTGTGGCTCACCACGGGGACAAGGACACTGGCAGCAGTTCTGGGAAGTACACCTTGGTGTGAGCCCTCCCAGAGTCTGCCATTAGCCCCACCAAAGAGCCGGGTAGGTGCAAGTGCTGAGTCGCCTCAGGCCAAACACCCAACAGGGAGGGAACTCAGCCACACCCATCAGCAGACAAGTGGATTAAAGTTTTACTGAGCTCTGCCCAACAGAGCAACAGCCAGCTCTACCCACCACCAGTCCCTCCCATCAGAAAGCTGGCACAAGCCTCTTAGATAGACTCAACCATCAGAGGGCAGACAGGAGAAGCAAGAAA
Source organism: Delphinus delphis (assembly GCF_949987515.2). Classification (NCBI taxonomy): domain Eukaryota; kingdom Metazoa; phylum Chordata; class Mammalia; order Artiodactyla; family Delphinidae; genus Delphinus; species Delphinus delphis. The sequence goes on along the minus strand of NC_082683.1, from coordinate 65,363,924 downwards.
AACTACAATTCTGTAGCCTGTGGAACAAAAACCACATTCACAGAAAGACAGACAAAATGAAAAGGCAGAAGACTATGTACCAGATAAAGGAACAAGACAAAACCCCAGAAAAACAACTAAATGAAGTGGAGATAGGCAACCTTCCAGAAAAAGAATTCAGAATAATGATAGTGAAGATGATCTAGGACCTCGGAAAAATAATGGCAGCAAAGATCAAGAAGATGCAAGAAATGTTTAGCAAAGACCTAGAAGAATTAAAAAACAAACACCTAGGAGAATTAAAGAACAAATAAACAGAGATGAACAATACAATAACTGAAATGAAAACTACACTAGAAGGAATCAATAGCAGAATAACTGAGGCAGAAGAACGGATAAGTGACCTGAAAAACAGAATGGTGGAATTCACTGCAGCGGAAAGAATTAAAAAAAAGAATGAAAAGAAGTGAAGACAGCCTTAGAGACCTCTGGGACAACATTAAACGCAACAACATTCATATTATAGGGGTACGAGAAGGAGAAGAGACAGAGAAAGGACCCGAGAAAATATTTGAAGAGATTATAGTCGAAAACTTCCCTAACATGGGAAAGGAAATAGCCACCCAAGTCCAGGAAGCCACCCAAGTCCAGGAAATAGCCACCCAAGTCCAGGGAGCACCCAAGTCCCAGGTAGGATAAACCTAAGGAGAAACACGCCAAGACACACAGTAATCAAACTGACAAAAATTAAAGACAAAGAAAAATTATTAAAAGGAACAAGGGAAAAAGGACAAACAATATACAAGGGAACTCCCATAAGCTTAACAGCTGATTTCTTAGCATAAACTCTACAAGCCAAAAGGGAGTGGCATGATATATTTAAAGTGATGAAAGGGAAGCACCTATAACCAAGATTACTCTACCCAGCAAGGATCTCATTCAGATTCAATGGAGAAAACAAAAGCTTCAGACAAGCAAAAGCTAAGAGAATTCAGCAGCACCAAACCAGCTCTACAACAAATGCTGAAGGAACTTCTCTAAGTGGGAAACACAAAAGAAAAGGTCCTACAAAAACAAACTCAAAACAATTAAGAAAATGGTGATAGGAACATACATTTCAATAATCACCTTAAATGTGAATGGATTTAATGCTCCAACCAAAAGACACAGGCTTGTTGAATGGATACAAAAACAAGGCCCATGTATATGCTGTCTGCAAGAGACTCAGTTCAGAACTAGGGATGCATACAGACTGAAAGTGAGGGGATGGAAAAAGATATTCCATGCAAATGGAAATCAAAAGAAAGCTGGAGTAGCAACAATCATATCAGATAAAATAGACTTTAAAATAAAGAATGTTACAAGAGACAAGGAAGGACACTACATAATGATCAAGGGATCAATCCAAGAAGAAGATATAACAATTATAAATATATATGCACCTAACATAGGAGCACCTCAACACATAAGGCAAATGCTAACACCTATAAAAGAGAAAATCCACAGTAACACAATAATAGGGGACTTTAACACCTCACTTACACCAATGGACAGATCATCCAGAAAATTAATAAGGAAACACAAGATTTAAAAGACACCATAGACCAGATAGATTCAATTGATATTTAAAGGACCATCTGAAAACAATAGATTACACTTTCTTCTCAAGTGCACATGAAACATTCTCCAGGACAGATCACATCTTGGGTCACAAATCAAGCCTCGGTAAATTTAAGAAAACTGAAATCACATCAAGCATGTTTTCCGACCACAACGGTATGAGATTAGAAATAAATTACAGGGGAAAAAAAAAGTAAAAAACACAAACACATGGAGGCAAAACAATACATTACTAAATAACCAAGAGATCACTGAAGAAATCAAATAGGAAATCAAAAAACACCTAGGGACAAATGACAATGAACACATGACGAACCAAAACCTATGGGATGCAGCAAAAGCAGTTCTAAGAGGGAAGTTTATAGCAATACAACCCTACCTCAAGAAACAAGAAAAATTTCAAATAAACAATCTAAACTTACACCTAAAGAAACTAGAGAAAGAAGAACAAAGAAAACCCTAAGTTAATAGAAGGAAAGAAATCATAAAGATCAGAGCAGAAATAAATGAAATAGAAACAAAGAAAACAATAGCAAAGATCAATAAAACTAAAAGCTGGTTCTTTGAGAAGATAAACAAAATTGATAAACCTTTAGCCAGACTCATCAAGAAAAAGAGCGAGGAGTCAAATCAATAAAATTAGAAATGAAAAAGGAGAAGTTACAACAGACACCACAGAAATACAAAGCAACATAAGAGACTACTACAAGAAACTCTATGCCAATAAAATGGACAATCTGGAAGAAATGGACAAATTGTTAGAAAGGTATAACCTTCTAAGACTGAACCAGGAAGAAATAGAAAATATGAACAGACCAATCACAAGTAATGAAATTGAAACTGTGATTAAAAATCTTCCAACAAACAAAAGTTCAGGACCAGATGGCTTCACAGGTGAATTCTATCAAACATTTAGAGAAGAGCTAACACCTATCCTTCTCAAACTCCTCCACAAAAGTGCAGAGGAAGGAACACTCCCAAACTCATTCTATGAAGCCACCATCACCCTGATACCAAAACCAGACAAAGATACTACAAAAAAAGAAAATTGCAGACCAATATCACTGATGAATATAGATGCAAAAATCCTCAACAAAATACTAGCAAACAGAGTCCAAAAACACATTAAAAGAATCATACACCATGATCAAGTGGGATTTTTCCGAGAGATGCAAAGATTCTTCAATATATGCAAATCAATCAATGTGATATACCGTATTAACAAACTGAAGAATGAAAACCATATGATCATCTCCATAGATGCAGAAAAAGCTTTTGACAAAATTCAACACATATTTACAACAAAAACTCTCCAGAAAGCGGGCACAGAGGGAAACTACCTCAACAAAATAAAGGCCATATATGACAAACCCACAGCAAACATCATTCTCAATGGTGAAAAGCTGAAAGCATTTCCTCTAAGATCAGGAACAAGACAAGGATATCCACTCTCTCCACTCTTATTCAACATAGTTTTGGCAGTCCTAGCCACAGCAATCAGAGAAGAAAAAGAAATAAAAGGAATACAAATCAGAAAAGAAGTAAAACTGTCACTGTTTGCAGATGACATGATACTATAAATAGATAATCCTAAAAATGCCACCAGAAAACTACTAGAGCTAATCAATGAATTCAGTAAAGTTGCAGGATATAAAATTAATGCACAGAAATCTCTTGCATTCCTATATACTAACAACGAAAGATCAGAAAGAGAAATTAAGGAAAGAATCCCATTAACCATTGCAACAAAAAGAATAAAATACCTAAGAATAAACCTACCTAAGGAGGCAAAAGACCTGTACTTGGAAAACTATAAGACACTGATGAAAGAAATCAAAGATGACACAAACAGATGGAGAGATATACCATGTTCTTAGATTGGAAGAATCAATATTGTGAAAATAACTCTACTACCCAAAGGAATCTACAGATTCAATGCAATCCCTATCAAATTACCAATGGCATTTTTTACAGAACTAGAACAAAAATCGTAAAATTTGTATGGAGACACAAAAGACCCCCAATAGCCAAAGTACTCTTGAGGAAAAAAAAATGGAGCTGGAGGAATCAGACTCCCTGACTTCAGACTATAATACAAAGCTCCAGTAGTCAAGACAGTATGATACTGGCACAAAAACAGAAATACAGATCAATGGAACAGGATACAAAACCCTGAGACAGACACACAAATATGGTCAACTAATCTATGACAATGGAGGCAAGGATATACAATGGAGAAAAGACAGTCTCTTCAGTAAGTGGTGCTGGGAAAACTGGACAGCTACATGTAGCAGAATGAAATTAGAACACTCCCTAACACCATACATAAAAATAAACTCAAAATGGATTAAAGACCTAAATGTAAGACCGAACACTATAAAACTCTTAGAGGAAAACATAGGAAGAACACTCTGACATAAATCACAGCAAGATGTTTTTTGACCCTCCTCCTAGAGTAATGGAAATAAAAACAAACAAATGGGACCTAATGAAACTTAAAAGCTTTTGCACAGCAAAGGAAACTATAAACAAGACAAAAAGACAACCCTCAGAATGGGAGAAAATATTTGCAAATGAATCAGTAGGCAAAGGATTAATCTCCAAAATATATAAACAGCTCATGCAGCTCAATATTAAAAAAACAACCCAATCCAAAAATGGGCAGAAGACCTAAATAGACATTTCTCCAAAGAAGACATACAGATGGCCAAGAGGCACATGAAAAGCTGCTTAACATCACTAATTATTAGAGCAATGCAAATCAAAACTACAATGAGGTATCACCTCACACCCGTTAGAATGGGCATCATCTGAAAATCTACAGACAACAAATGCTGGAGAGGGTGTGGAGAAAAGGGAACCCTCTTGCACTGCTGGTGAGAATGCAAATTGATACAGCCACTATGGAGAGCAGTATGGAGGTTCCTTAAAAAAACTAAAAATAGAATTACCACATGACCCAGCAACCCCACTGCTAGGCACACAGCCAGAGAAAACAATTCAAAAAGACACAAGCACCCCAATGTTCACTGCAGCACTATTTACAATAGCCAGGTCATGGAAGCAACCTAAATGCTCACTGACAGATGAATGAATAAAGAAGATGTGGTACATATATACAATGGAATATTACTCGGCCATAAAAAGGAACAAAATTGGGTCATTTGTAGAGACATGGATGGACCTAGAGACTGTCATACAGAGTGAAGTAAGTCAGAAAGAGAAAAACAAATATTGTATATTAACACATATATGGAAAATCTAGAAAAATGGTACAGATGAACCATTTGCAAGGCAGAAATAGAGACACAGACGTAGAGAACAAACGTATGGACACCAGGGGGGAATGCTGTGGGGGGGGGATGAATTGAGAGACTGGGATTGACATGTATACACTAATATGTATGAAATAGATAACTAATAAGAAACTGCTGTATAAAAAATAAATAAATAAAATAAAATTTTTAAAAAATGTAATGCAGGGCTTCCCTGGTGGCGCAGTGGTTGAGAGTCCGCTTGCCGATGCGGGGGACGCGGGTTCGTGCCCCGGTCCGGGAAGATCCCACATGCCGCGGAGTGGCTGGGCCCGTGAGCCATGGCCGCTGAGCCTGCACATCTGGAGGCTGTGCTCCGCAACCGGAGAGGCCACAACAGTGACAGGCCCGCGTACCGCAAAAAAAAAAAAGAAAAGAAAAGAAAATGCAATGCAACTAAAACTGATTAGTAGTATTTGCACTACTAACATGGAGTGTTTCCAAGACAAATACCAATCAGGGGTAGTGGTAGACTTAGAACCACTATTCGAGAAATCTCATCTACAAGTTCTAGAACATTTGTGATTGGGGAGTTGGAACGGGGGTGGGGGGGGCAACAATAGTATGGTACCATACATTCAAGAGTTGCCTAGTCCATCAACTTTGATACCCTGTCTCTGGAGAGCCTCCCAGGAATGCCTCTGGGAATCTTCCCCTTGGAGGATCCCATTTTCTACGATACCTCACTTTATTTAATAAAACAAATTAGCCTAAAACAATTTTCTATACTTTCTGCTGTTGTCTGTAAGTATTCTTAGAATATTCTAAGCCAAGGGTAAGCACACTATGGTACCCACCAGTTTTGCAAATAAAATTCTGTAGGAACACAGCCATACCATATTGTCTATTGCTGCTTTCACAGCAGAGTTGTGAAACCATAAGGTCCACAAAGCCAGAAATATTTACTGTCTCTTTACAGTGTCAACCCTATTCTAAACCATTAATATACTACTTGTCTTAATACCTGAAATACATGCATATTTCTTCAAAAAATATATATAAAAAATATAAGCAGATATTATTCCTTTGCAATCCATTTTTATACTCACAACAGTTCAATGTACACAAAAAGTAACCACTCGCATTTATTATAGTTATCAAACTGGAAATCATACTGGAACTCCCAAGTAAATGTTTGAGGACAGCCAAAATTACACAATTTATACTTCAAGGAATTTGATGGAACTAAATTCTAGTAAGCTAGACATTGAAAGAAAAGAGCAACTCAACAATATACTAAAAGATCAAGAATTGAACTTGCTTATGTTTTTCAAAATCTGTGAAAAGAAAGTGTCCACTTTGTAGATGACAACTTGAACTTGTAAACAGAATTATCTACATTTAAGGTGACAATGAAGACTGTCAAATATCTTAATTTAAATAACCCTTTCAAAGTGATAACATACTTTATACTACAATTTTGAAAAAAATAGAGTACAAAAATTCATATCTTCTTTGCAATTTTCATTAATTTTATTTTGGAAGTAAAACATGGTTTCTCTGATACTCATTGTCCAGTCATCATAGACCAAATCTATTCTTCTTTAGTCACATTCCACGTATTAATGCACTGAATCTTTCGGTCAATCCTAAGATTAAGGAACTATTTTTATTCTTATGTTGCATATGTAGAAACTGAGGCTCAGAAAAGTCAAGTAAAATTGGCCAAGGTCACTCTACTTACTATTAGGAACCAGGATTATTATTCTAACATTTACTATCATGAACTCATGCCATCAACCACCTTGCTATACTGCGCTTTCAATTTAAGTATCCTAATTGGTTATTAGATTCCAAAAAACAAACAAACAAAAAAACCCCCACAAAAATCAGACCAAAAAACTTGACCCTTCTAAATGTGTTTTGACAGCATTGCACAAAATTAGACCTCACAATACAGGTAAAATGGTCTGCTGGGAGACTTTAAATAGGGAATTATTAGTGTATCTAAAATAATTTACAAAAAGTTTACATATGATTTTTCAGGAAAACATGTTATGTAAAACGAAGTACAAAGGTAGTTACAGCCAGGGAACAATGCCCAAAGCCCTGTTAATTAACTTTTCAAACCTGGAAAATGAGGCTAATCTTACTGGGTAATTGCAGAGATGATTAAAATAAGATAATATCTTGGAAGCGTAATGCTATATAAATATTGGTTACTACTGTGAGCTCTCTGATCAGAACAATGGAATTCCAAACCTCCAAAAGGCAGCAACTTTAATCAAGCATTAACTCTGCAATAACAGCACAGATATAATTAAAGACTTTTGCATATTTCTTAGGAATTAGTCTTAGTTTTATGGGAGTGTCAAAGAAGAGATACAGGGGTATAAGTTTTCTGGATAGGTTTTTCTATTTCCTTTTTTTGCAAGATTGAGAAATCCCTCTTTTTTCCTGGTGTCAGAGTTTAAAATCATTTTTTAAATCCCCCAATCTCTGCCTTCAGAGTCCATTAACCTGCATAACAATGACAAATATTGGGCAAAAATCCATTAGAATTACTCTAAATTCTAAATCTGCTACTATTTTGGTACAGGGCATAACGTTCTTAATTATAAATGACATTTAAATGGCAGTCTTGTGTGACTATATAAATAATAAAGCTAGCAAAATATATCTAGTGACTGAGACAATTTAAAATCTGTGAGACAACACTAGAATATACAAACAAGCTTCAAAGAAAATTGTGCCGTACGATTTACTTTCCTCTTTTTTTAACGTACACAGCGTGGAGGCGTCTCCCTCCATATTACGAAAACAAAAGCATATTAAACTTCTTAAGTATCCTAATGAGCAGCTGCTCCGTTTTCCTTTTCCCCGTGACTTGGCAGGCTGCACTTTGTAGTACAGGGGTCCCCAACCCCCGGGGCCGCAGGATACCAGGCCGCAGCCTGTTACGAACCAAGACGCACAACAGGAGGTGCGTGGTGGGCTAGCGAGCGAATCTTCACCTGGGCTCCGCATCGCTCGCATTACCTCCTGAACCATCCCCCCACCCCCATGGAAAAAATTCGTCTTCCATGAAACCGGTCCCTTGTGCGAAAAAAAGGTTGGGGACCGCTGTTGTAGTATACATCAATTGCAGAATAAAATTTACTTTATGACCTTCTTCTTAGGCTGGGGATAGAAAGCCAGTAGAGAGTTTTCCCCAAGACATACTAGTTCCGCAAAAACTAGTTAGTTCAGGGTTGTAATTCTGAGGCACCGGCCAATTCAGAGATGAATTTACTTCGAGATAGGATGGGATTCCTCCGGAAAACCTTTGGAAGGGTCTCGGGCCAGAGAAAGATAAGCGATATTCTCAAAAGTGGACGCCGCCTACATCGGGGGCAGTAGCCGAGGGGATAGAGGAAAGTGAAAACGCAGGAAGCATTCCGTCCCACAAGGAGAGGAGGGGGTGGGCGTGAAAGTCAGGGTCCGGAATCCAGGCTATTGCCAGAGGTGGGGTAAGGAGGGCTAAGGCGCCCCGAAGCAGACTCCTTCCTTATCACCGCTTCCCACACCGCCCCCCCCACCACACCTATTTCCGGTCCAGGTCCCCCTCGCCAAACACCACAAGCTCCATTTCCCACCCGCGCCGAGCCCTGCTCTTCCTCTCACCCCGCAGCTTCGCCTAAACAGCGCTGCCATGTTGACTCTCCGTCCGGCTACTCAGTCTCTAATCTACCAGTTTGTGCCAAGACCGCTGACACGTAGGACGCTGGACCCGTCTGGCCCCGCCCATGTCTGGCACAGACCACCCTCCAGGGTGTGGGCGGGGCCCAGGGGGCGGGACCTCCGAACGCTCAATAGGTGACCTCGCCTGCGCCTTCAGCGCCATCTTGGCGGCCTTGGTGCCTGAAGAGCCGCGAGAGGTGGTCCCTGAAAAGGCTTCGCTTCCCGCTTGTCCTTTGAGTTTAGACGATGCGCCCTCTTGGGGGGAAGCTGAGGCTGACAGCGGTGCGGAGAAGGAACCGGGAGGGCGGCAATGGCGAGGGAGGCGGGAACTGGGCGGGCTGCTGGCGCCAAGCGGGGAACTGGCGGGGCACCGGGCTGGCGGAGAATCTGGGTGAGAGGGCGAGGTGAGGAGCCTGGCGAAAAGACGTCTCCCTGGCTTTCGACCTTGACTTTTAACCCGAAAAAACCTATCAAACCCAAATCATTTCTGCCTTGACGATTCAAAGTATACTTTACTCTCAAACGCTGGGCACAAAGCTAAACGATGTTCTGTGTTGAAGAAAATTTAAACAAAGGGAATTTAATCAACGAAGTAAATTTGATCTTCCGGCATATTCCCAAGGCTACTTATTACTGTACACGTGTGTAGAAATAAGGGTGCAAGGTGAGCCTATCTAAAGCTTCTGGCTCAGCGAATGAATGTTGGAAGTCAATGTCTGCCTGAAGAATTATATTTAAAGTCACCCTTTCCAGTTAGACCCTGAGTTCTGAGATAACTGGTGTTTCAAAGCCGGGGGATTTTTAAAGCTGTCAAGGTTTGGTGGCTCTTTGTGAAAGCTAGTAAAAGCCCAGTGCAAGTCGAGAGTATAAATGTTTCCCGTAATTCCCAGGACTTTTCATTTTTATTGTACCGTCCTAATTTTAGGCCCTCAGCACTCACCCCTAAATCTTGTTACTAACTTAACTTTTCTTGCCTAGTAGAGGCTGACCATAATCTAATTCTAAGTCAATTGTTTACCTTCTATATCCTGTTACTGTACTCCCCTACAAGAACCTTCCACTTTGTCTTCTGGAAATTTAAGATGTATTTATTGCAGACTGAGTACAAGACAGAACATTAATTAAGAGCTAAATTAAAAGTACCAGGGAAATTCAGTAAAGGGAGAATGCAATTTGTCCTGGAATCAGCAAGGAAGCTCTCGAAGAGGTAGGTAAAACACAAAATGGACTGTTAAAGATGGGTAGGATTTGACTTCTTTTTTCCAATTTCTTATTGTGAGCATTTTAAACACAGAAAAGATGAACAAAAAATACAAAATCACACATATGCCCATCACTAAATTTAACAATTGTTATTATATGTCACGTTGTATTTATATGTTTGTATGTACATATATGTGTGTGTGTGTTTGTGTTTGCTGGTTGTTTTTGTTTTTGTGAGAACCATAAGCTGTAGACATTAAGGCACTTCACCTCTGAATATTTTTGCTATATATCTTCTATGAGGACATTGTCCTACATAACCACAAAACCTTTATCACGTGGAAGAAAATTAATAGTTATTCTCTAAGTTAATATCCAGTTAATATTTAGATTTCCCTGGTTGTCTGCAAAATGACTTTTGTATGCTGTTTGTTTTTGAACTAAGATCATATCAGTGATTGCCTGTTGCAGTTAGGTTTTAACTTTCTTTGATTTCTTTTAACCAAAAACTTGTAATCCAGTAATTTTGATTTTTTCCTTAAGAAACCAACCAGTTGTCTTGAAGAATGGCCTAATTCTGAGTTGTCTGATTGTACTTATTTTTGCTTCTAGACCTTGTATTTCCTATAAACTGCTAGTTATGAGAGGCTCGAGTAGTTAAGGTTAAATATATTCGGCAAGGATACTTTTTGTCATACTGTGTAATTCATGTTGTATCACATTAGGAGGTGTTTAATGTTAGGTTTGTCCCATTATTTGTGATGGTAAGTTTGACTGATTAACGTGCTGACCAATTAAGGTCATTTCTTTCTATGGTAAAGGTATATTTTTCCCTTTGTAATTAAGAAGCAATCTATAGGGTGATGTTATTGAACCCAAGTTAATGTGCCCAAGACACAGTGAGGCCAAACAAACCAAAACGTCATCATAGTTTGGAACAGAGAAAGGCTCATTGCAGGGCTGAGCAAGGAAAATGGGTGGCTCGTGCTCAAAAGGCCTGAACTCCCCAATGGTTTTTGGGGAAGAGTTTTTATAGGCAAAGTTTGAGGGGAGGTCTGCACTATGTGTGATCTTCCTCTGATTGGTTGGTGGTAAGGTAACAGGGTGGTGTTCCAGGAATCTCAATTATCAGCCTTTTGGTTTCAGCCAGTCTGGGGTCCATGTGCTTGTGCTAAGCATGAGGTTACCATCTTCCACCTGGGCGAGGGCACTTAGTTCCCCTAGAAGAACTCAGAGTTTGTATCAGATTGCTATGTATATCCCTTGAACAGGAACCAGGACCCTGCTCCATCTCTGCAGTGTTTCTTAACTGCCTTTCTTTTGTTTCTGCATTCTCTCACTCTTCTAATTAGTAACTGTTTGAATCTGCCTTTTGGAATTCAGGGAAGGGCTAGGAGCTGAAACCTTTTTCCTACAAACAAGAAATGGGGGACATGGAAAGGCTTTTGTATCAGAGTCCTCAGTTTCAGTGATATGTGGTGTTATGCTAAACAATCTTTCTACTAAATTTTGCCCCTTGGTAGACATGGAATTGAAACAGGAGGGAAGGGGCAGGGCACAACCTTTAAAAGAATGACATAGCCCGAGGACATGACATAAACTGATTAGAACCAAATAGGTCCAAGATGACAGACTAATCGACTTCCACTAGACCTTGAGCCTCAGTATAACACATCAGCAAGCTAAATGACACACCCACAGGCACCATGAGAGTTCCAAGGCCAACTATAAAAGTCAAAAAGTGGACAGTGGCCCAGTTCCTGGAAATCCCCACCCCTTCCCCAAAATAGCTGGAATACTCCTCCCACTCATTAGCCTATGAAACTACCCACCCCTATAAAAACTGACAACCCCATACCCAGAGGCCCACTCTTGCCTTCTGAGATGGCCCACACTCTGTCTGTGGAGTGTGGTTCTCTAGATAAATCCACTTCTTGCTTATCACTTTGTCTGTCACTGAATTCCTCTCTGTGATGAGACATCAAGAACCTGAGCTTTGGGCTTCCCTGGTGGCACAGTGGTTGAGAGTCCGCCTGCTGATGCAGGGGACACAGGTTCATGCCCCGGTCCGGGAAGATCCCACATGCCGCGGAGTGGCTGGGCCCGTGAGCCATGGCTGCTGAGCCTGCGTGTCCGGAGCCTGTGCTCTGCAATGGGAGAGGCCACAACAGTGAGAGGCCTGTGTACCACACACAAAAAAAAGAACCTGAGCTTCATTAAGTCCTGAGACCAGGTGTGTGATCTCAATTAAAAGACTGTGGGTTCAAGTCCCAGTCTGGGTTTTGGCTGGGTTTAAGTCCTGGCACATGGGTTCAAGTCCCATTCTGGGTTTTGTCTGGGTTCGAGTCCCAGCACGTGGGTTCAAGTCCCATTCTGGGTTTTGGCTGCGTTTGAGTCCCAGCACATGGGTTCAAGTCCCAAACTGGGTTGTGTGGTTCCAGAATCGGCTCTTAATAAATACCTTTATATTAATTGGGCACTGTTCCACAAACCTTTTACTACATTTTTAGGTACAACAGTTCAAATATCTCTCCCCAATGTTCCTTTGTTCCCTGCCATCTCCCCCTAACTCATGGGAATATGACATAAATGACAGGCCATTCTTTAGGTTAGTGGTTCTTAACCTGGGGCCTTTGAATAAGCTGAAGGTAGACCAGAGATTCCTTTGGAGTTGAGGGAAAAAATTTTATATTCCTTCATACATTTCTGAGGAAAAGATACTCACACAGGTAAGAAAGTAAGAGTATGTAAATTCAGGTGCTGATAATTTGGTAGATGTGATGGAGGGAATAGTTGGAGATTTTGTGCTGATTGTTTCTATTTCCCAATGAAATGGGAAGTAAGATTATCAACAGAGAGTGAGGGGATATTGGAAATTTGAGAAAAGAATGAAAAATTATTTTGTAAGTATGTTACCCCAAAACTGGGTTCGCCTTTTGGTGGGTGTTGAGCCAAAAGACACAACCAAGCCAAAGCTCAGGAGAAGGAAGGATTTATTACCTGCAGCAAGTAGGGGAACCAGGGATCTTTCCCACAGCAGTGTCTCCCCAAACAGCAAAATTGGGGAATTTTTAAGCTAAGAGTACATGCATATACATGAAGGGGATTGGGTGGTCGACAGAGTCCAAGCTTTCGTTGGTTAAAGTCACAGGAGTCAGAAAAGGTCAACATCATCATCCCTTAGGTTCCAGTTGATCTGTTGTTGAGCTCTTCAGGCTAATCTTTACCACTGAAACAGAAATGGGAGTCTTTGCAACTGATATATTATCTTTGCTATGGTTACTTCTTTTGCCCAATAAGTCATTTGCTTCTGCATTCTTTTGTCCCCTTAAGATCATTAATTACTGAGATCTGTTCAAGGATAAGTATTGTAATCAGGCTTAGGTCAAGTAATGTTTGTTTATTTATTTGGTCTTAGTTGCGGCAGGCAGACCCCTTAGTTGTGGCATGCGGACTCTTAGTTGTGACATGCATGTGGGATCTAGTTCACTGACCAGGGATCAAACCCAGGCCCCCTGTGTTGGGAGCGTGGAGTCTTAACCACTGCACCACCAGGGAAGAACATAGACTATTTTCTTTTTTCTCAAACTTCCTGGGAGTGAGATTGTGAAGGTATGAGGGACCCTGCAGAGGTACTAGTTCTAATGCATTGGCATATCTAGTGAGTTTGAAAAATTAATGGAACTAGAATATTGGAAAGAATGAGCCAAAAAGAGAGTAGTAGTCAGGTGGAAGAATGCAGGAAAATAAAGACAAGCTCTAGGGCATCATCATGGGAATAAGCACTCGAAGCAGAGTGGAAAACAATATTATTGTGGGGAAGGAAGACAAAGACTGAGAGGCCAGGTTAATGGAAGGATCATTTCTGTGGATATTGAGGTTACTAAGAATCATAGTCTGAGATAAAGTAACTTTGAGTCAAGTTCAAAACTCTTGGTAGCATCCATATTTTTCTCTCAGTTAAATAGGGGAAAAAATGATGATAGAATTGTAATTTTAAGCTGATAAATTTAGTACAAAACAACATTAACCTTTTTGGTACCTGATTTTTTTTTCTTCCATTCCTTTTTCAAATAGTACTCTAGTTCTGTCTTCTCTAGCATTAGTAATAGAGCCAGGAATACTACATTACATTATTATGAAAAATGATTCATAGAAAATGATTTTATGAAACCTAAATTTACACCTCAAGGAGCTGGAAAAAGAACAAATGAAGCCCAAAATCAGTAGAAGGAAGGAAATAACAAAAATGAGTGGAGAAATAAGTGAAATGAAGACTAAAAAGACAACAGAAGAGGTCAGGAAAACTCAGAACTGGTTCTCTGAAAAGATAAACAAGATTGGCAAATCTTTAGCTAGACTTACCAAGAAAAAAACAGGACTCAACTAAATAAAATCATAAATGAAAGAACCATAAACAAGACGAAAAGACAGCCCTCAGAATGGGAGAAAATATTTGCAAATGAAGCAACTGACAAAGGATTAATCTCCAAAATATACAAGCAGCTCAAAATCAAAAAAGCAACCCAATTCAAAAATGGGCAGAAGACCTAAATAGACATTTCTCCAGAGAAGATATACAGATTGCAACAAACACATGAAAGAATGCTGAACATCACTAATCATTAGAGAAATGCAAATCAAAACCGCAATGAGGTATCACCTCACACCAGTCAGAATGGCCATCATCAAAAAATCTACAAACAATAAATGCTGGAGAGGGTGTGGAGAAAAGGGAACCCTCCTACACTGTTGGTGGGAATGTAAATTGATACAGCCACTATGGAGAACAGTATGGGGGTTCCTTATAAAAATAAAAATAAAACTACTAAATGACCCAGTAATCCCCCTACTGGGCATATACCCTGAGAAAACCATAATTCAAAAAGAGTCATGTACTGCAATGTTCATGGCAGCACTATTTACAATAGCCAGGGCATGGAAGCAACGTAAGTGTCCATCAACAGATGAATGGATAAAGAAGATGTGGCACATGTATACAATGGATTATTACTCAGCCATAAAGAGAAGCGAAACTGAGTTATTTGTAGTGAGGTGGATGGACCTAGATTCTGTCATACAGAGTGAAGTAAGTCAGAGAGAGAAAAGCAAATACCATATGCTAACACATATATATGGAATCTAAAAAAAAAAAAAAAGGTTCTGAAGAACCTAGGGGCAGGACAGGAATAAAGACGCAGACGTAGAGAATGGACTTGAGGACATGGGGAGGGGGAAGGGTAAGCTGAGACGAAGTGAGAGAGTGGCATTGACGTATATACACTACCAAATGTAAAATAGATAGCTAGTGGGAAGCAGTCGCATAGCACAGGGAGATCAGCTCTGTGCTTTGTGACCACCTAGAAGGGTGGATACGGAGGGTGGGAGGGAGACGCAAGAGGGAGGGGATATGGGGATATATGTATACATATAGCTGATTCACGTTGTTGTACATCGGAAGCTAACACAACACTGTAAAGCAATTATACTCCCATAAAGATGCTAAAAAAAAATAAGACCACACTATATGCTGCCTACAAGGGGTTCACTTCAGCTTTAAGGACACATGTACATTGAAAGTGAAGGGATGGAATAAGATATTCTATGCAAATAGAACCAAAAGAAAGCAGGGATAGCTATACTTATATCTGACAACATAATTTTAAACCAAAGACTGTAATGAAACAAATAAGGTCATTATATAATGATAAAGTAGTCAATTCATCAAGAGGATATATCATTTGTAAATATTTATGCATATGACATAGGAGCACCAAAAAATATAAAGCAAATAAAACTTCTGAATGGAGAAATAGACAGCAATATAATAATAGCTGGATAATTCAATACTCACTTTCAACAATGGATCGATCATCCAGGCAGAAAATCAATAAGAAAGCATTCAACTTAAACTACATGTTAGATCAGATGGAATTAACAGACTTAATAGACTTTTACAGAACATTGCATACAACAGCAAGAATATACATTCTTCTCAAGTGCACATGGAACATTCTCCAGAGTTGATCACATGCTGGGCCACAAAAGTTTTGGTAAATTTAAGAAGATTAAAATATCAAGCATCTTTTCCAACTATTACAATGGTATAAAACTAGAAATTAATCACAAGAATAAAACTGGAAAATTCACAAATATGTGGATATTAAATAACATGCTACTGAACAACCAATGGGTCAAAGAAGAAATCAAAAGAGAAAAATATCTTGATATAAATGACAATGGAAACACAACATACCAAAACTTATGGAATGCAACATAAGCAGTTGTAAGAGGGAAGTTCAGAGCAATAAATACCTACATTAAGAAAAAATGAAGATCTCAACCTGACTTTACACCTCAAGGGAAAGAAAATGAAAAACCTAAGCCTGGAGTCAGAAAAGGGAAGAAAAAAACCAAGACCAGAGTGAAAATAAATGAAATATATACTAAAAAGACAATGTTTAAAACTGAGAAAGAGGACTCAAATAAAATTATAAATGAAAGAAGAGGAGATATCACAACTGATACCACAGAAATTCATGGGATCATAAGAAATAACTGTGAACAATTTTATGCCAATAATTTGGACAACCTAGAAGAAATGGATACATTTCTAGAAACATGCAACCTGCCAAGACTGAATCATGAAGACAGAAAATCTGAACAGACCAATTACTTGTAAGGAGACTGCATCAGTATCAAAAGCCTCCTAACAAAATTCCAAGACCAGATGGCTTCACTGGTGAATTCTAAAAACATTTAAAAGAGAATTAATACCTATTTTTCTCAAACTCTCCCAAAAGATAAAGAGGAGGGGACACTTCCATGATCATTTTACAAATCCAGCATTACCTTGATACCAAAACCAGGCAAGGAGTCTGCAAGAAGAGAAAATTACAGGCCAATATCCCTGATTAACATAGGTGCAAAAATCCTCAACAAAATATTAGCAAACTGAATTCAACAGTATGCTAAAAGGCTCATGTACTGTGATCAAGCAGGATTTATCCCTGATATGTATGAATGGTTCACCATCTGTAAACCAACCAATGTAATATACCACATAGCAAAATGAAAGATAAAAATCATGTGATTATTGCAATAGGTGCAGAAAACGCATTTGACTAAATTCGACATCTTTTCATGATAAAAATCTCTCAACAAACTGTGTATAGAGGGAATGTACCTCATCATAAAAGCCTTGTTTACCTTTCTAAAATGAAAATCTGATTATATCTCATTTTAACACATTCCCTGGCTTATTATTTATAGGATAAAGTTAAAACTTCATTGCATAATAGAAAAGAACTTTTACTTCCTTGCCCCGTGCAATTTCTCCACCTCATTTCCCTCATATTTCTCTGCTATGCTATGCTTTTTCACATGAACTGATCCCTCAGCACATAATACCTTGCCTCTTGGATCTCCATCTGATTTTTATTTGTCCTATGAGAGGCAGCTCAAATGTCACCTTTGGTGAAATTCCTGAAACTATCTGTCAAATCAAGTAATTTTTCTTGAGTGTTCTTTGTACAAACCTCTTTTTTTATAATATAATGTTAATAAAGAGTTAGGCCCTACATGGTCCAGTCTCTACAGAGTTGTATACACATAGTATAAAAATAAAAGTATTAAATAAAAGGAATTGTAATCTTTTACTATCCCTCCAGAAAAACTGTGGACATTCAATTTATAATCCATGGTTGTGGTCTATTAAATCACTTTCTCTTTGTTCTATTGATTTATTATCTTCCATTCCAAAACCACAACCAAATCTCTCTCTATCCCTTCCTTTATTCTTCATTTCTTATTGAGGAGAAAACCCACAACAGCAGCTCTTGCTTTTCTCATTTTTTCATCTTCTTTCCTCTCCTCTTTTCGACACTACCTTCCTCTCTTCCATTCCCTTTCTTCCCCTACCCTTCTCTCTCTTTGTTTTTTTTGCTTTGTGGCTTCACTGAGATATAATTCATACACGTTAAAATTCACACTTTTAAAGTGCACAATGTAATGGTTTTCTAGTATACTCACAGGATTATGTGACGGTCACAACCACCTAATGTTAAAGCATTTCAACATCCCCGAAAGAAACCCCATACCCATTAGCAGTCATTCCACATTTCCACCTTCTCCCATTTACTTTCTGTTTCCAAAGATTTCCCTAATCTAGAGATTTCATATAAATGGAATCGGAATACCTGGTCTTTTGTGACTGGTTTCTTTCACTGAGCATCATGTTTTCAAGGTTTACCCACGTTGCATGTGTCAGTACTTCACTGTTCTTTACGGCTGAATAATATTCCATTGTGTGGTTGTATATCACATTTTACTTATGCATTCATCAGTTGATGGACATTTCGGTTTTTTCCACTTTTTTGGCTATTAGGAATAATGCTGCTATGAACATTTATGTACACATTTATGTACATGTGGATGTATGTGTTTATTTCTCTTGGGTATATAACTAGGAGTGGAATTGTTGGATCATATGGTAACTCTATGTTTAGCATCTGAGGAGCTGTCAAACTGTTGTCCAAAAAAGCTGCATCATTTTACATTCCCACCAGCAACGTATGAAGGTTCCAATTTCTTTATATCATCCTCAATATTTATTATCTGTCCTTTTGATTACAGCCATTCTAGGGGATGTGAAATGGCATTTCACTGTGGTTTTGATTTGCATTTCCCTGGTGTCTAAGGTTATCCAGCACCTGTTCATGTGCTTACTGATCATTTGTATATCTTCTTTGGAGAAATGGCAACTCAAATCCTTTGTTCAGTTTAAAATTTGGTTATCTTTTTATTATTGATTTGAAAGAATTTATATATAAATCCCATGTTAGATATATTATTTACAAATATTTTCTCCCGTTCTGTGGGCTATTTTTTCTCTTTTTGGATGGGTGTCTTTTTTTTTTTTTTTTTTTTTTTTTTTTTGCATTACGCGGGCCTCTCTGTTGTGGCCTCTCCCACGGCAGAGCACAGGCTCCGGATGCGCAGGCTCAGCGGCCATGGCTCATGGGCCCAGCCGCTCCGCAGCATGTGAGATCCTCCCGGACCGGGGCACGAACCCATGTACCCTGCATCGGCAGGCAGACTCTCAACCACTGCACCACCAGGGAAGCCCAGATGGGTGTCTTTTGAATAAAAATGTTTTTAATTTTGGTGAAGTCCAACTTCTCTGTTTTTCTTTTGTCACTTGTGTTTTTGTTATATCTAAGAAGGTTTTGCCTAACCCAAGGTCATGAAAGTTTAATGTTTTCTTCTAAGAGTTTTATAGTTTCACTTCTTACATTTAGGTCTATGACCCATTTTGAGTTAATTTTTGTGTACAGTGTGAAATAGTCCAACTTCATTCTTTTGCATGTGGATTTCCAGTTGTAACTGTCTCATATTGCCTATCTAATCTAAAGCCAAGGAAAAGTGTTTGCAATTTTTAAACATTTGAATCTATGGTATTTGATATTGTTTGAAAGGTCTTGCATTCTGGAAACAATTGTTTGGTGCCTTAATTGTAGATCTTTTACTTTTTCTGACATTTCATTTTTAGTCTTTTTCTCAAAAATTCCCAATTTCCATGACTAAAATAATTATTCTTTTATCATCTCTCCACATAATTTTATTTGTGTATGAGCAAAAATCCAAGCTAATTTATGACCAGCCAACGTTATAAGCTCAGATCCTGTTATAAATCTTTAAAATCATATTTGTTGGACACTTGATTCTAAGTGGTTGATTTCATAGAGTTTTTTTTCTTGAGAGGAAATTTTTTTCCAAATTCTTTATGTAATTCCTGAAATTATGCCCTAAAATGGTCTATTTTATTATTTATAGATTTTCTTACACAAAGAACAGCTTTTAAATTTTGCTCTGCTGCAGCAAATTTCAATTATCAGTTATGGTGATATTTGCAATATACCTTCTTCCAGTCTGTTTTTTCTTTACCATTCCAGTAATATTACTAGTTTCTTTATCTCTATTTGATTCTACATTGTATTATGCCTTCAAACAAAATTTAAAATGTGTCCATTCTTATGTTTTTAAATTATAAAGTAGCATAATTACAGTATAATTTCAAAATTATAAGTATTTCAATTTATTTACCAATTATGATTTATTTAGGTATCACTATAACTTGTGCTGTATGCATAATATAATCAGATAGACACATTATAGTGTTATGTTGACACCTAGAAAAAACTTATTGAACCAAATCAATCCATTGATACTGACTAAATGGGTAGTCTATATATATTTTTATATATATATTATATATATATCATAAATACAGAGAGAGGGAGAGAGACTGATTCACTCTAAGGAATTGTATAAGGAATTGGCTCATTTGATTATGGAGGCTGTTAAGTACCAAGATCTGCAGTTTGCAAGCTGGAGACCCAGGAGAGCTGATGGTATAGTTCCAGACCGAGTTGAAAGCCCTGAGAACTAGAAGAGTTGATGGTGTAAATTCCAATCTAAGTCTGAGGCCAATGTCCCAGCTTAAACAGTCAGGTAGAAGGAATTTTTTTCAACCTTTATTATCTAGTCAGGTCTTTAGTGGGTTGGATAAAGCCCACATTCAGGAGGGCAATCTGTTTTACTTAATTTACCAATTCAAATGTTAAGCTGATCTAGAAACCGTCACAGACATAACCAGAATAATATTTCACCAAATGTTTGATCCATGGCCCAGTCAAGTTGATACATAAAATTAACCATCACAATTGGTGATATATTTATATCTGAAACCGAGCAGAACCCTATGGGGCTCCTGGGCACAAGAGCTTTTCTGTGTCCCCTTCCCTGAGTTCCAAAGGGCAGGTTCAAACAGTTACTAGTCAGGGAAAGGAGGGGATGTGGAAACAAGGGAGGAACAGTCAAGAAGCAATAGTGCGGCCTTGGGGCAGGGTCCTGGTTCCTCCTTGAGAGTTATACATAATATCTTTGAGCTCTTATGCAGAACTAAAACCCCCACCAAATGGAAGGTGATCCAGAAAGAAGGTCACAGTTCAATAACCTCAAGAACCACAGATCATGGGACCACCTGACACCAGAAGATCTCTAGATTGAAGGAATGCAGGCCCTGCACACACACTGATCCTTATCAGCAACAACCCCCCCCCCCCCGGACTATAAGACTCCTTACAGGGTTCCCTGGGTTAGGACATACAGTTTTGAGGGCATTAGCCCTCTGTGGCCCCTTTGCCTGGCAAAGCAATAAAGCTGTCCTTTTATACTTCACCCAAAACTCTGTCTTTGAGATTTAATTCAGTGTTGGGGTACAGAGGCCAGATTCGGTATCATGTATAATACTAGAAATTATACATGTGCTTGGTCCACACACTATCATACAGCAATAACATCGTACACAATGTAGCAAGAACTGGATTTTGGATTTTGCAGAATCCAAACCCCCTTGAGCACTCAACCACCAGACTAACTAGTGACTAAGAAAAGATGATGTTGACCTTGGCTCACCCTCGTGACTTCAGTTCACTAGAGCCTGCCAACATTTGCCCCAATTTTATGCTGAATTCTCCTTTGCTTAAGCTCCTTCACATGCACCCTTAGCTTAAAACTTCCCCAATTTTGCTGTTCCTGGAGACACGGCTTTGGGAACTATCCCTGGTGTTCTCCTTACTTGTTGCAAGTGATGCTGACAACTCGGGCAGTGTGCACCAGTGCTGAATTGAATCTCAGAGACAGGGTTTTGGGTAAAGTAGAAAAAGAATAGCTTTATTTCTTTGCCAGGCAAAGCGGGACACAGCAGGCTCATGACTCTCAAAACTGTGTGTCCCTACCAGGGAGGATTTGGTGAGGGGTTTTATAGCAATGGTTCAAGGGCAGAGTTGTTGATAAGGATCAAGGTGTGTGCAGGGCCTGCATTCCTTTAATCTGGCTTTGGGTGGTCTCCTAATGAGCTTCTCTGGTTCCTTTAATCTTGCCTCAAGTGGTCTTCTCATGAGTTTCTCAAGGTTATCAAACTGTGACCTTCTCTGGAATGAAGAACGCTAACATTTTCCATTTGGTGTGGGTTTTAGTTCTGCAGAAGAGCTTAAAGATATAGTTATGTGTATCTCTTCAGGTGGAACTAAAGCAGGAGGTAGATGGGCCCCCACAGGTAAGCAATTAGAAATTCATTCCCTGTGGACAGATACTCCAAGATGAGAATAGCAGGACAATTGAGAGAGGAGGCTGGGCCCTGCTCAGATAGAGTATAAGAGACCACATATTTCTCATTCTCAAAGTCAAGGAGACCTTCCCAACTAGAAAGTTCCTTGGAAGTCAAAAGGGGAGTGATGCCAAGCTACCCATAGGCCTCTTTGGTGGAATCCATCTTGGCTGAGATACGTGCACACACACGGGAGGATCCTGAGATATACCAAATACGGACTCTGAACCAGTCAAATCAAAATGACTGGCCAAAGGAAACCCGGAAGAAATGCCCCATATAAGTGATTTAAACTACTATGAGGGAGTAACTCTGTCTCTGAGTTCACCTGTGTGTCTAGACACACATACTGTACTCTTTTTCCTCCTAATAAATACTTAACTTGTTTCACTATTTTCTGTCTTTGTGGGAATTCTTTTCTGCAAAGCTGAAGGGCCAGAGCCTTGTCACTGACCACTGGTCTAGTGGCTAGGATTTGGTGCTCTCACTGCCATGACCCAACCTCAATCTCTAGCTGGGAACTGAAATCCTGCTTCAAGCCCCTGCAGGCCAAGGCCACCCTAGATCAGAACCAGGACCCTGCCCCAAGGCTGCACTATTGTTTCTTTTTTCTTCTTAATTAAAAAAAAATTAATTTATTTGTTTTTTTATTTTTGGCTACGTTGGGTCTTCGTTGGTGCGTGCAGGCTTTCTCTAGTTGCGGCGAGCCGGGGCTACTCTTCGTTGTGGTGCTCAGGCTTCTCATTGCAGTGACTTCTCTTGTTGCGGAGCACAGGCTCTAGGCTCACATGCTCAGTAGTTGTGGCACACAGGCTCAGTAGCTGTGGCTCATGGGCTCTAGAGTGCAGGCTCAGTAGTTGTGGTGCACAGGCTTAGTTGCTCCATGGCACGTGGGATCTTCCCAGACCAGGGCTTGAACCCATGTCCCCTGCATTGGCAGGTGGATTCTTAACCACTGTGCCACCAGGGAAGCCTGCACTATTGTTTCTTGACTGCTCCTCCCTTGTCTTTGTATCCCCTCCCTTCCCCAATTAGCAACTGTTCGAATCTGCCCTTTGGAACTCAAGGAAGGTCATGGAGGCTGGGCTCTATTCCCTACAAACAAGAAATGGGGGACACACAGAAAGACTTCTGTGCCCAGGAGCCCCACAGGGTCCTGCTAGGTTTCACAAGTAATAAATCCTTCCTTCTCCTGATCTTTGGCTAGGTTGTGTCTTTGGCTCAACACCCACCAAGAGGCAAACCCAGTTTTCGGGTGACACGACCAATTGTGCCTCTCTCTACTGCTTTAATAAGCCTTGTGTTTACTGCTCTTGTGCTTTTGTTCACCTTTCCTTGTGTAGTAATTCTTTTTGCCTGGAGTATCCACCTATTTCCTATTTTTTCCTTATGGAAATTTTATTTTCTTAGGGAGGAAGAAATTTTCCTCTATGCTTTTAGGTTCTTCTGACTAGTCTAAGAACCAAATTCACATGAGGCAGATTAACAGGAGAAAATTAAATGAAGCTTAATAACATGTATACATGACGACTTCCCTGGTGGCACAGTGGTTAAGAATCCACCTGCCAATGCTCAAACCTCAACACAGGTTTGAGCCCTGGTCTGGGAAGATCCCACATGCCACAGAGCTACTAAGCCCATGCACCACAACTACTGAGCCTGTGCTCTAGAACCCATGTGCCACAGCTACTGAGCCCACATGCCACAACTACTGAAGCTCGCATGCCTAGAGCCCATGCTCCACAACAAGAGAAGCCACCGCAATGAGAAGCTCATGCACTGCAACGAAGAGTAGCTCCCTCTCGCCGCAACTAGAGAAAGCCCGCATGCAGCAATGAAGACCCAACTCAGCCAAAAATAAATAAATAAAAATTTTTTAAAAAGTATACATGAGAGAGACCCAGAAAACTAATGCACTCTCCAGAATGGCTGATGTCCTCACCTTAAATACCATCCTCAGCACAAGACAAAAGAGGATGCTGAGTGAGGGGAGAGTCAGTTATGGGAGATTACCAGGGAAAGCACAGTAAACAAGGATGATTGTGATGCAGAGTTACATCCTTGCCTTCTCCATTGATACAAGTTTCTAGAGATTTGGTCATCCTCCTCTTACAGGTACTGGGAGGGAGATACCCTTACAAATGAAGATTTCTTTTACAAATGTAAATGTTTCTTACAAAAAGGCAACTCCTACTTGGTTTTCAGGTTCCTTCCCCTGTCTGCTGTTACTCAGAAAATAACCAGCTTAAAACAATTAATATGCCAAAGAGACATATTTTAGGGTAGCAAATTCTGCTCCCCTACAATCTCTTTCAGGAAATGTTATTGCTGTAGCCCACATTGATCTCTTCTACTCAAATCATCAAAACATTTGTTACCAAACCAAACTTCAGTCTGCTCGCCTGCCAATCAGAAAAGCCAACTTACTGACACTGGGTTGTGGTGAAGGAAAGTACGGTGTTATTGAAGGGCCCAGCAAGGAGTACAATACAACTCATGCTCAGAAGACTTGAACTCCCAGATGGTTGGTTGGTGGTGAGATAACAAGGTGGTCTTCCAGGAATCTTGTGCTCAGCCTGAAGTTACCAGCTTCCACCTGTGTGGGGCCTTAGTTCCTATAGAAGAACTCAAAGATACATTGTTGTGTATCTTCCTTGAGGAGTAACTAGGACTCTGCTTTACTGATGCGCTATCCTTTCTTGACTGCTTTTTCTTTGTTTCTGCATCCCCTCCCTTCCTTGATTAGTAATTATTTGAATCTGCCTTTTGGAATTCAGGAAAGGTCTAGGAGGTTGAAGACTTTTTCCACAAATAAGAAACAGGGGACAAGGAAGGGCTTTTGTACCCAGGAGGGCTCTGGAGGCCCCTGCTTGCTTTCACGTTTGTTAACTTTTAATTTCTACTACATTTACTTTGCATATAGTTATTTATATATACATATTTCTTAGTTTCTTATCTAGATTTTAAATTCCTTAGTGTCAAAGATACTAATAATAGAAACAAGAACTATATCAGCAAAGTAAAGCAAGCCATTTATCATATGATTACAATGCCTCAGGCACAGTGTAAGTCATTTTACCCACTCCATTTCATTTAATCCTTACAACCAACCTAGGAAAGGAGGTAATATCTGAATTCTAGATCAGGACATAGGGCTTAGAAGCTAAGTAATGTGTTCAAGAACATATTTCTAATGAATCAGAATTCAAACTCAGGTCTGTCAAATGCTCTTATGTGTCTGCTTATATTACTTTATGAACAAAATTGTCGACTAAAAAAAAAAGCACAACCTAACATTGAGGATTATGTTTTATTCAGGGCATTACTGAGGATTATAGCCCGGAAACAGCCTCACAGCTCTGAGGAACTGTTTCGAAGAGGTAAAGGAAGAGCCAGGATATACAGGAGTTTTTGCACAAAAAACAAAAAAACAACAGGTGGGCTTCCCTGGTGGTGCAGTGGTTGAGAATCTGCCTGCTAATTGATATTTATAGGACATTCCATCCAAAACCAACAGAATACACTTAATCTCAAGTGCTCATGGAACATTCTCCAGGATAGACCATATCTTGGGTCACAAATCAAGCCTTGGTAAATTTAAGAAAACTGAAATTGTATCAAGCATCTTTTCCGACCACAACACTATAATACTAGATGTCAATTACAGGAAAAAAAAACTGTAAAAAATACAAACACATGGAGGCTAAACAATACGCTACAAAATAACCAAGAGATCACTGAAGAAATCAAAGAAGAAATTAAAAAGTACCTAGAAACAAATGACAATGAAAACACAATGACCCAAAACCTATGGGATGCAGCAAAAGCAGTTCTAAGAGGGAGTTTTACAGCAATACAATCCTACCTCAAGAAAGAAGAAAAATCTCAAATAAACAACCTAAACTTACACCTAAAGCAATTAGAGAAAGAAGAACAAAAAAACCTCAAAGTTAGCAGAAGGAAAGAAATCATAAAGATCAGATAAGAAATAAATAAAAACATGGGCTTCCCTGGTGGTGCAGTGGTTGAGAATCTGCCTGCTAATGCAGGGGACATGGGTTTGAGCCCTGGTCTGGGAGGATCCCACATGCTGCGGAGCAACTAGGCCCGTGAGCCACAACTACTGAGCCTGTGCATCTGGAGCCTGTGCTCCGCAACAAGAGAGGCCACAATAGTGAGAGGCCTGCGCACCGCGATGAAGAGTGGCCCCCGTTTGCCACAACTAGAGAAAGCCCTCGCACAGAAACGAAGACGCAACACAGCAAAAATAAATAAATAAATAAATAAACTCCTACCCCCCCCAACATCTTAAAAAACAACAACAGGTAGTTGAATATCAAAAGATTACTGATAATTACAGAAAAAAAAAAAAAAAACCCAGACATCTCAGGTTAATGACTTTTGTGCTTTTCTATGTATGGGAAGATGAAAGAGTCTGGGCTTATTGAAACGATTCCTTTGATATGCACGTTGACTTTCTAGGACCAATATGGTGTTTTTCCATCCTGAATCTCCTCAGGGTGCACCAGGAGGGCTGCAGTGCCTGACAGCTTTATGACTGCAACATTCTTTGGTTACTGAAATGGCAGGTGACATTCTTTGTGCACATTACTTTGGGAAACCTTTACAAATAGGATTATCTAACATTTATGGATTAGTTACAGTGTGTCAGAGCTTAATGTGTTTTCCATGAATACAATAATTTAATTCTTGCAACCGTCTTATGAAGAAGGAGCTATAATCACCATCATTTTGTGTATGTGATAATAATACAGAAAGTTCAGTCTCAACTGGCAGAGCTAGAATTTGAACTCAAGTAGTCTGAGTCCAGATGATCTTGAGTGGCCTCGGCCTGCAGCAGCTTGAAGCAGGATTTCGGTTCCTGGCCAGAGATTGAGGTTGGGTCGTGGCAGTGAGAGCACCAAATCCTAGCCACCAGACCAGTGGTCAGTGACAAGGCCCTGGCCCTTCGGCTTTGCAGAAAAGAATTCCCACAAAGACGGAAAGTAGTGAAACAAGTGAAGTGTTTATTAGGAGAAAAAAAAGAGTAGAGTATGTGTGGCTAGACACACAGGGGAACTCAGAGAGAGAGTCGTGCCCTCATGGTAGTTTAAATCACTTATATGAGGCATTTCTTCCAGGTTTCCTTTGGCCAGTCATTTTGATTTGCCTGGTTCAGAGTCTGTATTTGGTTTATCTCAGGATCCTCCTGTGTGTGCACATGCATCTCTCAGCCAAGATGGATTCCACCGAAGAGGCCTAAGGGTAGTTGGCATCACTTACTATGGGGTGGCGCCCCCTCCCTTTTTGACCTCCAAGGCGCTGTTAGTCGGGAAGGTCTCCTTGACTTTGAGAATGACTAATATGTGGTCTCTTATCTTCTATCTGGCCAGGACTCAGCCTCCTCTCTCAATTGTCCTGCTATTCTTGTCTTGGAATATCGGTCCACAGGGAACAAATCTCCAATTGCTTACTCTGAGGGGGGGGCTCATCTACCTCCTGCCACACAAAACCTGTATTCTTAATATTCATATTATTTATACATTGCATTTAACAAACATTTGCTGAGTGATTACTATGTGCCAAGCACAGTGCTAGGGATTTAAAGTTAGAGAAGTGTGTGTGTCATTTTTAGGAACTTAGTGTACTAGAATAAACAAATAAGAAACTTTTGTCTTTGGCATGAAAGTTATTAAACACAACTACCGCCACTACAAAACAATAAGAATAATGAGAACTTGTTTTTTCCCAGGTATTGTTCTAAGTATTTTGTTGGCATTAATTCACTTAGCCTCACAACAATCTTGCAAGGTCATTATTCTTCTTCTTCTCATTTATTTATCTATTTACTTATTTAATTTTTGGCTGCGTTGAGTCTTCATTGCTGCGTGTGGGCTTTCTCTAGTTGCAGTGAGTGGGGGCTACTCTTTGTTGCGGTGCACAGGCTTCTCATTGTGGTGGCTTCTCTTGTTGCAGAGCATGGGCTTTAGGCACGAGGGCTTCAGTAGTTTTGGCTCATGGGCTCTAGAGCTCAGCCTCATTAGTTGTGGCGCACTGGCTTAGTTGCTCCATGACGTGGGATCTTCCTGGACCAGGGCTCAAACCCATGTCTCCTGCACTGGCAGGTGGATTCTTAACCACTGTGCCACCAGGGATATTCTCTTCTATTTTTTTAGATCAGGAAACTGGGACCAGAGATGTTAGGATGTTAAATCCAAGCAATGTAGTGGAAGAACTGACTTATGAACACAGGCAATCTGGCTCCAGAACCAAAGTGACTAAATGAATATTCCCTATGAGTAATAGAATTTCAATTTTTCTGGAGTATAAACAAGTGGTATTATATATAGTAGAATTAAAACCTGGCTTTAGACAATTTCGGGAACTTAGAGAAATGATGGTCAGTCTGAAATGAGATTCAAGAAGGTGCAGTTACTAGAATGGTCAGCAGAGGGTGAAGGGAGGCAGCTTCTGTAATGTACTGTTACATTACAACAGGGTACACTGTGCAGAACTGGGGCTCTCTGAAGTCCCTCTTGCTCTAACATTCTCTGATGATACTTGTCTGAATTTCATTAGATCAGTGCAATGTAAAACATAAGCAAAAAAAGGAGTGGTCACTTCTCAAATATATGTAGGGAAGATGATATTTATCTGATTTAACATGGTATTTATTTGAATATTTGTTAAATGTTAGTTAAGACCTTCTCTAAAGAAATGTCAGATGACCCATATCCTTGAGGAGCTCAGGGTCTCACTGAAGAAGTAAGATAAACAAAAATTTGAATGGTGATATCAAACATCATATTAACAAAGTTTTAGAGGAGTTCAGAGACAAGGAGAAATTAATGGGACTGAAATGGAACTGAACTACTTCATGGAAAAAGTAGTCTTGTTCCTGTACTGAAAGGTGATTAGTATGTGCATAGGTAGAAAGGAGGACGGGAGAAATTTTTTAATTCCTTAAAATTAAATTCAATCTCTCAAGCATTTATGAGCTGTCTTCAGTGAATGAGACACCATTCCTAGGCACTGAAGAGAAGGTAAGAATGGGTGATACAGTCTCTGCCTGAAGGAAATCACGAATACACCATCAGTAATAATGTAAGTCAGGATAATGTAGACAAATAATAGGCTGTGGTAGACAATTAACAAGATGCTCTATTGAAGGCCCCCAAAGCTGACAACAAAATGATATGTGCCTCTCATTTTAAAGATAGGTACCAGACTATTCATGTAGAACATTCTAAGTGTATGGTCCTAAAGTAGTTCTGCCAGTTTTAGCTGTTTACTCACCTCCAGCCTACGTACAAAGCTGAGGTTGTGTAACAGGGAAGAACAAAATCTGACTCCATGTTGGATCTGTTACTTTTACTTTAAACTTTGCTCTCTGTTGCTTTTTATTACTATAATCACTAAAACAATGTTGTCTATAGCTACTGGCATACATAATGGCCTCCCCCGGGAACCCTGCCCCTCTGCCTAAATGTTATACTAAAGTGCCTTTGTTCAGCTCACAGGGAAACATTCTGACCCTGCCCACCTGTGAATGGCTGCAAGAAAGAAGAAATTAACACATCCCCTCCCTGAGGCTGGCCACACCAGATGTTTTGCAAGACTTATGGCTTTTGTACTTTACTTCCTCACCTCCTCCCCCTCTCTGTCCTATAAAAGAAACTAGCATCCAGACCCCTATAAGATGGTACTCTAGGATGCTAGTCTGCCATCTTCTTGGATGCCTGGCTTCCCCAATAAAGGCACTATTCCTTGCCTCAACACCTCGTCTCCTGATTTATTGGCCTGTTGTGCGGCAAGCAGAGAGAGCTTGGACTCGGTAACAGCTGAAGAGAAAGAGATTTCTTTGGAGAGGAGGTGACAGAGTACTTTGCATTTCACTCACCTTACTACTCTCTTCTGAAGGGGAAGGAGAAGAATGTGTTCCTCTAAGGTAGAAATCCCCTAAATAGACACAAATGGAAACTTCTAGGCACTGCAGAGCTTGCTCAGAGAAGAGGAGTTTGCCCAGCACTGGTACAGCAAGAATTTCAGAGCCTGGAGAATATGGCTGCCTGCATGGCAGAGTTATTGCCTTCTGTTGGTGTTCTAAGTTGTTTCTGGGTGTTAATGTAGCTGGTATGAAGTCCATATCCTTCTCTGACCTGGAAAATTGGTAGGCTGCCACTTCCAATGAACTTTGGATGGGCTTCTGTGGAATGTACTTAAAGCATGGGGAGCTGTATCCACTGACCTCTTCTTATTTTATTTTCATCAACGGCAGTGTATTTACTGCTTTGGGAGTAAACAGAAGTAAAAGAAACCTTTAATAACAAAAAAGAAAGAAACCTTGAATAGAGGTCAAGCTGTCTTTTCACCTGTCCTTGAACTTGGACCTGACAAACTGCCCAGTATGATTGCTGCTGCTGCTACTACTACTACTATTAAAAGGAACAGAATAGGGGTTTCCCTGGTGGCGCAGTGGTTGGGAGTCCGTCTGCCGATACAGGGGACACGGGTTTGTGCCCTCCGGGAGGATCCCACATGCCGTGGAGCGGCTGGACCCGTGAGCCATGGCCGCTGGGCCTGTGCGCCCGGAGCCTGTGCTCTGCAACGGGAGAGGCCACGACAGTGAGAGGCCTGTGTACCGCAAAAAAAAAAAAAAAAAGTACAGAATATGATAGTACCTCCTCTTCTCAAGTCAAGGAGAGGTTTCTCCTGGGGGCTACTTGGAGAGCTTTATGCATGTCTCTAGGAACATGAGGGTCTTACTGAGGACTATTCTAAAAGTGAGATGCTGTGGCTGGAACTGCCCCATCTGGTGGCTGAACACACATGTGACTACTTTGAGACTGGGCTGTCCTTCCTCCCATGCCAGGGTAAAGGTGCATGTTTTTGAGGCTTGATAAGGACCCTGTGGAAATAATCTTAACCAGGCGTGCTGCCTGAGGAGCAGATACAGAGGGTGGATCCCAGAAATCCAGGAGCCAGACAGAAAAAAGACAGACCAGCCAACCATGGTATTCATGAGGAACCCACAGAGATACCCCATAGAATCAGCAATTGACTACTGCCACCTAGAGGGCCCTGCCGGTGGATTACAACTGTACCTGCCACAAAAACTGTATGCCACTTGCCTAATACCTACCCTCCTACCCTCCAGATATTAGAAACAGTGACTAGCAAATTGGGGAGATGGAGCCAGGAAAGAAGATAAGCTAATTTTGGCCCCCTACTCCACATAGGTTAGAGGATAGAAGGAATTTAAATTAGAATGGGTTTGGAGTTTGAAATTACATTCAATAGAGCTGTTTCTATGCTTTCTAATTTTTTAGTTCTAAATAGTGTTGTATGGTTCTCAGAATGAAAAAGAGAGAAGAAAACCTGCGTAATCTATGGGACATCACTAAATGTGCAAATATTAGAATAATTGAAGTTCCAGTTGGAGAAGAGGGGAGAAAGGGGCAGAAAGTCTATTTAAAGAAAAAAATAGCTGAGAATTTCCCAAGCCTGGGGAGAGACTTAGACATACAAGTTCACAAAGCGAATAGATTACTCCATTATCTCAATGCAAAAAGACTTTCTCCAGGACACATTATAAAGAAACTGTCAAAAATCAAAGACAAGTAGAATCCTAAAAGCAGCAAGAGAAAAAATTATTGTAACCTCCAAAGGAACACCCATTAGGCTATCAGTGAATTTCTCAGCAGAAACCCTATAGGCCAGGAGAAAGTGGAGTGATATATTCAAAGTTTTAAAAGAAAAAAACTGACAGCCAAGAATACTTTATCCAGCAAAGATATCCTTCAGACATGAAAGAGAAAAATAACTTTTCCAGACAAAAAAATGCTGAGAGAATTTATCATCATTAGACCTGCCTTGCAAGAAATGCTGAAAGGAGTTCTTCAAGCAGAAATGAAAAGATTTTAATTAGTAACATGAAAACATACAAAAATACATAGCATACTGGTGGATAAGTATAGAGTCAGATTTAGAAGACTAATTCTGTAATACGAGGGTGTGTTAACCATTTGACTGTAGTATAAATGTTAAACACAAGTATTAAAAATAACTATAGCCACTGTAACTTAACAAATACACAATATAAAAAGAGGTAAATTGTGACATCAAAATCATAAAAGAGGGGAAGTAAAAGAGTGGAGTTTCTCTATGCAATCAAAGTTAAGTTGCTATCAGGTTAAAATGGGTTGTTTTATCTATAGGATGTTTTGGATAAGCCTCATGGTAAACAAAAGGGAAAAACCTACAATGAATTCATACAAGATAGAGAGAGGAGAATTAGACATACCGCCATGGAAAATCACCAAATCACAAATGTAGGGAGTAAAAAAAAAAAAAAGAAGAAATACAAAATAGTCAGAAAGTAGACTCTTGCCTTCTGAGATGGCCCACACTCTATCTGTGGAGTGTGTTTCTCCCAGGGCTGCTCTCATTTTCTAAGATGGACCTCATTCTGTCTATGGAATGTGTATCTCTCTGTAAACCTGCTTTCACTTTACTGTGGCTCGCTCTTGAATTCTTTCCTGCGTGAAGCCAAGAACCCACACTCGGTGGCCTTCCCAGGGACTCGCCTGAGACCTGGGATATGAACATCCTCTCACACCCCGCTCTTTCCTGCAACAGTTCCATCTGTTTTTCTGTTTGTTTGTTTGTAACTTCCTTTCTTATCTCTGGACCCTTTAACTTAAAGATTTATGTTCACTCCAGCTAAAGCTGGGGGTTAACAGGTTTTGAGCAAAGACCTGGACAGCACTGGCAACAAATGCTTTGTCCTTAGCATCTCACCTCCCTGGTACAACACTATGCTCGTGGGGTTGTGAATGAAAAACGTTGCTGCTTTATCCGTAAACAGGGGATGTTGTGGCCATCCAGCCACTGCAGCCACCCAGAAGGTAAGGCCTGAGGTGACTCAGGATGGAGACAAATGGGCTGCAGCCACCCCCAACAGTGTACCCAGAGGGAGACTCAGGATGAGAAAATACAGGATACTGGCCCCAGATAGCTGAGGTGCATATCAAAGGAATGATTTCAGTGCGTTCAGACTCTTGCATCTTCCCATACATAAAAAAGCGCTAAATTCCTTAACTTGAGATGTCTGGTTTTCTTTAACTGACAGTAATCTTTTGATGTTCCTACTGCCTGGTTTTTGTTGCAAAAACTCCTATATATCCTGGCTCCTCCCTTACCTCTTAGGAGCAGTCTCTCAGAGCTATCTGAGAGGCTGTGTCCTGGGCTTGAGCCCTTAGCAAGTCTGCCCTGTAAAACATAATTCTCAGTCCATTTATCTCCATCCTGAGTTCCCTCAGGGCTCACTGTAGGGACATACGAGCGGCTTTAGTGGTTGGATGGCTGGAACATCCTTTGAAAAAAAACAAAAACCAAGAAACAAAATAGTGAGAAAGCAATTAATAAGACAGCATGAGTGAGTCCTTAAATATCAATAATTACTCTAAAAGTAAATGGATTGAACTCACCAATAAAAAGCACAGAGCAGGGACGTCCCTGGTGGTCCAGTGGCTAAGACTCCATGCTCCTGATGCAGGGGTCCCAGGTTCGATCCCTGGTCAGGGAGCTGGATCCCACACGCTGCAACTAAGAGTTTGCATGCCACAACCAAAGATTCTGCATGCTGCAACAAAGGTCCCATGTGCCGCAATGAAGACCTGGTGCAGCTAAATAAATAAATATATATATATATAAAAAAAAAGCACAGAGTGGCTGGATGCTAAAACCCCCCCAGGACCCAAATATATGCTGCCTACAAGAGACTCACTTAAGCTTTAAGGACAGACATGGGCTCGAAGTAGAGGGATGCAAAAAGATACTCCAGGTAAGTGGAAACCAAAAAAAGGTGAGAGTAGCTATACTTATATCAGACAAAATAGACTTTAAGCCAAAAATGGTAATAAGAGACAAAGAAGATCATTGTATAATGATAAAGGGGTCAATTCATCAAGAAGATGTAACAATCACAAATATATACACATGTAACCTCATTGCAGGGCAGGAATAGAGATGCAGACGTAGAGAACAGATGTGTGGACATGGAGGGGGGGTAAGGGGGGTGGGATGAATTGGGAGATTGGGATTGACATATACGCACTACCACGTGTAAAACAGATAGCTAGTGGGAACCTGCTGTACAGCACAGGGAGCTCAGTTCAGTGCTCTGTGGTGACCTAGATGGGTGGGATGGGGGGTGGGTAGGAGGCAGGTCCAAGGGGTAGGGGATATATGTATACATATCACTGATCCACTTCATTGTACAGCAGAAATTAACACATTTTAAAGCAACTATACCCCAATAAAAAAATATATACATACACATTTTACATTTGTGCACACATATTGCTAGATATATTAAGCAAATACTAACACTTCTGAAGGGAGAAATAGATAACAATACAACAATAATAGGGGTTGATCTATCAATATGGATAGATTATCCAGTAAGAAAATAAACAATGAAACATTGGACTTGAACCATACCTTAACAAATGGACCTAACAGACATATACTGGACATTCTATTGAACAGCAGCAGAATACACATTCTTCTCAAGTGCACATAGAATATTCTCAAGGGTAGATCATATGAAAGGCCACAAAATAAGCCTCATCAAATTTAAGAAGATTGAAGTCATATCAAGTATCTTTTCTAACCACAATTGGTATGAAACTAAAAACAAGAGGAAAGCTGGAAAATCTACAATCAGGCAGAAACTACACACACTCCCAAAAAAACCAGTGGGTCAAAAAAGAATCAAAAGGGAAATAAAAAATCTTGATATATAAAAATGGAAACAACACATCAAAACCTATGAGACACTGCAAAAGTAGCTGTGAGAAAGAAGTTCATAGTAATAATTGAGTACATTAACAAAATATATCTCAAATAACATAGTTTTATACCTCAAGGAACTAGAAAAAAACCGATCTAAACCTAAAGTTAACAGAAGGAAGGAAACAACAAAGATCAGAGTGGAAATAAATGAAATAAAGATGATAAAAAAATAGAAAAGATCAAGAAGAGTAAGAGCTGTTGTTTTTTTTTTTTGAAAAGATAAAGAAAATTGACAAATCATTGGCTAAACTAAGAAAAAAAGTGAAGAATCAAAATCAGAAATGAAAGAGGAGACATTACAACTGATACCACACAGGTACACAGGATCGTAAGAGACTACTATAAAATTATAAGCCAACGAATTAGATAACCTAGAATAAATGAATAAATTCCTAGAAACCTACAACCTACTAAGACTGAATCATGAAGAAACAGAAAATCTGAACAGAACAATTAGTAGTAAGGAGATTGAATCAATAATCACAAACGTCCCAATACAGAATACCCAGGACCAGATGGCTTCACTGGTGAATTCTACCAAACACATAAACAAGGCTTAATACCAACTCTTCTCAAACTCTTCCAAAATACTGAATAGGAGGAAACTCTCCCAAACTCATTTTATGATGCCAGAATTACCCTGATACCAAAGCCAGATAAGGACACTACAAGAAAAGAAAACTATAGACCAATATCCCTGATGAAATTCTCAACAAAATAGTAGCAATCCAAATTCAGCAACACATTAAAAACATCATGCAACACGATCAAGTGGGATTTATCCCTGGGCTGCAGAGATGGTTCAACATGTGCAAATCAGTGAATCACATTAATAAAATGAAAGGTAGAAATCATATAATCTCCTAAATAGATGGAGGAGATTAAAAAACCACTTGACAAAGTACAACATTGCTTCATAATAAAAACCCTCAACAGATTTGGTATAGAAGGAACATACCTCAACATAATAAAGGCCATATATGACAAACCCACAGTTAACATCATACTCAATGGTCAAAGGCTGAAAGCTTTTCCTCTAAGATCAGGAACAAGACAAGGTTGCTCACTCTCACCACTCTTATTCAACATAGTAGACGCTCAAGAAAAATTAAATAAATGAATGATATTCTAAAGAATAAAGGAAAACTTTCCTTTTCTGTGCAAATGGGAAAACCTGTTAGAATCTGTCAAATGAAAAGGAAGTTAGGTGGGTTATTAACAATCCTTCAATTAAAAAGCATTTATTACATGTCTATTATATACTAATGTCCTTTCTTCTTCATAAGTGTCTTCAGGGTCTCCCTATTCTAGTCCCCTGTCTCTGAGGCCAGATACTAGAGAATTTTGCATGACCTAGGGAGCTTGTACTTTATTATATAAGCTTTTGGAGTAGAAGAATAATATGCTTTGCTCTGTGTAAGAGGAAGATAACCAAGGCATTTGTGAATGTGCAGATGAATTAGAGAGATGAGAGAATGGAGGCAGAGAGACCAATTAAGCTTCAAGGAGAAGAAAAGAAAAGAAGAAAAATTAGCTCTGTTGCTAGTAACAGAGAAAAGGGGCCTGGTTAATGAAAAATAAGCTTACAGAAGCCAAAAAGATTTGACTATAAAGCCAGGCAGGGGGGATGCACATGGGAAGGGGATAAAATTCACTGAAAAGTATACACTTGGATTACTTTCTTCTGGCCCACTTTGTGCAGGGCTTCAGTGTAGAGAGCAAAGGGAAGAGCGACACCAGAGGAGGCTGGAAATGGTCATGGGTCAGATCATTCCCATGTAGGCATGTTGAGGATTTGGGATGTTTTTCTATAAGCAGTGGAAGCCCATTGCAAGGATTTTAGCAGGAGAGTGAGATGATCGGCCTCCTCCCTTCATCCTATCCATCCCTATTCTGGCTAGATTCCATAATACATTACTTTCTCTTCAACTTGTTATCCTTCTCTCAAATCCTTCCTACAAAGCATCCACTAACCGGTCCTATGCACTGACTGAGTAAAATAAAGTAATTACCAGCTTGATTCTCCTATAAATCCATTGTCTTCAACACCACCCTGCTGTAACAATGCTCAGGATTCTTTCAGTGTTTTCTTTGTTATCTCTTTCTCTTATTCTCCACAATGCGTATGTCAAATTATTCTATTCTTCTCAGATGTTCTTCCCCACAATTTACTCCTTCAAACTAAGCAGATAACTTTATCTCTTACTTCAAAGAGAAAAATAGAAGCCGTTAGACAGAAACTTTCTCAACTTTCTGCCACCACTATCTACAAACTTACCTGCACCCACACCAACTTTTATCAGTTAAGAAACTGCAAATGCCAGAAAGCACAACAGCAGTTTAAACTATAAGAGTTTGTATTTTCTCACATAAAAAGCTTGGGGCCAGAGACTAGAGGTGAATGATGAGGATTCAGTATAGTAATTGGGAGGCTGGGACAGGAGTACAGAAAATAAATAAATAAAAGCTTCACTGGCCATCATAACAGGAGCTCAGTAGTTGCTGCTGCTATTATTATTATTATTTTTATTTTTATCATCAGAGTAGTCCAAAGTCATAAAGTATCAGTAGACAAGTTGTGACTAGAACTCAGATTTCCTGATCTAATATGCTTTGACAACCCTAATGAGGATAATGTTTTTGGCTTAGGAAACCGGTGAATATTTAATTCCTCATAAACCATTTTCCCTGTGGCTCCTTGCACATTGAATCAGTGGCAATCATTGCTTCTGGGAAGGCATAATTGACCTAGAGAAAAGGATCTTTGCTCAGTTTGGAATCTCACAGTGAACTTTCTTGAGTCCCTTGTAAGACGATTGTCTTGAAATTCAGGCTTTTTGAAAGGGAAAGGAGGCATCTAAATTTCAAAAGTGGGGACTTCCCTGGTGTCCAGTGGTAAAGAATCTGCCTTACAATGCAGGAGATGCGGGTTCCATCCCTGGTCAGGGAACTAAGATTCCACATGCCACGGGGCAGCTGATCCTGCATGCCACAACTACTGAGCTTGCCTGCCTCAACTAGAGCCCACGTGCTGCAAACTACAGAACCCACGCGCCCTGGAGCCTGCGTGCCACAACTAGAGAGAGAAAATCTGCATGCCACAACTAGAGAGAAGCCCGGGCACCACAGTGAAGAGCCCACCCGCTGCAATGAGAGATCCCGCGTGCCGCAACTAACACCCGACGCAGACAAAAAAAAAAAAAACCTTAAAAAAAAAGTTTCAAAAGGGTCTCTTTATAAACCAAGGGGAAATTTTAGTTATTTGAAAATAAAGTTAATCCTCTATTAAAAAAGGAACACAATGGAGAAAGGATGGAGGATATGATCCAAGAGAAGTCCCATTGTATGAAAAGTAGAAAGTGCTGGGGAAAGAGTTAAGGGGTGTGTGTGAGAGAGAAGTGAGCAAGAGATGAGACAGTGTCATTTACTCACAGCACAACTCTGTGGCTGGATAGTTTGGGAGAAATTTGGGAACTTCACTGGCCAAGAGGTTGAAAGCCTCTGAGAAAAACCCTGTGCTAACAGGGGGTGACCACAGAAGCATAAAAATTGTCTCATGGTGTTTTAGGCAGAATAGTAGCTGGTGCATATGGTAGAAGAGATATAGAAGTTCCTGAGGAACTCTGAGGAGATGAAAGGGTAATTTAGAGATAAGCATTAATATATTGATACTTGCCAGGAAGTCACAGCGGAGGAGATCTCAGTAGAGGTCTCTGTTCAAAGGAACATAATAGTGGTAGCTGTGAGTGGGCAACTCCAAGTCAAGATCCAGATGGAGAATATTGCTAAAGTTCAGAGGATTTGCAGCATCAGTGAAAATCAGTGTAGGTAGCCTGGTCAGCAGAAGGAGATGGCTGAGCTTCTTGAGAGCCATCATCCTGCATTGCCCGTGCCAAGAGATCAGACAAAAAACCAGTTTTAGCAGTGATCACAGTAAACATATGGACCAATGCCCAGTGCTCAGGTGAGGCAAGTTATGCGTCAACCACACATTATGTGGGTGCCAGGAAAGAAGGACAATGTGTAGACCAGACGATACCCCCACTGTGCTATTGCTGAGATATTATATAAACTTCTGTGCCCAGATCTCGAAAGATGAGAGGGGAAGAGAAAGAATAAGAGGAGAAAAACCTTGAACAATTGAGCATTAATCTCCCAAGAGACTGGGTTTATCTTAAACTGTTTTACCATTAATTGGGAAAACCTGAGTTTTTCACTTCCCTCCCTTTTTCTATTTTGTATTTTGAAAAATCTCAAACCAGGAAAGAGGTTGAAAGATTTTTACAATGAACATTCCTATTCTTTCACCAACATTTATCAATTTTTAACATTTTGTCTTAATTGATTGATCTACCTACGTACCTACATACTTATCTATTATGTATTCATTTTTTTGCCTAAGCATTTGAAAGCAAGTTGCAGACATCATGGCATTCATATCTAAATATTAGGTTTAACCTTATGAAATTCCTAATACTTAGTCATTTTTGTATTTTCAACTTAATACTTCAGTATGCATCTCCTAAGAATAAGGACGTTCTCCTATATAACAACAATACTACCAGCACACATAAGCAAATCACATTAATTCAGTAATATCTAATATACAGTCCATATTTAACTTTTTACTTGTCCAAAATGTCTATTATAGGTGATTCACTTTCCCCACCCTGATCCAGGATCCAGTTGCATTTGGTATTTATGCCTCTTTAGTCCCCTTGTCTTTTCATGACATTAACTTTTATATTAAAAAAAAAAGTCCAGGACAATGCCTTATAGAATTGCACATATTGGCTTTATCTGACTTGTTTCCTTATGATTAGATTTAGGTTAAACATTTTTTACAAGAAAACTACATAGGTGATGTTGTGTACTTCTTATTGAGTCCCATCAGGAGGCACATGACACATAGTTCAACTATGTGATGCTAAGTTTGATTATTTCGTTGATTAATGTGGTGACCACACAAACTCTCCATTATAAAGATACATTTTCCCCTTTTCAATCAATAACTAATATACAGGATAATATATAAGAATATCATGTTCCCAACAAACTTTTACCCAAAGGCTTTGGTGTCCATTGATGATCCTTAGTTATTATATGGGAAGTTTGCCAAATGATGATTTTCTAATTCTATCATTTCTTCTACACTCACTAGCTCAATTCTTCTGAAAAAAAAAAAGCTAAAATTCTCTCTCTTTTGGATATCACTATGGATTCCTAAATTTTATTCTATTTTATTCAATGTATTATAATCCATTATCATCCTTATATATATATTTTGAAGCTCAAATTTTCATGTATTTAAGCAGTAGGCAACCACTTCAAGCTGGCTCATTTGTCCTTTTGTCATGACCTCACTGGTCTCTGAGCACTTCCTTGCTTTCTGGCACATCAAGATGTTCCAGGTTCACCTAGCACTTTGTCTGCTACAGACCTGGAGTTGTTTCTCCAAAGATCTCTGTCTCTGTTTTGTGGACAATGGTATTTAGAAACCAAGATCTGGGTGACAATTGTGTGCATTGCTATAGAGTGCACTGCTTCTAGGCCCCATAAGGAGTTCCAGAACATGTCTGAGTGTTGGTGTGAAAATTTAACTCTCATCCAACCCAGTAGCCATATAATTAACTTATTAGACTTATTCCAATTACCCACACAGGAATGAGAGTGTTATTTTAAAAGGTAAATTAGATCATATTTTCCCTGGCTTAAATTGATCTTCCTTTAGTTCCTCTAATGCAGTAGTGTCTGGAGGTGATCAAGATGGGCCATTTTCAAAAATCTGACCCTTTAAAACTTTCAAAATTTTGTGTATATTTTATAATGTATATATGTATTATTACAATAGTACACACAATGTAAATATAACCCAATAAATATAGTTGGAGGTGGGCGAGCATTTTTTTTAATCAATAATTGATGAGATGCCTATCAGTTTGGAATTTGGGAACCACTGCTGTAATCCAGAATTTCCTATTGGCGTCTTTGGATGTGCTGTTTCCATGAGGAATTTACGGGTTAATTCTGTTTCCTCTGTAAATACCATGAATGCATGGACCATGTTGTTTTATTTCTCCATTGTATACCCAATCACCTAGAACATGACTGGCACATAATATTACTCAATACATATACAAATGTCAGAGAGAATAAACAGAAATAGAAAAGAATGGAAAATGCAATTTGGTTCATTGTCAAAAATCTCTCTAAAACATTTATTTATTTTGTATGCCATTTATTTTGCATGCAAACTGTTCACTTGCATATGGAGGAATCCGTTGGTAGACTGGTAGACTCAGTAAAGGAAAAATGTATAAACAGAATTATAATGGAGGGGGTTACTGCAGACAACTTGAGAATATTTCGGGGGTAAAGTGATTACTTGGAAGCTAGCAGACGTCAAACTGAACATTCTGTCCTTGAACAGGCCAACTGGAGTATCAAAGAGTATCAAAGAAAACAATTTTAGTTGTTTATATATATTGCATAAA
Source organism: Delphinus delphis (assembly GCF_949987515.2). Taxonomy (NCBI): domain Eukaryota; kingdom Metazoa; phylum Chordata; class Mammalia; order Artiodactyla; family Delphinidae; genus Delphinus; species Delphinus delphis. The sequence goes on along the minus strand of NC_082683.1, from coordinate 65,322,624 downwards.
ATCTTGAGAGTTTGAGTGTGGATCATACATAGCAGACTATCTCTATGTCATGTCTGACTATCCTGCCGTCCATGGACTGCTTTACTCAGGCCAGGTCTGTGCCATTTCCCCCAGAGGAACTTCTGGGTAATTTGGGCAGAGACCTAGCTTTAGGATTTCTTAGCCTTCCCAAATGCCTTCTTTTGTTTCTTGTGGCTTTCTGTGGGGTTGAACTCTCTTAAGTATACACTTCATTGTGGGTACAATAAAGCTCCCTGTTAATTAACTCCCTTTCAGAAGGACATAGTTCTAGAGGTTAGGTGACAATTGGGAAATTGAACTTAGCAAAATTAAATTTTCTTCTGCATAGATATAGCATGATATCTTCAATTGCTAGTTGTGACAGCAGTATCATGGGTAAGGCAGGTATCTCTGTCGGACAGGTTTGGTCTGAAAGTAGTAAAGTGTTAAGGGATCTTTTTGAGAAGGTTTTGTCTGAGAAACCTAGAATTTACATTTAACTGCCAAAATGATGTCTCTGAATTTCATGTCTTTCTGTGCAATTCAAACATGCATAACTGAAATCACATTTCTTAAGGTCAGGGTCATCAATGGAAGAATTAGAATGAGGTAAAGGGACAAAGATTCTATAAACTCTCACTCCAGGACTCTCCATCTAAATTCAGGTGAAATTTTATTTAATGAATATCTATATATCTATTATATATATAGTGAATATCATATATCTATTATAATGATCAGAGAGAAAGGGAAGAAGTGTTATTTAAGGTCTCACTTATCCATAATGGTGTGTGAGATGGGGTAGGAAGCCAGCCTCAGTTTTCCCACTCCTTCACATGTTAATTTTTTTTTTCACATGTTGATTTTGAGTATATAAGCACTATAGGAATTTTTTTTAGTGCACCAGTTGGACCATCCGCCTCTGTTCCCACCATCATTTCTCTTTTTACCTTTCTTTAGCTCTAGTCACGTAATGGCAGGTTCCCTTAAAACCTTAGCTGAGGTGAGTATTATGATTCTTTCATGGTATGTAAAGTTTTAAAATACTAGTTTTTTTTTTTTTCAATAATGGGGCAAGTTTGGATTCTTTTAATATTCTTTGGTGTTAACATGATTAAAACCCATGGGGCTTTTGTTTCCCCTTTTCATTTTCCCTAAACTACAGTAGTTAATTTATGGATAGGCATTCAGTATAAAATATTTCAGCCAAAAATACTCTTCTGAGGGTTATAATTTCAACATTTCTACTGCAATTGCAGTAACACACAATTAATGACAACCATACTTTTGTAGTATGAATTATATTTTCACTTTGGTCTTTAGTATAATTTGTATGACAAGTTCATTTTCCCTGTTGAGCTCACTTGATACTTCCACACAAGGAACATGTATTCCTTACCTCCATTCTGATTATCTTAATCTATAAGCAGTCTAGACAGGGCTAGAATAATCTAAGAAGAATGATTATACTACATATAACTAAAGTTACCATTTTAGCACTGTGACTAATTTTTGAAAGGATTCATTCAAAACCTTCCTATAAAGGGAAATAGAGTTTAGGCCAGTTTTGTCCTTGTCACCATCATCATCATCAATACTTTTTCATCATCATCAAATAAAATGTATAAATTTCCTCATGCCCAGCAGAATCACATGTGACTTAAAAATTATTTGATTTGCTGTGGTCATTCTCATTGATGGCTCTAAGGACAGCCAGAAATTTAGAAACACCAATCTCTGCAATCTATCTTTAGAAATCATGATTAAGTGGACAAAAAGCCTTGATAACCTCTAATTCTAAGGGTATATAGACACCAACAGAATCAGATTAGATCCAAGGATTCGGTTCAGTACCTGTTCTTTGGTGATAAAAGTTGGTTGATGGGATGTGAAAACAGATACACAACCCATAAGCTGTATATTACTGGCAGTTTTGTTCCGTTAAGCCTGCCTTGTTTTGCTTTGTTTTATGTTAACCAATATCAAAAAGGATATTTTACCTGGGAATATGGATTCCTGACTCCTCTTAAAAAATCAGAATCCTTATAACCTGAGGTTTCCATTCCCACAAGGCAACCTGCAGCTCTCATGTGCTCTCAACTCCCCGAAGTCCCTACCCCTCACTCAATAAAGCCGACATATTTATACTGCTTGTGTGATGTATTTTGCCTTACTGATCCCTACAGGCATTCTATTTGAATCCTTAAACAAAAGCATGCACTGTGGGCTACCCAGGGCCTGAGTAGTTGTGACTGCAGTGTCTCTGGGTCGGTTTCCTCATCTGTTCCGTTGGGCTCAATAAATCTCTTTTGACGGTCTTCTGTGATAGCTGTGACCTTCAATTAAGAAAATGCACATAAAAATACTTTGAAGTTCTACAAGTTAATCACATCCATGTACAAAAAATAGACATAGTTTGTCAACTAAAATTTTGAGTTCCCTCTGCTGAGAATAGTATTGGCATCCTGGAAGGAATAAATAGAAGAAAGGAAACTATCTCTGGCCTGAGGCAGAAATATTCCATTTCATAGGCAGCTGGTGTCATGGGATGAGGCTGGTGTTGAGTTAGAAGAGCTGCACAGAAGTCCTGGAAGCTGTGCACAAATAATTGCACCTCCAGGAACCTCATGTCCCCATCTATAAAACGTGGAAGACAGGACCTGCCCTCTGAACTCACAGGTTTGTGGTCAGGATCAAATGAAATAAAGTATGTGAAAGTAATGAATAAACTGTAAGACATTATCTTAATATAGGCAATAATTAGTACTTAGTGATAAAATATGAACGCATAAAATAAACTAAGAATGTTTACAAGCCTACTATTTACACATCTTAAGAGTTTGAAAAGGTTTTGAATTAAATCAGAGACAGATTTTCAGAAGAGGAAATTGAGTCTTATTTCTAGCTATGCAACTGAGAATGGGCCTATTTTGCTAATTAATATAAGCTTGCTACTTGCACACCTTTGTTGTAAGAGGATTTGGGTATTTCACATTTTCTTCAGATTACTTACTTCAATATAATACATTGTATAAAGTTAAATTTAGAAAGAGTGCAAAAAATAACGTGATGATTTTGTGACTAAAAAATCTCAGGATATTTATTAGAGCTGGAAGGAATCTTTGAGATGATATTTTACAAATCAGGAAGCAGAAGAACAGAGGGATTAAATGACTTGTGTAAGTTCTCAGAGCTATGAAGATGCAGGGCTAGAACTCAAACCCAGGGCTTTGGACTCCAGTGTTCTTACTGGGGCACCGCATCAACGTGGGGGCAATTTCTGGCTAATGATACTGAATTGAATCACTGGATGTTTAGATAATCAGATTAGGTTGGGAACGTAGGCGGAGGAAGGAGACGTGTTGATAAGATCGCTGTGAATTAGAAAGCGGGTTTTGGGGAAACCTCAGCTCCTGTAAAGAAAAAAAATCAATTGGCACCTTCCCGCATACATACTGGTAACCTCCTCCCCACACTACCCCTTCCGCCTTTCTTTTAAAGCCCGGTTACTACCTTTACATTCTCAGACGGGTCAAACTTTTGCATGACCTTGCTGTCCCGGGACACTGGTGAGATTCCTTCTCTGATCAGCACACTAGAGGAGGACAGCTCCTCCCGGATAATGAAAACTTTCCAAACTCACAATCAGAGCAAGAAAGAACGCGGCCACTGGAACAAAAGTTTCTACGGGAGGCCAAGAAGTCACTCCTCCCCCTCCTAATTCCTCCGACTTGAACTTTCTTTCCTGTTTTTCCACAGCCCCAAGGGACCTGTCCTGAGTCTTCTCTATTAAGAGGTTTAGGGCCTGGGACTTCCCTGGTAGCACAGTGGTTAAAAGTCCGCCTGCCAGTGCAGGGGACACGCGTTCGATCCCTAGTCTGGGAGGATCCCACATGCCGCGGAGCAACTAAGCCCCAGCGCCACAGCTTACTGAGCCTGCACTCTGGAGCCCGCGAGCCACAACTACTGAAGCCCTCACACTGTAGGGCCTGTGCTTGCCAACAAGAGAAGCCACCGCAATGAGAAGCGCGAGCACCTCAGCCAAGAGTGCCCCCCCCACCCCCCCCAATCGCCACAACCAGAGAAAGCCCACGTGCAGCAACCAAGACCCAATTGCAGCCACAAATAAATGAATAAAATAAATAAATAAATAAGAGGTTTAGGGCCTGAACTAGGTCATTCTTCCAGGTGACTATCGCTGGGCTGCCTGTGGAACTTAATTTCTCTCCTCTCTACCAGTTTCCCTCTTCCCTTCTCGGTTCCGGAGGGGCAGAGGCATCGGCGCGTCCCGGGGCTTATCGCCCGCTTGGAATTCGGGCTCGGTGCACGAGACCAGCTTTGAGCGGAGGACGGCGGCGGGGCCGGGTCGCGAGTGCGGGCGGCGGCACTCCTGCAGTTGGCCTGAGTTCTCGTTGGCTTACGGAGACCGGTGTCTTTCGCCGGCCCACGCAGCCGCCCACAGCGCGCCCTGCCGCCTGGGGTGGGGGTGGGGGCGGGGGCTTCGGAGGCCTGGCCTGGAGGCAGGCAGAACGCGGGCGCCGTTAAGAGTCGGGCTGCCTGGCTTTCTCCTCCCGGACCGCAGATGGCTGCGGGCCCCCCACTTCCTCCAGCAGCCCCCGCTGCCGCCACAGCCGCCTTCCCCAGCAGCGGCTGCCGGATGACAGCGCCGTCACTGGTTGGATTGGAGGTGGCGGCTCAGACGGGACACCCGGGGTAGGGAGTGGGGGAGGGAGGGTGCAGGAAAGAGGGAGGTCAGCGCTGGGCGGGCACTCGGGGAGCCCAGCGCTGCCCCCCTCCAGCAGCAGGGGCAGCACAGCAGCATCCACAGCCGCCGCTGCCGCCGCCACAGCGGCCGCAGCAGCGCGAGCGCGAGCCTCGCAGCGCGGCGCGGCGCGGCAGAGAGCAGAGGGGCGGCGGCGCCGGCCCCAGACGAGCCGAGCCGAGCCGAGAGCGCAGCCGGGCCGCCGCCGCCGCCGCCTCGCAGATGCCATCACAGCAACAAAGAGCTTGCTGATCTGAGAGCCGCGGCGAGAGCTCGCCTGGAAGCCACGGCGCCGGCTCCCGGAGCTGGGCGGCAGCAGGAGGAAAGGCTCCGGGGGAGGGGAGGGGGCAGAAGATGGCCAAGAAGAGAAAGCCCCCCAGCATTAAGGGTGAGTTCTGCTCCATCCTCGCCTCGCCCCATCCCACCTCCCACCCGCGGTCCGCTCCTCTGGCTGGCCTGTTTACACTCAGGCTCGGCCAAGTGAAAAGCTGCCTGCTGGGGAAGAGTTTTCCTTCTCCGGGAGGTGGGGAGACCTCAACACTGCTGCACCTCCCTTTGCCTCCGGGGAGACTCCGATAGGAGTTTGTCCCCTTTCTGTAACCCGGGGAAACCAGAAGACTCTCTCACCCCACCGCTTTCCTACTCCACAAGCTTGGGTATCTGTTGCACCTTACTCCCTCAGGGCAGTGGGGAGAGAGGCGACTCTCGGCTCCTAAGGTCTTAACCTTTTCGGAATCTGGCCGTGTGTGTGTGTGTGTGTGTGTGTGTGTGTGTGTGTAGAGAGAGAGTTAGTTTTTCATGGTCTCTGCTATTCCTTCCTTCCACCCTCCGTCCTTTCATCCCAGGGTGACAAGTTCTGCATCCATTTTCCCAACCTCCATCCTCAGGAGGAGAGAGGAGCTGTCTGGCTCTCCTTTTCCCCAATGGTCAAGGAGACTCGCTACGGGCTGGGTCCCCGCAGGCTATTTCCCCCTTCCCGACCTGTCGAGGCGGGCAGTGACTCATGCTGAGCAGGGCCCCTGTTGCTCCTTTGGAACCAGGGCTTCTAAAGTTGGAAAGTTCCGGGGCGGGGGGCGGGAGAGGCGCTGGCAGGGAGAACGAGGAAGAGCTTGTTGCTGGGGTGACTTAAGGCGTCGCGGCGTTGTCGGGAGCTGGACTCGGGAGGGAGCCTCCTGGGCGGCGTCGGGGGGGGCGGGGGGTGCGGCCGTCCCCAGGACTCGCGTAGCGCAGCGCGGCGCGCGGGGAGCAGGTGCAGCGGCCGCCGGCGGTCGCATCGCGGACTCGCAGAGGTCGACGCTCGCCGGCTTCCTAGCGCTTCGGCTCTCCAGCTGGGGAGCCAGCAGTGGCCGAGAGGCTGTTTGCAGCACTGCAGAGAGGTGGAAGCCAGCTCGACACCATGCGCGGTGAGAAAGGCTGTGCCGGGGAACTGGACCTGAGCTTGGTGGGGAGGAGGAATGAGCGGCGTTTGAAGTTGGATTTCGACCCAATGGGCCTCATGGCCCGAGAGGCGAAGATTTATTGCGCCTTGAGGTTATATAAAATAGGACCATACTCTGAGATCCGAGGGGGTGTACTATTGAAAATATCATCTTGGTTTACAGAGCGCGCCAGGCTTTGGCTTGCTTCTTCCTTTTTTCCCGAAGTCTTGCTTGTGGGAGCTTAGCTCCACTCTAGAGGTCACTAGGGGGACACAACTTTATCTTGGTGCTTCAGCTTGCTTTTTCATTGCCCCGGAGTACTCAGATCACCTATTGAAAAGGGTTTCAAACCATGATCCTCAATCTTTTGGAAGATGTTACTACGAATCACCCGGGATTTTCTGCTAGAAACTATAATATATGTATAATAATTTTATTACAGTTTATTTCCTTAAAAATAATACATCTCCTGTAAAATAGAAGAGGGCTTAAGCCTGATTTTTTCTCTCCCAATGAATTAGTACATGTTTATAGTGGTAGACGACTAAAGAAAGAATGAGAGAATATATTCATCTACCAACGGTTTCCTTATCATAATGTCAAAGAATCAGTGTGAATCCAGATTGACAGGGTGCATTAGCTGCACTTTTGGTTCGCTCCTTTTTTATGGAACCATATGGCACCATGAATGAAACAGGAGGATTGGTTTTCAGCACTGCTGATGTGGCTGTCCATTGGCAGAAATACATTACATACCCACCCCAAACCTTGCAGATTGTAAATCGTCCGTGAAGAGTGGAAAAAAATTTTACAGTTTTACAGTACATGCTACCTGAGACATTCTTAACCTGAGATTAATCTTGGTAGAAGTGCCAAAAGATACAAACGAGACCAAATTAATGAGACGTGAACTAGTATAACAGTTTGATGAAACATATCTCATTACTAACCACACCCCCCCCCCAAAAAAACACTAAGAAGTTTTTGATTTGTAAGCCAGGACAGGATTGTGTGTATTTTCTTAAACTTAACTTGACAGTGAAATAATTGAAGAACAGCAATTAATAGAGTTTTGTCATTTAAGTGTTAAGAGTTCTTCTGGAGGAATTAATAATCAAGCTTTCCTAGGAAATGGGGTCTCGAGAAATTTTATTGTAGTTCTTTAAAAATAAAGTTTTCTCATACTACGTGTTTTACTTAAAAGTAATGTTATTTGGTGCTTAATGACTTATGTTTTTTTCTCTCTCGACTAATGTTGAGTTTCTTTCTTTTTTTAACCAGATTACTTAATATTTCTTAGATGGAAAGATACCTTTAAAAAAATCCTTGGAGTTTCCCTTTAGCAAAGCACAATTAACTGTGATAGTTTATAGATAACAAAAGCAAGCCCAGGAAGTTGGAAGCCATTAACTTGTCTCAATTTTACCTTTTAAGAGGAGAGCTCTACAAAAGCATCCAACTGCAGCCTTGCTGAACTGCTCTCAGACGCCTGCTTCTAAGCTACAACCGACTAATCTGGGACTGCCTGGTAGAAAACAAAATTGCTAAGTGTTTGGGGTTTTTTTGTTTGTTTGTTTTGTTTTTCTTTGGTGGGCTGGGGTGAACTTTGCTCTATAATAAACTATAGGTTTAGCAACATTCCAGCCTGTGTTGGTTATCCTTTTGTGAGAGTTGTTTCTCTGCTTAGCTACATTGCATGCGGGGAGAGATCATTTGTTAGACCCCGTGACAGGCAAGTTGCTCATTGGCTTCTGAAATCCTAACAATAGATCCTACATATCTAGAACAGCTAGAAATTGGCCAAAGGGAAATGCAGTTTCTTAACATTGACAGAAGAATAAGATGAGTTGGCAGTATTTCTCAAGGGATACTAGCTTTCATTTGTGACACCTCATTAAAGGACAGCTTTTCAAAAAGGCAAATAGAATATTTATCAATCCAATATTTATAATGTTTTAATGAAAAGAAATGCTGTAGTCCATTATCAATAAATGTTATAGAAACACAAGTTAGTTACATTGGTTATAGTGCTATTAACACCCCCGCCCCCCCCCCCCCGACTTCCAGTATTAGTCCAACAAGGATTTCTCACTCAATTACTTAAGTTTAAACGTTAAGTTATGCTTGGATTCATCTATTCATGCATTCATTCAGCAATATTTATTGGCCACTGAATATGTACTAGGTTCTGTGCAAAATATTAGGGATGCAGTGATGAACATGATAGACAATGAAGGGAACATTGAAAGGGGGCTGGAAAGGCGAGGTAAACAAATACATAAATAAGAAAATTTCACAGTGATTAATGTCATGAATAAAATAAAACAGGATGATATGCTAGAAAGTGTGAGGTTACTTTAGGTTGTCTGAAGAGATGACATTTTAGTTGGGAACCAAGTGATGAAGAGTAATTTGCATGCCAAGTACTGGAAGATAGCACTGCAGGCCTTAAGGCAGGAATGAGGTTGCAGCTTGGCACGTTCAAATACAGAAGGATGGCCAGTTAGGCTGGAGTGTAGTGGGTGAGGTAGAGACGGGTAGGGAGAGGCCAGGGTTTTTTCTGACCCTAAACAGGAGTGTAGATTTTATTTTAAGTTCAGTGAGAAGCCAATTGGATACTCATTAGATGTTTAGGGTTACATTCCTATCCTTGAGGATGATTTCAGGGAGAGCAGCTTTCCTACGTCAACTCCCTAGGCCAAGTAAAGCTACCTAATGGACTTCATTTTTCTAAAAGGTCTAGTTATATTGAAGCATTCCCTCATATTATCCACCAAAATGCCTGCAATATTTTGGGCTGGGATGTTGATAGCATTTCTAGGAATCTCTGCTTAAGAAAACAATTCTAAAGAGAATGAGGACTAATTCAGCATTTTAGTAAAGATTATTAGGGTAGTCATCCTCCCCATTCCCCCTGCCAGCAAGCCTCTCAAAGCAAGCAAATCTTAGGAAAAACATATTGTAATGGTAGAAGGGAGGAGTATAAAGAGTCTGGAACATTACTGTGCAGTAGGCGGAATGTGGAAGGCAGCATGAGGGGCTCCTAGGTAACGGAAAGGGGTCCATGAAAGAGGAGTGATGCTGGGAAAGGGGATGTGAGAAAGCCTGTAAGACAACATCAGCCAATTCGTGGTTTTGCCAAGAGAAGCGGAAGCCTGATGTGAGAGTGTTCTAAGAGAAACACTAATTCAAACACAAAGGAAGTTCAAATCAGGGTACCTTTATGCTTTTGACTGATTTTTACTTGTGAAGCATTTATAACAATAAAAGCACACAGGCTCTTAAAAGATCTCTTTGATTTTACTCATTCATTATTAGGTTGTTCTTATGGATTATAAACCTCACAGATGAAAACGCATGAAGAAATTTAATGATAAAAACTGCCATTTGTTGGAGGTAGCTGCTTGACATCTAGTTAGCAGGCAAATTACACTCTTGAGTTTCTATCTTGCTGTGGAGATGTTGGCAGGGGGCGAAACGGGGTCTGTGGGCTGATTTTCTGCCCCCTAAGCATTTGTGCCTAGGTGCCATGATATTTAGGGGAGATGTAAATAATAATTTTAAAGCCCTCCACTGCCTCTCCCACCTCCAAACTGTCTACTTCTTTGCCAGCGATTAATAATAAAAAATACATTAAGAATTTTTGTAGCTTCAGGACTTTGTGTAGTCCCCTCCCCCTCCTTCTTTGTACTCCAAGGGACTCTGTTGAGGCTAGCAAGAATGGTAGTACTTCAGGGATTATGTGACTAAAAATGGATCTGGTCCTTAGTGATACTGTAACACAGTGTGTTTATGACATCAGAGTTTTTTCATAGCACTGAGAGTCATAGTATGTTAGAAGGAAGGCTCAATGTTTATAGAGTTTGTGGAGCAATGCTATAGGAAGAGGTGAGTGATGCCGCGAAATATGAATAGTCTATATCTAAGGAATTTGGTCAAGTTTATTATTTGTAAATATATATTATATATAAGTCAAGATATGTCTATATATATAGACATATATGTAGAGAGAGACACATATATAGACATATCTTGATATATATTTAAACTAGAGCTCAGTTCCCAATTTATATTCAGATTTCACTATACATGTGAGCGTGATCATATCTGCATTTTACATATAAGGAAACTGAGACACAAAGACATTAGGTACTTTCTTGAGGTCTAAGAATAAATTATGTACTGTGGATAAAGGCATAACCAAGCCCCATGACTGTCTCCCCTTTGCCTACATTCAGCATTTTAATATCTGTTCACTTTCCTCAAGGTCTATCAAGTCTACTGTGGAAAGGTAGATAAACTTTTTTTTCCTGCTGAATCAAGAGGATGATATACTTTCCTCAGAAGTGTCACAACTTTATTGTTTGTGATCAACTTTTAAAATTAGAAATACATTGCTAACAAAAAGTAGGCTAGCTGCTCACAGATGCTAAGATGATATTGTACAGAGGTTTTACGACTTTCTAGAGATGGGGAGGGAAGACAAGGTGAACAAATGTTCTCATTTTTTGAAGTGGTGTAAGTGGGAAAAGATGCATCTGGGTCACCTCTGAGGTAGATTCAAATTATTTTGCCGTTCACATGGTAAGCCATTTGACTGCTGTGGTAGCCTGCCTTTAAGATGGCTTCAATGTTCTTTGCCTACTGGTGTTCACACCCTTACATACTCCCCTCCCACACTGAACTGGGGCTGACCTGTGTGACCTGTAGAGTATGGTGGAAGGCTATGTTGTACCTAAAGGCATTGTGGCTTCTGCCTTGCTCTTGTATATCTGGTTCTTTCTTGTATTGCTTACTTTTGGGAAAACACTCAAGCATTCCTGTGGAGAGGCCCATGTGGGAAGGAACTGAGGCCTCCCGCTAAGAGCCAGCTTCAGCTTGCCAGCCTTGTGTGTGATCTACCTTAGAAACAGACCCTCTAACCCAGCTAAGGCTTCAGGTTGCTGAAGACCTTGACAAGGGCAGTTGGAATAGGTTAAAGAGAGAATGGGAGGAGGAGAATTAGAGACAGCAGAGTCAACTCTTTTGAGCGTTTTTTTTCCAAAGGGAGCAAAGTGATGGTGCTGTGGCTGCGAGCAGGCATAGTCATTGAAAAAAAAAATTTTTTTAAGATGGGAAAAATAAAGGCAGTTTTCATTCCTTGTTTTTGGTCACCATTTGCTTCGTGAGGTGGTCTTTAACCTCTCTTTCACTATTTTAGATTTTGGCTGCTTTCTAGAACAGTTTCCTGGGGAGGTAAGGAGGAATTAGTGTACAATGATTTTAAGTCACTTAGTTATAAGGATGTTTCTTTTTTGTCTTTATTTTATTTCTCTAAATATATTCTCTTTAATGGATTTCCTGACAAAATATTTAATAAAATATACCACAATAGGAGAAAGTTCCTACGAGAGGAAATTTTGCCAGTCATCATGTTGCTGACTATAGCAGTCCATTCTGTCAGCTAGAAAGCTCGGAAGGGACTAAAGAAAAGTTTAAAATATTTTGTGTAGGGGCTGGCCTAGTAGTTGTTGACCAGAGGCAATTTTGCAGTGTCTGAAGACATTTTTGATTGTCATTACTGGGGTGATGCTATTGGTTTCTAGAGGGTGCTGCTAAACATTCTATAGTGTTCAGGATGGCCCACACAACAAAGAATTATCTGGTTCAAATTGTCAGTAGTGCCAAGGTTGAGAAATTCTGGGCTAGCCCCATCATTTTTTTATTCTTCCAGAGAGAAGCTAGGAAGCTACTTCTGAAAAAGGAACCCCAAAGAGGCTGCTTTATCTATCCATTGTTCTACGTCTAGACGAGGCACAGCTTTCTAACAAATAATTAGGGTTCAAAATAAAGACAGTTCCTTTGTTTGCCTTTGCTTTCTCTCCCCACTCCCTTCTCCTCCCTTCTGTTGGTTCTCATCGTATGTTCCTGTGTTTATAAACTTGGGTTGTTTCCCATGAGGGTGACATGACATTAGAGGCACATTAAAGTCATGGTAAAAAATCCCTAGTTCAATTGGCGAACCACAATGTCACTTTGCTGATTCCTATTCTGCATCTGTCTGACAATTTTGTGAAAGAAAAGATCAAGAATAGGATGATTTGTTATGCTCTGGCTCTTTAATGAGAAAGGATGGTGGCCTCCCAGCCATCTTTTCTGTGGCTTCTCTTGGCCATTAGGACTTCAGAGGAGAGCTGCACTCTTAATAGCTTTACTGTCAAGGTGTGTGTTACCTGACAAAGAAGACTCCGAACAAAGTCAGGAATGGTCCTAAGTACTTGTTGAGTGACAATTTTCCTGTAGGGTGAAAAATTTTAAATCCAGTTTTATAAAAAGCAATTCAAAATTTATGTATTTAAAAAACTTGAAGGACAGGTTCTTTATGTACATTTTGTAGTTCACTGGATTGTGTTTCACTGTCCAAATCCAGAGACAAAAATAAGATTTTTAAATTGACATTAAAATTTTATAAAAAATGTATTATCACTCTAGGTTTGCCCTACAAAAAACTTCAAAAGTCATTTTCAAATTAGCCTATGATTATATACATTTTGTAAGTATTAGTTTAAAAATATCGAGTTATAGAATGAGCAAAAACTGCAAAAGCTACTTAATAGACATTCATACTTCACAAATTCTGGTATTAACAGTATCTTTCACTTTGAGTTAAGCTCTTTTTTTCTTTTTAGCCACTGTTCTCATCCTCTTATTCACACTTATTTTGTTTGGCTGCACAAAAATGTCATCACATTCTCCTCCCTTGGCAGTGACATTGATTCTGCTGATTTAACACCTTTACTGTAGTGAAAGAATATCTGTGACTAAACAAGAACCATTATGTTGTTTAAAAGAATCTTTGGTCATAAATAAATGTGTCCAGGGATATCTTAGCTATGTGAGGTAGGACAGACTTGAAGTTATAAAGAATAGAATTGGAATCCATCCCTTCCCTTATTCTTGTTAACCATTAAGAAAGTCTTACATTAAAAGGTATACTTTGTGGGCTTCCCTGGTGGCGCAGTGGTTGAGAGTCCGCCTGACGATGCAGGGCACACGGGTTCGTGCCCCGGTCCGGGAAGATCCCACATGCCGCGGAGCGGCTGGGCCCGTGAGCTATGGCCGCTGAGCCTGCGCGTCCGGAGCCTGTGCTCCGCAACGGGAGAGGCCACAACAGTGAGAGGCCCGCGTACCGCAAAATAAAAAAAAAAAATAAAAAAAAAAGGTATACTTTGTAAAACTTTATGGTAATTCTGCATTGAATAATTATCACACTTATCACACATAAACTTTATTTAGTCATCTATAGAAACAACACAAAGACAAAAAGACAGGCTTCACATGCCTAATTCTAAGGTCAAGATTGATTATGTTTTAACCTCTGTAAATTCTCACTGCCTGATTCTGAATCAATGCCTTAAGTATGATGAAGAATAAGCAAATTAATAGATTATACATAAGTTTATATGGGTCAAGAGAGGCATGTAACTTATTTAAATATTTGGTAAACAAACCATTTTCAAGTTTTTGGCAGCATTAAATCGTAGAAAAGTATATTAATTAAAAATAACTAACTAGGGGCCTCCCGGGTGGCGCAGTGGTTGAGAGTCCGCCTGCCGATGCAGGGGACGCGGGTTCGTTCCCCGGTCCGGGAGGATCCCACATGCCGCGGAGTGGCTGGGCCCGTGAGCCATGGCCGCTGAGCCTGGGCGTCCGGAGCCTGTGCTCCGCAACGGGAGGGGCCACAGCAGTGAGAGGCCCGCGTATCGCAAAAAAAAAAAAAAAAAAAAAAACTAAAACAAGCCTTTGAGGAATTCTAATGGTAATATTTTTTAGCTCATTGCTTATATTGTATTAAAGGACTGGAATATCTTTTGAATATTTAGAACATTCATGCATCTAGACTTCCTTTCATTCAGTTGGTCCTATTTAGTGTTGTTTTATGCTGCGTCTTGTATTTCTGAAAACTGGGTTTTTTGTCTGTATTGAGGCTGAAGAACCTTGAGAACTGCTACTGGCAAACCCGTGGCTCGGTGATCATCAAGAAGACCATTGGGGTGGGGAGGAGGTTAGATTGTGTCCTTGAGTAACTTTAGGCAGGGTGCTCTTTATGAGGGATTTCCTGAATAAACACGTAGTCTTTTCATTCCTTTAGATATGCTAAAATTTTTCTTGTAATCAAGAAAAAGCTATCTTGAGATAGCTCTTTATCTAGGTCGTTATTTTGGCCACGTAGAAGTGCTTTTGCTGATTTGTGTTTGGCTGTCTAACGCTGACCGGCATTGAGAAACTTGACATCATATTAAGTTCAAGGATGTTATTTCTCATGCTGATCACTATTTTATGACGTATCTGCATTACGAGTACCTGATGAAGATGTTTCTCTGAAATGTCACTAGCTAACAATAGACAGAGTAAGTCATGAAACTCACTGAGTTTCCCATATGGGTAGACAGTTAGGAAGCTCAAAACTTCTTGCATAAAACTATGGGATCATAAATTATGCATCTGTGGATTAATTTTGTTTTTCATAGCCTTATTCTTCTTTCCTCTCATTGTCTCTCTTTATACACTTTGTTTTGTTGAATTGTATGTAGTTTTATAAACTACTTTAAATCTTCTTTGAAACAAGATGAATTGTAAACAAATTAATATAGTCTAAGACTAAATTTATAGAAATTAAATAATCTACTCAAAGTTATAAACTAGTATTTTGCAGAGCGTGCATTTAAACCTAGATGTAGCCCCAATCGTTCTTTTTTTTTAACATACAATAGAACATTGAAACGAAGGATCCTATTTTCCTAACCCAACTTTTCATTTGCAGGTTACCACTACTTTTTGTTCATATGTAATTTTCCATAGTTGAGATTTTATTTAACGTCACCTTTATCCACCTGTTGCACAAGCGGAGAATCTGGAGTTATCCTTGACTCTCTTTTACAGGCCTCTGCTCAACCCTGAATAAGTCGGTCATTAATATTGATCCTAATCTTTACCTCCACTGCCACAGATATAATTCAGCGCTCATCATGTCTAGTATGGATTAGAACCACCTATACACTAAAGGGTCTCTTTGCATTAGGCCTAAATCACCTCTAATTTATTTTTCACACTGTTGCAAATATGATACTCCCGACAGGCAAATCTGATCATTTCACAATCCTAAAATAAAGTAATGGCTCTCCATTAACTCTACCCAGGATAAAAATCAAAATTCCATAGCAAGGTGTACCAGACTCTCTAGGATCTGACCCATGGTTACCCTTCCTGCTTTATCTCTCACCCCTTCTCACATCCATCCTAAACTTAATGACCCTACCATTCTGATACTGGGGACCACACACATTCTTTTATGCTCCTCTGCCTTTGTGATGCTGTGTGTGTGTGTGTGTGTGTGTGTGTGTAGTGCTGAAAATTCCTTTTTATCCTTCAAACCTCAGCACAAATGTCCCTACTTTCTTTTTCAAACTTTCATCACCATCTTCCCCTCTGACACTCCCTACGAGCACAGTTAAGCTCTTCCTCTTTGATGCTCCCGTTACATCTTCAACATACATCTATTAGTGCCCCTATATTGATTTAAAATGTTGAGTTTACTTGTCCATCTCGTTTCTCAGTCCTCCTGTGGGTCTTTAGTCCTACCATTGCCCTGAAGCAAAAGGAGCGAAAAGCCTGACAGGAAATCAGTCAGTGGCTTAACATCCCAGGGTCAAAGTATCACTGTAGTTTACTCCGCCTCCCATTGTTCTGGTGAATTATAGTTCAGCTTTAGGACAGCCAGTCTATGCTTCTTGCCTGAGAGAACAGTGCCCTATGCCCAAGCCAGTCTGCTAGAAACTTTCTGTTTTTTCCTAGGACTGCTTCCAATCTTTCTGCATCCTGGATTAATTTTCCTGGATCAAACCTGGCTCTGTGTAGGTTGTCATGTGTCTGGAGTTGGACCTGGGTTTTATGGGATTGAGGCAAGGAGGGGTTTGCCATGTGCCTATTTGTTGTCCTGTCCTGTAGGTCTCTTCATAGATACCTACCACTAGGCTATGAGCGTCTTAAGGGTCCTGATTGTGTGATATTTATCCTTTAATCCAAAATGTCTAGTATAAATGAATATATTATTGAATGAATCAAGCATATATATTTCTCTATATTTTTATTCATTCTCTATAATTTTAATGTTTGATAATATTTAATTGCATTGCTTTAATATAACTAGCATAATTGACTGAATTTTCTAGGTTTTCTTTGCAAATATAATGGTCTAATGAGCATTTGTGTGTATATGTTTACTGTGTTGAACTATCTCTTTATGTTAAAGAGCCTCAGTAGCATCTGAGTCTAAAAGTTAAGTGTGGCCCATGAAAGAGAAAGTAAATTTGTTACTAGTACATCCAGGGACTTGTACTGATTGGATATTAGAAGATTTGAGGTTAGCTGTACCTCATAATAGTACTGTCTTGTAATAATATTATAAACTCTCAGAAAGTTATCTATAAAGTTAAATCTCGGGTTAGATATGTAATAGTTGCTCGAGTTCTAAGAAAAAAGGTACCGAAGTGATACTAAATTATCTTCCTTTAACTGGAAATCCTAAGGTCTATAATTTTTCACATGAATATGAAATTAAGCTGTAAACATCTTGAAAGTAGAGACTACTAAATCTTTCTCTTGGTGCCTATCACTTAGTAAGTGTTCAATAATAATTTGTCAAATGAATATATGGGTGAAATTTAAGATGCAGTTCTTCTAAAATTATGCACATGAGTAGAAGAGAGTACTGGTGCGCCCCCCTGAACTGAAACCCATAGATACAGCTTAGAGCAGGTATTGCTTCTTCCTGTAGTAGGAAGAATTCCCAGACCATATCTTAATAATCTATAACATGAATATATTTCTGGATAATCAGGAATTGACTATTACTGTTTGTCTTACTTCAAAATTTCAAGTAGGGAAAGGCTCAACTCATTGAATGTATTTTATTATAGAAAAAAGTTGGTTCCATGATCCACAGGGAATAAGTAACTTATGGGTCAGAGCCTTTGAGATGCTTTTGAAATATTGGCATCTGGTATGCTTGGACAGGAAAATTGTGATTGAAAAATATAGACAATGGGATGAGTGGTGAATAAAGTTTGAAAGGCTGCCCTTACGCAGGGTCTTTTCCAGAGGATACATCACTCTCACCTAGAAATAATCTTTAGTTAGTTCCTAATAAATGACTTTTCTACATTCAGAATCTTTAAATCTCATTACTCTAGAATTATATACCTGGAAAGATATTTTCTCTTTCCTCCCTCCCTTCTTCCCTCCCTCCCTTCCTTCCTTTGTTATAAGTATTTTCTGATTTTGGGTGAGTCTTGTTTAACAAAAAGTAATTTATTAAAGATGATTTTATTAAAAACTGCTGATATTTAATATCAACTATAATTGTAAGGATTAGCAAATGAATTTATATATTTGTGTTCACTTTATATGTTTCACTGAAATTTGGGGCCAAATATTATACCTTGAAAAACCAACTTGTTAGGTTATTATTAAAATTGTGAGTTTAATCATCTTTTTTACTAAAATGATTGAAAAGAAAAAGGTACCACAGTCCTTCTACCTGTTTCTGTTGCATTACAACTTTCTTCCAAGGTATAAAACCTTTATAATTGTTAACTCAGTAATCTTCAAGAGGTAGGGAAGGTTTGTAGATGTAATTTTTCTCATTTCTAAAGATGAGGAAGCATAGAGTCTTTGTTGCTTACTGTCAGTTTACATATCACTTGATCATTTCATTATAGTATTTTGGCTGTGCTGAGCAGCTTGCGGGATCTCAGTTCCCCCACCAGGGATTGAACCCAGACCAGGGCAGTGAAAGTGCCGGATCCTAACCACTAGACCACCAGGGAACTCCCATTTCATTATAATTTTGAATGTCATTTTACATTTGACCCATGGACACTTTTAAAAGATTGACCTATGAATGAAATACTATTAAGACTGAAGTTCAGCTTTTCTAACCTTTAGTCCTATTATTTTTCTACCCTGGGCAGTCAGGTATTATGCTACAAGATGAGAAAAATTCTATCTTTTAACATTTCTTTTCGTTTGGAGACACTAATGACATTTGGATATGGTTTAGAAGACTCTAATGCCGTATTTAAACATGTTGTTTTTTTCCCCTTTTGGAACTTTATTTTATTTCAATTTCTCAAAACCTGATATATTTCCATCTATGATGTCAGTTTTTCTTACCTTTCGCATTGATTGTGAAATTTGTGCAACTGGGGTTCAGTTTAAAAAAAATAATGTAACTTGAAATAGTCATCCTTATAAAAGTCTAAAATGCTGAGATATTGAATAGTTTCCAACCAATTTCTGATTAGCAAGCTGTGATATGTAGTTAGAAGTCAGAGTTAAAACTATGAGTTAAAGCTCTATGTTATATATGTTAGAAGTGGGAGAGACTTTAGAAATGGTTTAGCTTAATTCCTTTTGCAGATGAGTAAACTTAGGCTCAGAGAGGTTAAATTACTTTTCCACAGTTACACAGCCAGAAATTGGGCAAGGTTGGATTGAAATTCGGATCTGGCTTTTAGTCCGATGATGCTTTTCAACACATGCTCTGAAATTGGCTCTATTGTCTATGGATGGCATGGCAGATGGAGCAACAGGGGTCTTCCATTTATGACCTGGAATTAGAGTATTGTTTTGAGTGTGAGTGGTGTATGTGTGTGCACACATGTGCAGTTCCTTCAAACTTAGTGTTAATAGAAGAAAGTGCTTTAATTTTTCTTACTTATGCCTTGAGTCTCAACTTGAAACTGTGTCTGACAGTCCTCCTTGTCAGTACTTACATGTTCTTATACCTCCTTGGGGTTTCACTTGTTATAGCATTTATCAGGCTATATTTTAATTGCACGTATATTTGTCTTTCTTTCCCACTAGACAGTAACTATCATGCCTTGTTCACAGGTGTACCTTTGATGGCGATTAGCACAATGCCTTGCTCGCACTTAGTGCTCCACAATTATTTGTTGAGGAAGTTAATGAATAAATATTTTATAAAAAGGAAACATTATGGAGTAGGTATAGGGATTGGATATCCTACTGTAGAAAGTACAACCTCATATCTCAATTCAGTTTCCTATCATGCCTGGTCACATGTTCGCAACATGAATATTCTTAACATTTTTAACAATATCTTCCCAGAACCTACCCCCTTTCTTTTCTTCTGGACTTTGAGGCCAGAAATATGTGTTCAAATGCCAGCTCTGTGATCTTGGGCAGGTTACTTAACCTTTTTGAACTTCACTTTCCTTATCTGAAAAACAGAGACAATATCTTACCTTATAAGTAAGTACCTTACAGGACTACTGCGAGGATTAAATAACATAACAAATGGCAAAGTATATAGCATCATGTTTGTGTAGTAGTTACTGAATAAATGCTCATTTCATTCCCCTTTCCCTTTTCCTTCTTCACACTCTCCTTCCTTCCTTCCTCTCTCCTTCCTTCCCTCCCTCCCTTCCTTCTTTCTCCTACTTTCCCTTTTCTGGAACTGAGAACTACTGAAAGTTAGAAGCATAGTCAAAGCTAGCTTTTTCTTACAGCAAAGGTGCTCGCTCTACCCAGTAAATTACCCTCAGCATCAAGCTTGCCCCCAGGTCAGCCTCTGTTTTCTCACACTTCTTTTTCTCTGCCGCATTTGTATCTACAGCTGACCAGGTTTACCTTCTGTTTCCCACGTTGGCGTGCCTGAAATCAATTATTCTGCCATATTGGTCAACATGCATTCAGTAGCAAGGTAGCAGAAAAGACAGTGGGTACGGACAGGGAAATCTGGGAGTGCCCGAGGCAGTAAAAACACCAAGAGTTTGTGCTGATTGCAGATGGTTGTTCCAGGAGCAGTCTTTGGAATGACATTCAGGCCTCCGTTTAAAAAGAAGGGGAAGGTCACAGCTGTTTATTTTTCTTGCTCCCAACTGTTAAGGATGCTGCTTCATTATCTTCCCATCATGTTATTTTGCAAAATATTTCTAACCAAGATTAGAATTAATATTTAAACAGGCCTAGTCTGAAAAAGAAGAGCTGAGCCACATAACTGAATGAAGGAAAATGATAAAAATAAGTTAAATTATTATCAAAACAATATCTGAAGGAGAGAGTTATCCTGACACAGGCAATGTTGTGTAGGCACAGAAAGTGAGCTATCAGGAGCAATCAGTGGTGAATAGCTACTGGTGAGGTTCAGATTAGATAATGGATCGGCTGGCCCAGAGTCAAGAAGGTCTTCAAGAGTGGTTCAGAGTGAGACTGTGTGTTATTTCTAATCTCTCTAACTAGCTGGGTGACCTTGAGCCCTAGGTTGCAAAATGCTGTCTGTAAAACAGTTATCTCCTTGTAGATTGTTGCTATTGATACTCTTTCTTTGGTTTAAGGCCAAACTTTTGTTTAGGAGGGTGGTGGGAGAATTTAGGACCCCTGCCTAATCAGCTCACGTGGATTTCTCTAATGCTGAGTTTCTCAATGTAGTCACTTTTGACATTTTGGGCTGGATAATTCTTTGTTATGGAGGTTGTCCTGAGCACTGTAGGACGTTTAGCAGCATCCTGAACCCTACCCACTAAAGGATAGTAGGATTTTCTCCAGTTGTGATAGACAAAAATATCTCCTAACATAGCCAAACATCGTCTGGAGGTACTTCCTCCCCCTTTTTGAGAACCACTGCTCTGATGAAAGAGAGGTGAAAAGGAGATGGTTGTCTATATACCTCTAGACTTTCCCATGAAAGTCCATGGAATTACAATGAGAGTTAAAAAAAATAAATAAAATTTATTCCAAACTGAGTTTTTGACCATTTTGTTGAATGTCTGCCAGCACTGTGCTAGGCTCTGTGGGTACATAGATAAGTAAGTCTTGATCTCTAACTTCGTGTAGCTTACTTTCTACTAAAGGGAGGAAGTAATGCCTTACCAGTTCATTTCCATACAAAACTGTTAAGTGCAGTGATACGTCTCAACTCAATATAAGGTGCAGTAGGACTATACCTTCCCATTCCCCCTGCCCCTGCCCCCGCCCCGCCCAGGGGAAAGTTGTCAGTTAAGGCTTCATTGAGAAAGTAGTAACCATATGAGACTATATTTCAAGTCATCCAACAAAATCAATCTCACTGACATCCAAACTATAACATTTTGACACTGTATTTTCTGCCTATTGTTTCTTTTTATTTTATATGTACATCATTTTTAAGATATGATTAATGTTTTTCTAATGCAGTGTTTCCTGGAGTTTTATCCTTGGACCAGCATCATCAGCATCACCTAGGAATTTGCTAGAAATGCAAATTCTTAGGCTCTGCCTCAGACCTACTGAATCAGAAATTATGGGGCTAGGGCCCAGCAATCTGTTTTTACAAGTTTTCCACCCCTCATTAAAATCATGCTGAAGTTTGAGAACCACCACTTTAATAATTCACTGATTATTATTATTGTTATTATTTATTTGGCTGCGCCACGCGGCTTGCGAAATCTTAGTTCCCCGACCAGGGATCGAACCCGGGGCCTGGTAGTGAAAGTGCCAAGTCCTAAACACTGGCCCTCCAGGGAATTCCCCATTGATTATTTCTTAAACGTGTCTTATAAACTAACTTTTATAAATAGATATGTTAATATTTTAAACAAGCAGGATATAATCTACATACTTATATGAATTAAGCATGTACTCAGTACCTTTATACATGATCTCATTTAATCCCAATAACAGCCCTAAGAGGGAGCTTAGTATATAGTTCTCAGACCTGGGGTAGTTTCCAAATACCCGTGAAGCTTAAATGCATTTGTTCAGGTCTTGTCTCAGACCTACTGAATCAGAAATTACTGTACAGGGTTTCTAATATGTACTGCGATTGAGAAGCACTGAAGTATTTGTATATTTTACATACATGACTGGGGGTTCTGACATAGGAAGAGGCTGAACAAATATTTCATTATTTGCTCAGCAAATACATATTGACATTTAATGATTTCTGAGACTGTCTGACTTCAAGGACTGTGCTCCTAATCGTTCAGCTAAATTCTATTTATGGGATCTATCAGAAAAAAATGCTTTTTTAAAGAGAGAGAAAGCTAATATTTGCAAGGTGATTTACAGTTCCTTTACTAAGCATACAACTTTGCTATGTTATTATCATTGCTGTTCTACAAATTAGGAAGCCAAGGCTGAGTAAGATTAAGCGATTTGCCAAAAATTACTCAGCCAGCAAGACCTAGGGCCAAGAGTGTGGATCTAGGTTTTTCGACTCTGAACGTTAACTTTTCTCATGATTACTTAACTGTATATTTATGAATAGAATTAGAACATGGAAGCTAGTTATGTGACATTGTAGGATTAATTACCTTACTGATAATTAAATTTACTTAGAAATTGTAAAAAAAACCAAAGCTAACGTAGTATCTATGGTTGGATCTCATTTTCCTAAAGCTTAAAGAAAGTGTCAATGAATTATCCATCTTCTAAATATGAGGACTCTAGCTTTTCTAATTAATAGATATACTGATAGTGTCCTAATTCATTCCTAATTCAGAATACATTTACCAATTTTACTATGATACGGGTTTTATATTCTAGTGTAATCTGGTACCTGGACCAGTTTGCTAGCGTGGCAACCGAAGCAGATAGATTTATTTAGACCAGGAAGAATGTAATTAGGATAATATTGCTGCTCTTGCTGTCCTAACCCTTTTAATTACCTTTGCTTATACCCTTTCCACCTAGGCTTTCCACCTAGGCTGGACCACAGGTGAAGCTCAATAAAAGAACAGTTTCATTCTAAAGGAACAGAGCCATTAGGGTGAGGGCCTTCGGCTCTTTATTTTGGATCTCTCCTTTGGGGTAGTTGGATGGCAATACAGAAAGACAAATTCTCATTAAAAGAGCTTTATTCAAAAGTCACCTTACATGTGTAACAACATATGGAATGGAAGATGTCCTGTTGTCTTAAAATCTGAGACCTCAAAGCTTAGGACATTAGGTGACAATTACTTCTACACTTCAAAGAGAGGTGCTAGACTCAGCCCCACAGGAATTACTGAAAGTTGGTCAGATCACCAGTACTGTCCTCTGCCTCTGGTCTATTTAGGGGAGGTGAGATTCGATTAAGATTCTTTGAAAGGAATTCATAGGGGTAGAAAGCAATGTGGCATTTCTTTGTCTTCTTTTACAGGGAAGGAAGAGAGATGCTTCCCTCACCCTTAACTCAATTGTTGGGGAGCCCACAAGTACTGCTTATAAAAGTTAGAGTTGTCTACGAAATGGTGAATTTGCATCTCAGCCACGGACCAGTTGCTTTTGCAAAATGTCAGAATCTAGCAGGCTTTTCTCAGGCCTCTCCGGAAGCAGAGTGTGAGCATTTTCTTGAGAGAACCTAATGTGTGGACCCCCATAATTTGGAGCAAAGTGTGATAAGAGCCCGTCTCCTCTGCTCCTCTGGGGAAGACAAAAAAGAAGAAGCTAAGCGGAGCTGCCCTTGACAGCAGGGCAAGGAGGAATGGGTCAGCAGTTTGTGAAGCTGCACTTCCATTGTAATTCCTGGGAACCACGTGGACCCTATGAAAAAGGGCTGCCTACTAGAGCCTGAGAGCCAGTAATGATAATTACACCTGGTTAGTTGAAGCGTTTACTGTCTGTTGCAGGAAACACGTAGGTCATAGGACCTTGCTGAAGGGCTCCCCCAGATCCACAGATACGTCTTGTGAGGTCCAATATTTGGAAGCCCACCATGCAGAGTGCATTTAATAGTCAAATGAGAATTATAAAGAAGACTTCCTTTTTTCTTTTTCTTTGCGGTACGCAGGCCTCTCACTGTTGTGGCCCCTCCCGTTGCGGAGCAGAGGCTCCGGACGCGCAGGCTCACGGGCCCAGCCACTCCGCGGCATGTGGGATCTTCCCGGACCGGGGCACGAACCCGCGTCCCCTGTATCGGCAGGCGGACTCTCAACCACTGCGCCACCAGGGAAGACCAAGACTTCCGTTTTTTGATACCTGCCATTTCCCAGGATCCAGAAATGCGAAGGGCAAATATGGGGGTGGGGAGGGAAGAAAGGAGCATAAAAGAACAAAGCAGAGCCCTCCTCCATATCTTGCTATTGCTTCTCCTCTTCCCACACACCAGGAGTCATTCCTGAACTGGCGGGAGGGGAAAAGCTCTAAATCGAATGTAAGATTAATGCTTTGATTTAGACGAGACTGAACGTTTTAATACCTGATGGCAAAACTGTTTTGAGAAGAAATCTGAAAGAGATGCTGTCAATGATAGAGGAGGGGAGACCTGACAGAATTTTTAATGAAGTGATAGGAGAAAAATGAAGCTCTTTCCTGATTGTCACTGAGTCCAGTTCAAGCAATAATGAATAATAAAGGTTCCAGTTTCTTTAACAGATAAATTGTGAGGAAAAGAAAAAGATGGAAGCAGATTCTGCTTTCTGAATTATAAACGATTTAGAATACTGTACAGGAATGCTTTTTTATATAAACGAGGCTAAATTAGATCATTTTTATGATACCTTCAAACTTTAAAAATCTATACCTTTTGGGGGGGTTCTGTGCCTTTTCAGTAAGCTGTGGCCAAGGATAATTTGTCAGCTCTCAATATGCTTTTGTACATAACTGGGGCTCAAATATTATTTTTGGAATACTGTCTAAATTTCCCACACCACCATATCCATATATATCATTTTTATGAGTTTATGATAGGAGAGTTTTCATTATAATTCTGAAATTACATTCTTCACTGCTGACAGTGCAGCTTTTAAATCGTTGGTCCTAATAGTGGTATTAACTAGCTGGCATTTTTATTATTTTATGCCAGTAGATCAAGCCTTTTG
Source organism: Delphinus delphis (assembly GCF_949987515.2). Taxonomy (NCBI): domain Eukaryota; kingdom Metazoa; phylum Chordata; class Mammalia; order Artiodactyla; family Delphinidae; genus Delphinus; species Delphinus delphis. Next base: position 65,297,602 of record NC_082683.1, on the reverse strand, counting down.
AATGTAGGCCAGTTCACTTAGCTAGCTCCATCATTTCTTTAAAGCCAAGATACAACGTGGAACAATTTTAACAGGTAGACTCCATGATCAGTTTTTAGACAATGAGCTTTAGTTTTTTATAAAGCTTGATTATATATTGTAATATAAGTGCTAGATCTTCCACCATTTCTATTTATTTATTTATAAAAATTTTAATTTTATGTTGGAGTATAGTTGATTTACAATGTTGTATTAGTTTCAGGTGTACAGCAAAGTGATTTCTCCCGCCATTTAAAAAAAGCCTTTGTCTACTAAGGCTAATGGTCCTTGACTCTCTTTAGGTAATGAAAGAATTATATCACTGGAGTCATTATGTGTTGAAGTTGGCTGTTTTCATCAGCCTTCAGGGGCTGGCCTGTATGGGATTTTTTTAAGATTTAAAAAAAAATTTTATTTATTTATTTATTTATGGCTGTGTTGGGTCTTCGTTGCTGCACGCGGGCTTTCTCTAGTTGTGGCGAGCGGGGGCTACTCTTTGTTGTGGTGCGTGGGCTTCTCATTGCGGTGGCTCTTCTTGTTGTGGAGCACGGGCTCTAGGCGTGCGGGCTTCAGTAGTTGTGGCACACGGGCTCAGTAGTTGTGGCTCGCGGGCTCTAGAACGCAGGCTCAGTAGTTATGGCGCACGGGCTTAGTTGCTCCGCGGCACGTGAGATCTTCCCGGACCAGGGTTTGAACCTGTGTCGCCTGCATCAGCAGGCGGATTCTCAACCACTGTGCCACCAGGGAAGCCCCTGGCCTGTATGGGTTTTAAATGGGCAAAATTGAATAATGCCGTTTGTTTAAAAAACTTTCATTGCCTTAGGCTATTTCTAACTTTTTGACAAGTACTTGGGCATGATGGACATCATGGATAGTAGGTATCTAAGGAAGATTCTTTCCTCTCCACAGGCACTAATCCTATCGTGCACGTTTTGATTAAAAAAAATTCTTTGTGCAATGTTCTAAATGTGCTGGTTCTAACTCATTATTCTCTCTAGGTCCCACAAACCCTTTAGCAGAACTAACTTTAGTTAGTGTCATGGCCCTTTCTGATTATAAGCCTGGTTATCTAGTGCTTAGTCTATTTCCTCTCCATGAACAAAGGACTATGCACCGTGTGGTTGAGACAACATAAGAAAACACAAATATTTGCATATGGCCCTCAAATCACAAGTTTTAGAGCTAATCATAAGAGAAGCTCACCTTTTCTGTTTTAGAGGGTGGCAATTCACTATTCAGGATGCTGCAAATTTTGCTTCTTACTGCTGAGGCTCATAGATCCTACAACTGTCCGTAAATATTCTTCAAAGCTTAACTTAGGATTTCACCTTTTTGTTTTATTTTTTGCTTCTTATAATATTAGTGTTGTACCTGGGACATAGATTTGCATCTTTTGACCCTAGAAATGTTGTCTTTTTACTTCATGCTATAGATGGGTTTTTTTTGTTTGTTTGTTTTGGGAAGTGTCTGAATAAGAGACTCCCTGTTTTTAATGTTTTACTGATAGATGCTTACATAATGTGAGTACAACCATAGAGACATGCTCAAAAGATTGTTTTCAATGTTCAACAAATAAAAATTTGTTTTGTTAAAAATTTTTTTTTAATATTTATTTTTATTCTAAAGTTCAATGATAATATAAGAAAAAGTAAAGATTTGGGGAAATATATTCCACCTGGCTATGTTCGGCAGTAGAGTATTGTTTATCTACTGTTTTTTTAATTGAAGTATAATTGATTTGCATTGTTTTAGGTGTACAGCAAAGTGATTCAGTTATATATATATATATACATATATAATTATATTACATACGTATACATATTCTTTTTCAGATTCTTTTACATTATAGTTCAACCAATAAAGATAGACATGCAAAAATATACATGCTGTACTCACCCCTTACAGGGTGAAATATTAAAACATATTGTACAGGGGCCTTCCCTAGTGGTGCATTGGTTAAGAATCCGCCTGCCAATGCAGGGCACATGGGTTCGAGCCCTGGTCTGGGAAGATCCCACATGCCGTGGAGCAACTGGGCCCGTGCGCCACAACTACTGAGCGTGTGCTCTAGAGCCCGCATGCCACAACTACTGAAGCCCGTGCACCTACAGCCTGTGCTCCGCAACAAGAGAAGCCACCCCAATGAGAAGCCCAGGCACTGCAACAAAGAGTAGCCCCTGCTCACCACAACTAGAAAAAGCCCGCTAGCAGCAATGAAGACCCAAAGCAGCCAAAAATAAATGAATAAAAAAAGCATATTGTACAAAAGCTTGAGCTGAGATCTTAAAAGCTAGCCTTTTGTGTAATCTCCCTGAATTCCTCCCTTTTTTCCCCCTCTTGGATGGCAGATTGAGATAGGTTGACTACTCTTTTTTTTTGTTTTTAGTGTAGGTAATTGAATTTTGGCTTCTCAAAATTTTCTTTCTTTGTTAAAGGAAAGTCTATAGAGTCAATTCAGATTTTTTTCTCATATATTCTGCCTTCTCCAAACGCTATCTACTGAGAAACTATTTTTATCTTGTCATTTCAAAAGCATTTCTAGGTCTTAACCTGCTATTTATGACTCTTGACAAGAAGTGTCATTAGTAGGAAACGCATCTCTTAAACGCGTTGGGTCAATGAAAAAAGGGTATCTATTTAGAATTCATGATGAAGAGGAATATATTAGTGTAGGGAAGTGAGTGAAGGAGATTCTTTTTTTTTTTTTTTTTTTTTAAATTAATTAATTAATTTACTTTTGGCTGCATTGGGTCTCCGCCGCCGGGCGCGGGCCCTCTCCAGCTGCAGCGAGCTGGGGCCGCTCTTTGTTGAGGTGCACGGGCCTCTCACCGCGGCGGCCTCTCTTGGTGCGGAGCACGGGCTCCAGATGCACAGCCCCCAGCAGTTGTGGCACACAGGCCCAGCGGCTGTGGCGCACGGACTTAGTTGTTCCATGGCATGTGGGATCTTCTCAGACCAGGGCTTGAACCCGTGTCCCCTGCACTGGCAGGCGGATTCTTAACCACTGCGCCACCAGGGAAGTCCCGGAGATTCTTTTAAAAGTTTTGTTTAGGGACCTAGAATTTATTCTTATCCTATAGCCTCTGACTTAAATTTATGTATTCTGCCCAAATCCAGCTGATTATTCGAGGCATTTTCCTTTATTCTGATTTGCCTTCAGTAGTCATCTAAATGTTTAACACTTTCCTGATTACAACCAACTCTTTTTCCTGGTAAATTAATGGTCATAATTCAGAGTCCGTTTCATTTCCTGACTGAAACCCCTGCCTTTGGGAAATTTAACTGGGTGTTTTAATTCTTTGGTTTATAAGGAACATTTGAAGCCCAAAGATCCCAGTTTTTAATCAATACTACTATTATCGATTAGAATATTTATAATAATATGTACCATTTTAATTCATATGATAGATTTTGTATGCTAATATTTTTATATTTTAAATGCTGAAATTTGGCAACATAGATGATTTTTTTTTTCTTGGAAACCTAAAGTACTGTACAAAAACATGTGTGGCACAATATACCTACATTATTGGTTAGGTAGAAGAATGAGGCATTTGGTAAATAAAATATTTGTGTTAATTGAAGATTATTACATATACATTGTAAATTAATAACTGATTTAGCAAAGATTATAATACAATAAGATGCCTACAACTCTAAAACTATGCAAAACAATCAAGGCTTTCTAACAGTAAGTCAGAATAATTACTATGAACATTTGCTATCATTGTGCCATAGATAATAGAGAAGTGCTAATTAAGAAGAGCCCTACTTGTGTTGGATTCCAGAGAGCCACCTGAGTACTGCTCATTTTTTTGACTTAGGATCCTATTATGTATGGAATTTAAAAAGAGGTAAAGAGAATGGTAGAGGAAACTCATGGTATGCTAGATTTTTTTCTTTGCCATTTGAGTAATTTATTAGATTGAGTAAAATTGTTTTAATTAATTGTTTAAACTCATTTAACTTTATAACCTTTAAGAAATCATAGAAAATGAATAGATAAATATATACAAATTATATATCACTAGGAATTTTATAATTCTCCTCACTTAAAATGCACTTAGGGAAAATGTATTTAGGGACTCTTTAAAGAGTATAAAAATATGTCTTTAAAGGCTACTGAAAACTAGTTTTTAACAGATCATCCTTGTAGAGAATGTCTTTGGAGCTTTATGATCATGAGTTTTTAATGTTCGATTTACTGCATATTGAAGACAAAAGCAAAAAATTAAGAAACTATGAACTATTTTGAAGCTAATAAGATCTATGATCAAAGACTGAGAAGACTTAAAAAACTAGAAGTGACTACATAGGCTAATACCCTGAGTAAACAATAGCTAACACTTATTGTACACTTAGTATGTGTCAGACACATTTTAAAATGTTTTATATTTACTAAAATGTTTTATATTTATTGAATTCAATTACTTAATAAATATTTATTGTGTACCTAGTCAGTGACAGGTATTAGTTTAGGCTCTGTGGGATATATAACTGGACAATAAACAGAAAAAACCTCTGCCCTCAGGCAATTTATATTCTAGTGGGAGAAGACCCATGATAATCAAAATTAATGAGTAAAACATAGTGTGTTTTATGGTGGTAAGTTTTATGATGAAAAATAAAGGAGCAAAGGAAGGAAGGGTGTGTGAGTGAATGTGGGGTTCTTTAATTTCAAAATGGTTAGTCAGGGAAGTCCTCATTAAGACTGTGACATTCGAGCAAAGACCTGAAGTAGGTGCTAAAGACATCTGGACATCTAGAAGAAGAAAGGCCCAGAAAGGGGCAACATGTGCAAAGGCCCTGAGGTGGGAGCAACTGCACACATTCATTCTAGGTGCGACAGAGAAGCCCATGCGGCAGGAACCAGCAAGTGAGGAGGAGAGTAGCAGGAGAAGATGAGGTCAAGGAGGTGATGAGGGACCTGATCATGTAGGCCTGGGCTTTTATTCTGAGGCAATGCAAAGCCAATGAAGGGTTTGAGCAGAGAAGTGACACAATCTGACTTATATTCTAACAGGATTCTTTGAACTGCTCTTCTGAGAATAGACTGGGGTGGGGGCTGGGGGCAAGGATTGGAAGAGCAGATCAATCAGGAAGGTATTGTAATAGTCCAAGCAGAGACTATGGTTCTTGGAGCAGGGTTGTGGAGTGGTGGAGCGTAGTGAGAAGTGGTTGCATTCTGTTTGTGTTTGGAACATATGGCCAATAGGTAGAGGAAGAGTAGAATCAATTATGACTCAAGGCTTTTGCCCTGGGCAATGGAAAGAGGAAATTACGATGGAGATGTGAAGACTGTGAAAAGAATAGGTTTGGAAGGGGAAGATCAGCGATTTGGTTTTGGACATTTTGAATTTGAGATGCTTGTTAGGTAGTAGAGATGAATCCTTGCTACATCTCTCTGAGGTAGTTACTATTATTGTCCCTCTTGTGCAGACAAAGTATGAGTATAGAAAGGTTAATTTCTCTTTATTCACTCAGGAAGTAACAGAGGCAAGATTCAAACCCAGGCACTCTGACCCACAGCTCCTGATTTTAGACACTGAGGGGTCTACATCTAAGGAATTTAGAAATGAGCATGGTCGTATTGAGTTACATAGAATTATAACATGGAAAAGTCCTACCAACCGTAAGATCTAGGACACCTGGCAGCTTAGGTTAAAATGGCTCTTTTAAAAGGACCATATATAAAAATTTAAGTGGTTAGCACTATGTCCATGTCCATCTCTATCTCTGTGTCTATTTCTCTCCCTCTTCACCTTTTTCCTAGAGATCTTCTTCTCCATACCTGCCTGGATGGAGTGGGAAAGAGTTTTCCATACTACATAACTCTATGTAGCTGTGGAAACAGTTCCTATTTTGATCACTACAAATTTCTGGCACTGTTAATCTCAAGCGCTCCAGTATCTTAGGTTCAAAGCAGTTCTTGTGCTTCCTGATTACTTCCTGAATGTTGAACCAACATCCTTGTTTCCTAGGAATCCATAGGTTATGGCATTGTTCAGGGTTAGTATATCTTTACAGTTCCATTTGGCTCAATGTACTTATAATTTAACTTACCACATGGCAGCTGTTTAGGTGTTCTTTGTCAATTAATCTCCACATATAAGCACAGCCCAGATAACTTGTGTTGCATTGTATAGTATATAACTTAGCAAAACAAATTATTGCAATTTAAATATACACTCTCTATATTAGGTAGGATAGCATTAATGTGGACTCCTTTATATAGTTCATCCAAACAACTGTGGAGTTAAAAAATTTATTTTTTAAAGAATTACTTATGATCTGAGCTAAGTTTCCTACTAGTTCATAGAAAATGTTTTATATCTTGGCATGACATCCCTAGAAATATGTATTTGTAAATGAATGGCTGACATACCATTAACTATTCAGCAATACATTCACCAAATCTATACAAATGTAGCACACTGTCAATAATATGATTCATTTGTCAGTTGGTGGTTGGTCCCATCAGAGTAAGTACGATATAATAAAAGCTAAATTTTTTCCTTCCTATATTATATGCTGTGTTGCTGCATGATTAAACGAAATTGTTAAAGTCAGAACTCATTATATTTCATACTTACAAATAATAATACATGTGGCTGGAAGCAATTAGTGAAAGAATATAATTTGTTGAGGGAATTTAATCTTAGGGTGCATTGAAACAATGAATGACTTGGAGTTAAGAAGCTTGATTAACTATTCAAAATGTGGAGGATGTAGAAATTAAGTAGTTTTAGGAAAAGAAAATGATTTTTGGATTTCTACTTGTGTAAACTTTAATAAGCATTTTAATGTGTTATAAGTGTTCTTTAGAAAATAGGAGCGATAATACCCCTCTTCCCTGGACTATGCTTTTCGGAGTACCTGTCCCTAAGACTTCCTCATTCTTCATTGTCCTTGTTTATGACCTTGAAGGAATGTGTAGAGCTACCATTCACTTAAAGACCCAACAGGCTCTCTTGTGTTGACTCCTATTATTTCTTCAGCATGTGGCATATAACTATTCATAAATGCAAATCAAATTTTTTCCTTTAGTGTCTTTCATTGTTTAAATAATTTTCATGCATTACTTATTCCTCCAATATGGGCTTACGGCTTCTGCTAATGACTGAACCTAGGAGAGAACAGAGCCACATCTAGGAGGGATGTGCTTTGTAAGGTAAATAGCATTGCACTGATCTTGAAGGGTGCAGGTGTTGGATTATGGGGTGCTTACTGTAGGAGTGAAGCTCCAATAGAGGTGGGTCACTGAAGGTTACTTGCTCCACAGTTTTGCCTAAGAGCCAGATCTGCTTCTGCTCTTACATTATTAAGCAATTTGCTTTATCAGCACTGCTGGGTTACAGTTTAGTACCAGGAATATTTATTATTTTAAATAGTTCATCAAGATTTATCTGTTATTTAAAACTGCAAAAATTTCAGCTGACACAGAAGAAGAAAAGGTCTCAAGTTCAGTGACAGATAATAATTTACTATTAGGGTATTCTTGCTTAAGTCAGATAGACTGAAGCCAAGTAGCACTATTTAGATCATTTACTAAACAATATCAATGTATATTTTCTGGGCAGGCTTCCTTGAGATTAGATTGCTGCAATGTAGTCTATCTGGAAAAACTTTTGAAAATGCAACTTAGAAAATGAGAGAGGCCTGATAAACCGCAGGGAGAACATTGTTTTTGTCCTCTAGTTCCACAGTTTACTCCTAGGTGCAATTCAAGGTGTTGGCTTTGATGTATTCTGCTTTCTTGGCATGTTCTCTTTTTCCAAATGTTTCTCATGAAGCTTATTCAGCTGAGACTGAAATGAGTTGAGACTTTTGCTGACAGTCTCTAGCCATATTTGCTGATGAACTGGGTGTACCAGTGCTTGGGGTGCATACTTATATTTACCATAAATATTAGAACTAGGTAGAAGATGCAAGCCCTATATTTGAACCTCAGTATGGTGAAAACATTGTACATATTTCTCAAAGCAGCAAACACTCTCATAGGAAGAGGAAGGAAACATTTTTTCTGGCTTCATTACTTGAATTATACTCCATTTAATTCTTGTACTTATTTACATGATATTTATTAGAACAGCTTCTACTTGTTTCATAAAATAAACCTACATCATTTTTGGTGGCAGCAGGGCCTATTTGGGGTGGAGTCACTTCACTTATGTATGGTCACTGCCAGCTTTAGGAGTCAAGCACACTCAGCAACATTTAAACACATTCATTTCACATTACCTGTGATGGGGACACGCTAAGGAATATTTTCATTTATCCATGCATTGATGAACATTAAATTTTATTGAAATAATAAATTCATTGGTTAAAAAAGTCTAGCAATACAGAACAATTTATAATAAAAGCTACAATATCTTAGAGATACAGCAGTAACTAATAGAAGAATCAAAACAGAGACTGTTAAAGGTTGGCCACCTCTGGGGGTAGGAAAGGGTGTGGCTGGATGTTGTGCCTATATATACACATACCACTATACCTTGATTTATTTAATTTTTAAATGTTTAATTTTCTTCTTGATATGTTAGATTAGGATTGAATTTATTTGCACCACTGTTCATGTTCCCATTCCCCTTTATCTACATATAATTAATTATATCAGTACAGTCTGCCCTCTGTATCCACAGGTTCCAAATCTGCAGATTCAGAGTGCAGACTGTACTACACCATTGTCCATAAGGGACTTGAGTATCCGTGGATGTTGGTATCCAGGGGGTCCTGGAACCAATCCCCTGTGGATACCGAGGGACAACTGTAGTCTGTTTCCATACAGATTACCTTTCGTACTTGAAAAACATAATTAAATCTTCATTTCTTATTCCATTAACCATGGACAGTACTCTTAACTACCCACTTTGTAAGATGAACACATTATAACTCTAATTCTTTCTTCCATTTCTTTTCATCTTCTACTTCCCAATCTTCCAAGTCAATAAAACAACATTTCCATTAATATTTACTGCAAAGCCATATATAGTGTGTTGGTATTACACTTCCTTGTCTATGGATCTAATGTTAGGACTTCTCTGTCACTCAGTAGAGAATGTACCTAGCATCAAATTGCAATGGATTATCTATTTAAACATCCCACCAATAGACTTTATCATATCCTTACCTCTTTCAGAGTTCTCAATCCATTCAGTCACCCTGCCTTCTTTTCCTCCTGGGGACCTCCCTCCTGGGGCACTGCATCCCCTGAGTCCAGTCTGTAGTGGCTCCTCTCTAGGGCCTTTCCAAAGCTGTCCTCCTGAGACTTAACTTTCACTCTCTTGAACAGCACTCTCTGTTTTTTGGATCTTATGTTCTTTTCTAGCTTACATCCTCAAGTTAACTTCCTAAGGAAGGATGCACAGGAGGAAAACATCTTGTAAACCAGAAACGTCTTTATCCTACTTTCATGCTTAATTGCCCCATTCATTTAGCTGGAAATCAGAATCCTTGGTTGAAAATCATTTGCTTTCAGAACTTTGAAGGTATTGCTTCATTGTTTTCTAGCACTTTGTTTTGTGGATGAAAAAAAATCTGATGTCAGACTAATATTATTTGTTGATTTCCTGTTTTTTACTCTGGAATTTTTTAGGACCTTTTCTTTATCCTTTGTGTTTCAATCAAACAATTTATATATGTATGTATTTACTTTAGCTCTAAGATATCTTCTTATATTATTTCTTTGATAACCTTCTCCCTTCTATGTACTGTCTCCCTTTTTCTCCAAAATTTATTAGTGGGTATTGAATATTCTGGATTTAATCCTCTTTTTTTCTTTATTCCATATTTTCTGTTTCTTTGTCCTACTGTTCTATTTCCTGGGAGATTTCCCTGGTTTTATCTTCTAATACTTCTCTTGAATTATATTATTCATCTAAAGCACTTTCTTATTTACTTTTTAAAATAATATCTTCTTCCTGTTTATGTTTTCTGGAATCTGAGAATAATATTTTGACGTTTTAAAAAGTTCTCTTAAATCCCCTGGATTATCATTGCTTCTCGTGGGGTCATTTTTTCCTGCTAGTTCATATTTATCTTTTTTTTTTTTTTTTTTTGCGGTACGCAGGCCTCTCACTGTTGTGGCGTCTCCCGTTGCGGAGCACAGGCTCCGGACGTGCAGGCTCAGCGGACATGGCTCACGGGCGAGCGGCATGTGGGATCTTCCCGGACCGGGGCACGAACCCGTGTCCCCTGCATTGGCAGGTGGACTCTCAACCACTGCGCCACCAGGGAAGCCCTATCTTTCTCATTTAACATTACAGGCTTTGCTCAAATGCCTGGTGATTTTGGTGGACTGTTTATGTGGAAGAATGAAACTGACTGGGGGCTCTGGGTACATGAGATGTTTTTCTGACTGGCATCCTCTGCTTTTTGGTTCGTGGCTGGGGTACCAGCCATTAAGCTTGGGAATCCCTAACGACCAGGCCAAGGAAGGCTTTAATCAGCCCTCTAACACTTAGACTTCATGCCTTACTTCTTAGTATGATCAGAGAAGATAGCTCAGATCTTTGTGCTGGGTTACCTGCCTGGCCTCGGGCAGTCTTACTTCCTGGGATGTGGGAGGGACCTTCCTGGGATGGGGGAGGGGTTTGTACAGCTTGACTCTTCTCTAAACCAAGGATCAGTAAATGTTTTCTGTAAAGGGGCGATAGTAATATTTAGGATTTGTGGGCCACATACAGTTTCTGTCTTTTTATTTTATTTTTATTTTTATTTATTTATTTTGTGGTACGCGGGCCTCTCACTGTTGTGGCCTCTCCCGTTGCGGAGCACAGGCTCCGGACGCGCAGGCTCAGCGGCCATGGCTCACGGGCCTAGCCGCCCCGCGGCATGTGGGATCTTCTGGGACCGGGGTACGAACCCGTGTCCCCTGCATCGGCAAGCGGACTCTCAACCACTGCGCCACCAGGGAAGCCCCGTTTCTGTCTTTTTAGAACAATGCTTTAAAATGTAAAAACCATCCTTAGCTAACTGGCTGTGAAAAATAGGTGGTGGCCTGCAGTTTGCCAACTCTTGCAAAACAGACCTGCTGTTAATCCCTGTTTTCTGCCCTATGTTTCACTCTCAATTTCTGAGTCTCAGTCCTGTCTGGGACTGGGATTTTATAAAGCAGTTTGAGCTCCCCTGCATCCCGCCCCCTCCCACCCCCCTCCTGATCTTCAGCCTTTCTCCCTTTGTATTCTGGGCTGTTTCTTTCTTCTCTGATTTCTTGGTCAGTAGCCTTCCATCTACTTTCTGTCTTCCAAGAATCTGTTGCAAATTCATGTCCACTAATGGCTCCCTCCCTGTTGTGTTTTGCTATTGTGGTATATGCAGTTGGTACCTATATCCTCTTATCACCTCCAGTTTTCCAGTACCCATCCCATCTTTCAGCTGCCAGCACCTGCAACTCTTAGCGTGAGGGGGCCGTCTGCCTGTAGGAGCTTGCTCTGCCGGCCCGTGCAGGCTGGCTAGAAGAGCCAGGGTATGTCCCCTCCCACCAGCCCTCAACCGATGGCTTTCAGGAATTGGTGGGTAAATACCCCAGCTTCCTTGCTCCTCTGTTGGAGTATCTCGGAGGTGCGAGTTCTCCCCAGGCTCCAGAGCTGCTGAGCAGGATTGAGCCCCAGGTGCTTACAGTATCTTGTTTGATAATGAACCCTTTACTGGCTCTCCCTTGTTCCGTGACTCACGTGACTCACGCTCTCCCTCCTCTACTGAAGTTCCTGGATTCCTTCTCACATAAATTGGTTGAATTCGAATGCTTATCAAGAGCCTGCTGCTGAGGAACCAAAATGGAGATAATCATGGGTTAGTTTTTTTTCCCTTTATTATAATTTTAATTAAATCTCAGGTAGAGGAAACAGATAACTTTGAGTACTTTTATTATACTGAATCTGAATCTGATTAATCAATATTATATTGAGTATTTACTGTGGGCCAGGCATTATCTGTGGGGGATAGACTCATGAATTAGCCTTGAATTCTAACCTGCAAGGAGCTTGTGTTCTACAGGGTAGATAATCCATGCAGTAGAATGTTTGAAGGGTTCTTTTTTTTAAATAATTAATTAATTTTTGGCTGCGTTGGGTCTTCGTTGCTGTGTGTGGGCTTTCTCTAGTTGCGGCGAGCAGGGGCTACTCTTCGTTGCGGTGCGTGAGCTCCTCTTTGTGGTGGCTTCTCTTGTTGCTGAGCACGGGCTCTAGGTGTGCAGGCTTCACTAGTTGTGGCACGTGGGCTCAGTAGCTATGGCTTGTGGGCTCTAGAGCGTAGGCTCAGTAGTTGTGGCGCACGGGCTTTGTTGCTCCGTGGCATGTGGGGTCTTCCCGGACGAGGGATTGAACCCGTGTCCCCTGCATTGGCAGGCAGATTCTTTACCACTATGCCACCAGGGAAGTCCCTGAAGTGTTCTTAAGAGAGGCTGAGATGTACGTGCCTTGGGGCTTAGCAGGCATGAGAAGTTATTTGCAGATGGGTGATCAGGGATGGCTTCAGGAAGGGAGTGAGATGAGAGCTGGGTAAAGGAGAAATCAATTTGAAAACAGAATGCTGGGGCTGGGCATTCCTAGCGGAGAAAACGGAATGAACACAAACGCTCCTCAAGAGGCATGTGAGGAGGACTGGTTGACTGGAGAGAAGCCTTCTATTCCTGAGAGAGGACAAAATGATGTAAAACAAGCATGAGTACATATAAAAACACAGATGTGTGTGTGTGTGTTCATTAACTCAAACTGTAAGATGTTCACGTGACTATTGATGGAGGTTGCTGATAATTGATTTATATAATTAGGAGTTTGGATTTGATGTGGGAAACAAACGGGAGCCATCAGATTCCTCTGAATCCTGAAGGGAAATTAAAAACTTATTTAAGGGAGAATGTTGTGACTTAGGATGTTTTATTTTTGTGAGGGATAGATGGAACGGAGATGAGGCAGAAGCAGTTGCAGGTGAGTGTGATTTTTCAGTCTGCATTATTGTAGGAGACTGTGGGATTAGGAGTCTAAGGGCTAATTTGAGAAATATGGAGGAAAAAGCAGATAGAAGTATGGAGAAGTGGGAAGCAAGGAAAAATTCTAAGAAAGACATCAAGCTCTTAGGAATCTCTCAAAGTAGGAAAGATACTAGACAGAGTAAAAAAGAGAAAGGCCTGCATCTGGACCAGTTAGAATTGAGAGGGTAAGCTAGATAGGTTATTGGGAAGAACTCTGCTTTATCATCTACTTATCCTGTCACTATTTCTGATCATTTGTGTCCTTCAGAAGAGTTGGTGAGGAACTGTGAAAACCTATTGAAGGTTAAGCTTTGGGTTCATTTTGGAAAAAAAAAAAAAAATTTTTTTTTTTTTGGTTCTAGTCCTTAAAGAGGTTTCAATGGGAATAATTAAAAAAATAGAAAGTAGTACACCCTTCATTGATAATAAAGTCTTGAGCTTAAGTGAGACTCTTAGAACTTTCAAATTGTACATTAGCATTTCTATTTAAACTGATTTACTGCTGTAGCCACAACAGTTGATCTGCTGACTTCCATGTGAAGGCTTCCTGTATGGAGAAAAAGTACAAAACAAAATTTAATGCTTTCCCACAATGTCAGTTTCTTAGGTACCAAGCCAGAAATTAGCATTATTAGTGGGGAAGGACACCCTGTGTCTAGCTACCTGTATTTAACTATATGCTGAAAAGACTGTGCTCATTACTGCAACTGTAAGGTAGCTGTAGCCACACATTAATAAGTTATGAGCTACTATCTCAGAGAGATTACTCTACCAATAGTAAGTAGCCTATATTCTATTTTTCTTGTCCCTTGGATATCTGTATGGAATAAAATTAATTCAGAAAACAACAATCTTCGAGAAGTGGGAAAGCTTAAATTACCTCATAACTGGCCTTCGCCTCCCTTCCCCACCCTTATTAAACAGCATTTATTGATAGAATTATTCTAGCATGTTAGTTGCTCTTTCAGACCCTAAATCTTAAGCCTTTTTTTTTTTTTTAATTTCACACATTCCTTCAAGGTCACCTCCCACTGTCTTTTCTGTTAGCAACCGCTATAAATGTTATCACACTCTTCTAGTTTTCTACATTTTACCTATTACTCATTTACCCTGAAGATTCTTTTCCTTTCTTTTGCCATCCAACAATATGGAAGCAGGCTACTCTATAGGAATTCTGCTCTCTTAGGATTTTGGAGTGAACAATTCCTCAAAAGCCCCCAGGTATCTTAAGAACACCTTTTTCCGGATCTCACCCATTCTTTCAAAAAAATACATCATTGCTTATAATCTACAATAATATAATTAGAATATTGCTGCTTGGTTACTGTCAGATATTTCTGCTTAGCAAATTATATGAAAAGTTCTAATGCCAGGACAGGGGGTACATCTTCTGGGGGGAACTTCTGAGGTTATTATTTATGGGGTAGAGCTGCACTTAAGAAGGTAGCACATTTTCCTTCCACATCTAGCTGTGGAAAAAAGTGCAGCATCCTGAAGAAACCAGGGATACCTGAATACCTGCAGAAATTATATGACTTTGTCTAAATTTATCCACTTCTAAGATCATATAATCATTAGGCTTAGGAGCCTGAAAGAGACCGTAGAGATTGAGTATCCACCTTTGCATCCATTCAACATTCCCATCCAGTACTTGACCAGTGAAAATATGAGGTAGAAATGGAGGAACTTAACATAGTAGCTAAAAGTGTGGGCTGTGGAGTCAGACATCTAGACTTTGCACTTAAAATTATGAATTGTAATCCAATTTTGGACAGGTTAATTAACTTCTTTTGCTTTACTCTTCTCAACAGTAAACTAGGGATATTAATACCTACACCATGGAATCACTGCGATTAAGTTATGTCCTGGACTATCTTAAATATTAAATAAATGTAAGCTGTTGTTATTTGTTACTTTCAGAATATGTAAGGACCATTTCTTTAAGTTTGTGCTAAAATCTTTTATTGACTCTAGTCAAAGAAATGCACTGTCTGTCCAGCTTTTTGAATGAAATCTTTTCTGTTGTATTCTGCATTGTATCAAACTAAATTAGTAACATAGTTTACACATCATTCACATGTATACACATGTTTAAGTTATTTAAAAAATCTAGCTACATTTTCAGGAAGGTTTTAATAAAAAGGTTGTTAGAGATCATAAAAATATTTACCTTTTAGCAGGATGGTTTATTTTCATGCTGATGTTGGAGCTTTGGGACAGTGCTATTTTGCATGACTGTTAAAAATTACAATAAGAAAGACAACACATATTCTGCTTTAACTGTAGCTGGAATTGACTTTTTAAAAAAAAATAGACTCAGTGTCAGACCTTTGAAAAATAAAGGCATTTTTATTGCTAATTTGATTCTATCAAAATGACTTCTGAATCTTATAGAAGAATTTTAGTTGTTACAAGTAGACTTGAGGTGACAATCACATGTATTTTTATCATAATAGAACAGTACTGGGATAAACTTCTGCCCCTTTTAATTTTTTATGAATTGGTACTCTAATTATCGGGCACTGAGTCTCAATAACTGCTGGTGCTGTGGCATTCTGTTTTCTCCCAGTTCACACAGGCTTCAAACACTGATTTCAGAAGTGCCTCATTACTGCATAATGTTCCTGGTTCATTGTCATGAACAGATAGCCTGAAGTAGAATGTATGCTATTTAAAGACAGCAAAGTTTTTTTCTTTTTAGTTTTTTTTGTTTGTTTGTTTTTACATTTGAATAATACATTAGTGTGAAAAATAGTACCTTCAATATTAAGTTTTGGAAGCCAAATTGAATTGCACAAAATTTCAAAAGTTTGTGTCTCAAATGTTACTTTACTACCTATAAAACTCTATCTGTACCAGGTAGGGAAAGCATCTCATATTTATTTAGTAGCTTTCCAGTACCAGACACTTCAGATACATTGTATCTGTAATTGTAATTCTCGTAATTGTTCCTAGAGGTAGGAATTATTACCCTTATTTTATAGAGGAGGGAACTGAGAGTCAAAGAAGTAAAATGATTTGCAAAACTAATATGTGCAAAGCAAGGACTTACTTGAATCTGGACCTGACACTAAAGACTGTCTGCCTTTCCACTCTACTGCCTGGAGCGAAGAAGAAAGGAATGTGTGTAGTGAAGTATGGAAATGAATAGCGCCATCTGGAAGGGCAGTTCTGCCAAGTTCTAATATGAAAAGTGCTGGACCTCATTATAGCAAACATTAACGTAAAGTTGAATCCCTTTACTGAATGATCCCACTCTTACAAAACACTCTGAAATACATTTTAGTTCTGAGTTCCCATCCATGAGGATACAGCATTGGCCATAATTGCTGCTGCTGTAACTTTGTACATTAATGGCAATTTTGTGAGGCTAGGTGAATTTTCTTATTTAGTTAGAGCTTGATTGTTCTCTCTAGACTTCCCTTAATTTCCTGCTGAGATCTTATTAAACATTTTGAGGATGAGCTAATCAGTGTTTTGCATCCTTTTAATAATGTGAATGCTTTTTCTTCAGCATAATTTAATGTGAGACTATTCAGATGGAAATAGATCGAAAGACTCCCTCACCAGTCATGGTCTCTGAAAATGGGCTCGCTTAGTGATGCTGATGGGTAGGCAACCTCATTAAGGTTTAATATGAGGTAGAAACTTCAGATAAACGTTTGTAAATGGACAACAATTTATAAATAACTTTTAGTCATTTATTCTTTCATTCTCAAAATTAATGGTTCCAGGTCACTTGTACATACTGAAATTCCTTCTGGGGGTATTATGAGAGGAAGGTGATCCATTCACAAACCTTCATGGCCAAATTGATAAGCTTTTGATGCTTGTGCTTTAATGCCTATTGATTGATGCTCAAAAATCAAATTTGCTCTTCCCTCAGCCTAGTGGATCACTTCAGCATAAAATCAGAATGCTTAATTTGAAACAAATTCTCCCAAAAGGAGAAACAGCTCTAATTTTCCTGTAGACGCTATCAGTACTGCTTCTTTGGGTTTAGTGTTAGATTACATTAGTTCCTGGGTCAAGATAGTTCATTGGCATATTATAACTTTTAACAAGAAGCCAGAGTATATTTGGTAGTATGCTGTTGTATGAGGTGAAAATATGTTTTGATGACTTCGATGGCAAGAATCTTTTCATATAGTTTCACATCATTTAAGTATGTAGAGACATGGGAAATAAACCAGTCTTTTTTTTTTTTTTCTTTATGCTACAGGGTACACATTTTAAATTTTAGCAGCATAATTCAGATTTTTGCCTTATGTACTGTATTACTAATCTGAATATTTTCCAATCAAACTTTTTGAAGAAACTTCTTGTGATTTGGTTTTAAGCAGAGTTGGAAATCATAAGCTGCTTGTGTAATTTTCAGACACCTTTATGAAAACTGAAACAGTCAAATGCTTCCGTATCTAACGTAATGGAACAGTTGTGTTATTTTCAGTTATTATATGGTTTAGGATGATGAGCTCACACAAATATAACCATTTCTCTTACATTTGATACCAAGACCATGACCCTGGCTTGTCTTATGGAGAATGAAAGCATATTTTAAGTTATTTGTATATATATATGTATATATATGATTTATCTTACAGTATTCGTTCAACTAATCCTTTTGGCTATCATTTATTATATAAAAATAATTTTTTCCGAATACCATTAAAGAACATATCTGAATGGGATGATAAGATAGAAAATTTCAAGATTTTGGAGTTCAGAGTAGGTACAATAGATAAACTACTTTTACAGAATGGTTTCTGAATAAGGCCCTTTCTTATTCAGGTGTGCCATTAAAATACACATGAGTATTTAAAAAATACTCACTTACACTTATCGTCATCTTATACTTTTCTTCAGTGTTAGTGACTTGGTAAGGAAACTGGTCTTAAACTGTGAACCTCAGCAATTGCTTAACTTAGTTTTACATCTCCCAGAAAAACTATCCCTGAGATTTTACTGTGAAACTCTACTTACATCCAAAATCCTTTTATTTTCCCACCAAAGCAGGGATTCTGTTATTTGCATACTTTTTTTCTTCCAGTTGTACTGAGGTATAATTGACGTACATCGCTGTATAAGTTTAAGGTGTACAGCATAATGATTTTACTTACGTACACTGTGAAATGATGACCACAGTTCTAGTGAATATCCAACATCTCATAGAGATCCAAAAAGAAGGAAAAGAAAAAGAAATTTTTCCTTGATGAGAACTCTTAGGATTTACTCTTAACAACTTTCATATATAACATACAAGTGTTAATTACATTATTTTTTAAAATAAATTTATTTATTTATTTTTGGCTATGTTGGGTCTTTGTTGCTGCGCATAGGCTTTCTCTAGTTGGAGCAAGCGGGGGCTATTCTTCGTGTGGTGCATGGGCTTCTCATTGCGGTGGCTCCTCTTCTTGCGCAGCATGGGCTCTAGGCCTGTGAGCTTCAGGAGCTGAGGCTCGCAGGCTCTAGAGCGCAGGCTCAGTAGTTGTGGCTCACGGGCGTAGTTGCTCTGCAGCATGTGGGATCTTCCTGGACCAGGGCTTGAACCCATGTCCCCCGCATTGGCAGTCGGATTCTTAACCACTGCGTCACCAGAGAAGCCTATTAATTACCTTATTGACTGTATTCCCTACACTGTACATTTCCTCCCCCTGACTTACTTATTTGTAACTGGAAGTTTATACCCTTAATTTCCCTCATCTATTTCACTCATTCTCCCACCTTCTGCCCCTCTGGCAATCACCTGTTCATTCTCTGTATCTATGACTGTTTCTGTTTTGTTATATTTATTTTTTGTTTTTTAGATTCTACATATGAATGAAATCACATGGTATTTGTCTTTCTCTGTCTGACTTATTTCACTTAACATAATACCTCTAGGTCCATCCACGTTGTCGTAAATGGCAAGATTTCGTTCTTTTTAATGGCTGTGTAATGTTCGTGTGTGTGTGTATGTGTGTGTACCTGCCACATCTTCTTTATCTATTTATCCATCAATGAGCACTTAGATTGCTTCCATATCTTGCTATTGTGAATTATGATATTTTCATACTTTTATGAAATGGTCTTGTATAAAACTGTCTTATGTTAAACTATACTATCTTAATGATATTAATATATGTGTAACCTATATTTAAAATTCCATAGAATCTAATTATTGTCTGTCAAAGAGAAAAAAATAACATGTAGAAGTTTCAGTAGTTGAAAGTAACTCTAAACAATCTCAAAGCAGACAAAATTTTTGAAATATAATATACAAATATATCTGGATAAACTTCACATGTTTTCCTGTGAGCTGTTTCTTGAGTTGTTTCACATATTGAGGCTTACTGTGGTGTCATGATAGCTAGAAGAAATCGTAGGAGCAAAAAATCTTAGCTAAGAAAAGTGGTGATGTCACTCATTTGATAGAGAAAGAGATTGTGGGAGGATATAGATTCTGAGCTGGCTGAAGGTAAAGATTAAGGGAAATTTTCATAAGGATGAGAAAAATAAAAGTTACAGTATTATCTTAGCAATTACTTTCAAATACTGTCATAAAATAATAAAGAAAATGGTGATATAGTTTTTGGAATTATTTCTAAAAAAGATGTTTGGGGTGATGATGGGGGTGGGGCAAAGGAGAAAGAAAACATTAATAATAAAAAATGGGAAATATTAGAACCTAACATGACTATCTACTAGGAGAGTATTTATCAAAATTTTATTGAAAGATCCTTAAGTTGTGTTTGTTATAATGAAAAATATTACATTAACATGGCTCTTGATAAGATGTAACCTGTATCTCCAAATAAAATTTTTGCATTTCCCTTATTCCAGTGCAAATCAGATTATAGCCATCACTTCATGGTAAATTATAAAAATAATCAATAAATTAAAAATAACCATAATATGACAGTAAATGATAACCTCAAACATTTTTGATCACTGTGTTTGTTGAAAATGTCAGATCTTATTCTGCCTATAGTAGATCAGGGAACCTCAGGAAATTGGAGGGATTTCGTGATATAAAATAGTTAAAATTTAAAGCATTTGATTTTCTGTTTTTAATTTTATTCAGCCAAGGATTATAAGACTCTCTCAATCCCTCCTAAGTGACAAATTCATTAAATATTTATTGATCATTTATAATATTGGAATATTAAGTCCTGCAGTATTGGATGTTATGGGTGCTGGAGATATGTAGTGAAAAATACCAAGGTTAGTGTTCTCATAGCATCCACATTCCCTGGGAGAAGAAGGACAATAAAAAGAAATGACAAATGCATGTAAAGTATACCAATTTGCATTAACTACTATCAGGAAATATTAAGAACGGTAAGAGTAATTTTTTTTAGGGTAAGAGTAATTTTTTTTAGGGTAAGAATAATTTGAACAAATTACCCTAGCCTAGCTTCATTGAAATAAAATATTTCTATTCTTGTCCTTTCTATTGTCAAGGAATTTGCTAATAATAAACTCTGATAGTACAGTGAGACGCCATGACTAATTACACATAATTGGTTTCTTCACTTTTTCACGTATTACAGGGAGCAGATTATGATTCCAGTAAATTTGGATCATGCATAGAAAAGATTTCAGGCAAAAGTGATCCACGGAAATAGACACTGACATCTTGTTTGCTGCCAGAAGCCACAAATAAATGGCTAGCAGAGTGTTGAATTAGCCCATGGACAGATGTATGGGAGTCTTGGAGCAAAACAGTTTTAATCAGGGGTGATTTTTAACCTTCTTAGAATTTTTACATTAGATGTAGCTAAATTGGATTGAGTACCTAATTTATTATGAACCTGGTTTAGGTTTTGGTCACTGAATGCATACATCTAAAATGTAACTGTTAGAAATCTCAGTAAAGTGTAAGCCCATTTGTCAATAGAGTAGGTGATTCATAGTAGGTGATAAATAAATATTTTTTGAGGGACTAGCTTGTTCTGAGGAACTGAGCAGAAACTGAGGTTACTGCATCCCTGAAGGCTTTTGCTCAGTCTTGGGGCACAGGAAGGTAGAGGACCCAATCCACTATAGATAAAACTTTGTTGGGAAAAATATAAACCTGCCAAAATTTTAAAACTTCTTGTGAAATATTCTTTTTCAGGATTTAATTCACATACAAGACCATTTACCCATTTAAAGTGTCCAGATTTTTTTTGTATATTCACAGGATGTTCAACCATCATCACAATCCAACGTTAGAACATTTTGTCCCGCATTAAAGAAACTCCAGTCCCATTAGCCGTCACTCCTCTTTCATCCAAACCCCTCAAATCCTAGGCAGCCACTTACTTAGTTTCCATATCTATAGATTTGCCTATCCTGGACATTTCATTGAGATTTGTTATGGCCAAATAAAATTCAATTGTTTAGAAATGTTTGCCATATTTTGTTTATCCATTCATCAGTTGATGGACATTTGAGTTTCCACTTTCTGACTGTTATGAATAATGCTTCTATAAGCATATGTGTACAAGTTTATCTGTGGAACTGTATTTTTATTTTTCTTGGGAATATACCTAGGAGTGGAATTGCTGGGTCATATGGTAACTCCACGTTTACTTTGTTAAGGAACTGTCAAACTGTTTTCCAAAATGGCTGTATCATTTTACATTCCTATCAGCGATTTATAAGTGTTCTAATTTTTCCATATTATCACCAACACTTGTTACTGTCTTCTTATTTTAGCTATCCCTGTGGACTTGAAGTGGTATCTCATTATGGTTTTGATTTGCATTTCTGTGATGACTAATGATGTCAAACATCTTTTAATGTGCTTATTGGTCATATGTATATCTTATTTAGAGAAATATTTCTTCAGATCTCTTTGTCCATTTTTTAATTAGGCTATATGTCTTTTCACTGTAGAGTTGTAAAATTCTTTATATATTCTAGATACAAGTGCTTTATCAGATATATGGTTTGCAAATATTTTCTCCCATTCTGTGAGTCCAGGGATTGGCAACTTTTCTGAAGTTACATCATAAACCATCATGAATAATTTCATTATATTTGAGAGGATGTTTTATGGTAAAGGGATAAATGTTCATGAAACTACTGTGATTTTAAGGACCCTGATCAAGCCACTCAGAAGTATGGATGGAAATGCAATGAGGTAGTATTTTTTAGAAAGACTAGGAAGATTTCCTTCCTCTTCTTCCCACTCACCACGTAAACTCATAAAGAGTTTTTTGGTTTTTAAAGAATGAGAACTTCTCTGTAAGGGTGAGGTTTAACACTGGCCCTGGATATGCCATTCAATCATTTATGTGTCATAAATTACTTCATTTAGTTTTCATAAGATCCCACTTGAAATCCCACCAACTCTTCCAATTCCTCACTCCTGTGAGTGTTTCCTCTACCATTTCCCTGCTGTTTCAGAAACCTGATTCTTCCAAAGAACCCTTTCCCATGGAACCTGCTCATTCTCTCGTGCTCTGTGTGTCATAGATCCCCCAAATCTCGTGTGAGTTGCATGCTATCTGGAAATCATCCCTATCCCTTCTCTTTACTGTAATTCACTGACATCTTGGCCACTCTCTCACGTCCATCAAGGCTTTAGTATCTTTCCCCTCAAACTTGAGGCTTATTATTATTTATTATTATACACTATTTATTATTATTCTAGGTGTCTTCATCCGTGTATTGACTGCTCATTTCTTCTTTACTACATCCAATAATTCCCTACTGTCCACTAGATCAGATTCAGACTTCTCAAGATAGTACTCAGTGCCTCTAACTTAATTGTCCAACATTTTCATACCCAGTGCTTGATGCTAACTGACCATGAAAGCCAGAGATGTCCTTTTTGTGACCCAGCCAACTCCTACAACCTGTGTGTGTTTCTAGCTCTGTCTTTTGCCTGTGTGATTCCTAGTATTTAGACTCTGCTTTTCTTCTTCATATTCTGTCCGTCATTTAAAACCCTATTTCAGTTCTGCTTTCTTTTCCCTGACTGCTCATCATGATTTCCTATTACACTTGTTTGAGCCAGACAGTGATTACTTATTAAGAACTGGTTATTTACTACAGTTTCTGTACAGTTCAATTTAACACTTTAAGAGCACTCTGATTTTTCATGGTTTTGTGCTTGTAAGACTTTTCTTATCAATTGATAATAGACTTCTTGTGAGTAAGTAAATGTCTGCACATCTACCACAGTGCCTGAAAAGTGGCACGTGGTCAGTAAGCACTGGTGTTTGTACACTGACTCTCTGATACCTTTGGGAATTCTTCAGTCGTTATCATTGAGATTATCTGAGTTTTGTTTAATAATAATAACCTATTATGTTGATTTTTGGGGGGAAATGTGTGACTGAGATCACTCTGCACTTTCCTTCTCCTTGGATGAGTCTGATTCCACATGAATGTGTTTTTTACACATTCATGATTAGACAGTGTTGATTTTATGACAGTGCCTCAATATTGAGGTCTCAGGGCCTACATCAAAATACCGCAAAATCATTGATGATAGGAGAAAAGTATACACAGTCCATGTCCTGTAGTTCTATATGAAAGCTTGGGGATTCTCTGAATATGATCTTTAAATTTTTTTCTTTT
Source organism: Delphinus delphis (assembly GCF_949987515.2). Lineage (NCBI taxonomy): Eukaryota > Metazoa > Chordata > Mammalia > Artiodactyla > Delphinidae > Delphinus > Delphinus delphis. The sequence continues at coordinate 65,274,054 of NC_082683.1, read as the reverse complement.
TAAAAAGCAGCTAACCAACACTATTAAGGCACTATTTATATTTGAGTGTTTCCTTTTCTCTGAGTGGAACAGCAAATCAACAGTGTGCAACCTTCATGCTCATAGATGACAGAGGGCAGTGAATTGTGCTTACTTTGAATACCCACTTCTGTTGGTTTTAGTACAATGCAATATCTGTGCTAATTTCTAGGCAGCAGTCTGAAATCTGCAACAGAAAATAACTGATATGTCTGCATAAGCAACACTTAATCTTTGGTAAAGTAATTTGAAAATTTGTGTTACATTTTATCAAGTGATAAAAATTTTAGATAGTATGTTTCTAAAACCTCTCAGGCATAAAGTCTACAGTGCTCTTGCTATTACTTGAACATCTTGCTCAACTGTCTTGCTGTTACTTCTAAAGAAGTAATAAAAATGAAAAATGTGAAGGAAACAAATCAGAATTGGAAGGACATTTGTGATGCCAATTATATACATTTACCGTAGCACTTATCAAGTTGTTATCATTAGATTTTTTTTTTTTTGAGGGCAGAGGCTATGCTTTATTTCACTTCTGAACCTAGCACAATGCATGTTTCATAGGTGCTCAATAGATGGCTGCTGAATTTATATGTTTTTGGAGTGGGCTAATATATAATGAAGCTTTAATAATTTAGACTGAAAAAGTAGATTCTTAATGTTTGACTCACTGACCACAAATTATATATTAATATATTCATAAATAACAATTAATACTCATTCATATTTAATACTTGAAAAAATGCTGTTTCACAACTACTGAATTCTTGAACAAGTGAGTGACACCCAGTCCAATTGACCAGGATACTTGCACATACTATGTACATAATGTGTATGGGCTTGATCTCATAGCTGGAAGTTATGAATAGAGTGTGGTTTGGATTTTAGTCGTTGTGGAAACATTTAAGCCCTATAAATGTGAACCATGTCCTTTTTCTTTCCTTGTTTTAAAATTTTATTTTCCTAGAGATGATATTCTGCCTATCTTGCCTCTTCTTCACACTCAGGTAATACTTGTCAAATGTGAAAATTGTCTTGACAGAACACCAGAGAACTTTCTAGATATGAGATATTCAGAAACCGGTGCTAAATCACAGGGTACTACAAGAGGTAAAGCTGATGATTAGATAGAAAAAATGCAAAGTTAAGCTATAGGTCACCATGTCCCACTCCTCCCTTCCACATATTCCTTCCACTTTAGGGAAAAGAAGAAAACCTTTTTCCTTAATTATGCTTCCTCTCTCAAAGTATAAGAAACTAACGTGTCTCTTACCAAATACCTACATGCTTCCTGTATTCCATACTCTATCGAGTCCATGTTCCTCAGGATGTTTTTCTGAGGGGGATGAGTCTGACTTCTTTCACTCAGCATAATTATTTGGAGATTCATCTATGTTTTTGCATGTTCAATAGTTCGGTTCTTTTTCTTGTTGAAATAGTATTCTATGGTATTGATATACAAACATTTGTTTTTACCAATTGATGAGGAATTTTGAGTATTTTTAATTATTTAAATTTAATTATTTTAATAATTGTTAATTATTTTGAGTATTTTTATTATAAGTATCTCTCTCTCAGAACACTTTGTTCATAAATCTAATGGAACATTTCTCATAGTATGTTAAACTAGGTTGTTTTCATACATCCTCCATTAGACTATCCTGACCCTTCAAGATAGGGGAACTGTATCTTTTTCATCCTTTCTCTCCCAGCCCCTAGCATAGTGCTGTGGTTTTGAATTGGTAGTCCATGTAAACAACCCTCTTAGGTGAAGCCAAAACTTTTTCTTGATCCTGTACTGTCTCCATCATCACCACTTATTGATTCATTCAAATCAGAAACTTGAGAGATGTTTGTTTGCTTTTTTTTGAAAATCTACTTTGTTTAGGTATAATTCATACACAATAAGTCACACATTCTTGTTTTTCTAAATTTAAAAATTTTAATACAATTTCTAAAGTTTATACTGCATATCTACCTATATTGGCTATATTCCCTGTGTTGTGTAATACATCCTTGTAGCCTATCTTACACACAGCAGTTTGTACCTCCCATTCCCTCACTCCTGTGCTGCCCCCCACCCCACCCCCACCACCGGTAACCACTAGTTTGTTCTCTGTCTGTGAGTCTGCTTCTTTTTCTTATGGTGACTAGTTTGTTGTATTTTTTAGATTCCACACATAAGTGATATCATAGAGTATTTGTCTTCCTCTGTCTGATTTATTTCATTTAGCATCGTGCCCTCCAAGTCCACCTGTATTGCTGCAAAAAGCAAAATTTCATTCTTTTTTATGGCAGAGTAGTACTCCATCGTGTATGTATGATATATGTGTGTGTGTGTATGTATATATATACACATATATATGTATAATGTGTGTGTATAAATATATATCTATAAATACGTATAAATATATAAATATAAATAAATAAATAAATAAATATATGCATGCCACATCCTCTTTATCCATTCATCTGTTGATGGACACTTAGGTTGCTTCCTTATCTTGGTGATTGTAAATAATGCTGCTATGAACATTGGGGTGCATGTATTATTTCAAATTAGTGTTTTTGTTTTTCTCAGATATATACCAGGAGTGGAATTGCTGGGTCATGTGGTAGTTCTATTCTTAGTTTTCTGAGAAACCTCCATACTGTTTTCCACAGTGGCTGCACCATTTTACATTCCCACCATCAGTATACGAAGGTTCCCTTTTCTCCACATCCTTGCCAGTGTTTGTTATTTGTGTTCTTTTTGATGATAGCCATTCTGACAGGTGTGAGGTGATATCACTGTGATTTTGATTTGCATTTTCTTGATGATTATTGATGTTGAGCATCTTTTCAGGTGCCTGTTGGCCATCTGCTTTCCTCTTTGGAAAAATGTTTATTCAGTTCTTCTGTCTCTTTTTTTTTTTTTTTTTTTTTTGCCATGTGGCATGGCTTGTGGGATCTTAGTTCCCTGACCAGGGATTGAACCTGGGCCCTGTCAGTGAAAGTGCCAAGTCCTAACCACTGGACCACCAGGGAGTTCCCTGCCCATATATATATATATTTTTTTTATGTTTAGTTGTATGAACTGTTTATGTATGTTGAATATTAATCCCTTATTGGTCGTATCATTTGCAAATATTTTCTCCCATTTAGTAGGTTGTCTTTTTGTTTTGTTTATGGTTTCCTTTGCTGTGTAAAGGCATTTGTTTAATTAGGTCCCATTTGTTTATTTTTTCCTTTTATTTCCTTTACTTTAGAAGATGGATCCATAAAATATTGCTGCAATTTATGTCAAAGAGCATTCTGCCTATGTTTTCCTCTAGGAGTTTTATACTACAAAGTGACAGTAATCAAAACAGTATGGTACTGGCACAAAAACAGACACATAGATCAATGGACAGGATAGAGAGCCCAGGAATAAACCCACACATTTATGGTCAATTAGTCTACAATTAAGGAGGCAAGAATATACAATGGGGAAAAGACAGACTCTTCAGTAAGTGGTGTGGGAAAACTGGATAGCTATGTGTAAAAGAATGAAATTAGAACATTCTCTAGCACCATCTACAAAAATAAACTCAAAATGGATTAAAGACCTAAATGTAAGACCAGATACTATAAAACTCACACATTCTAAGTAGCTAGATCAATGACTTTGAAAAGTGTGTAGAGCTGTATAAACCATCAAACCAATTAAGATATAGAACATTTTAATCTGTCACCAAAGTTCACTCTTGTACCTTGACAGTTTCAAACTGTCAGTCTCTTGCAACCCTCTGTCTCAGGCAATTACTGATCTGATTTCTATCAATATAAAGTGGTTTTGTCTGACTTAAAATTTCATTTAAATTAAATTATTCAGTATGTACTCTTTTTTATTTCCAATTTCTTTCAAATTGCATAATATCTGTAAGGTTCAACCATATTGCATTGATTTGTCCTTTTAATTGAGGGTGTTTAATCCATTCACATTTAGTATAATCATTGAAATATCTGGGTTTAAGTGTACCATCTACTTTTCTTTTTTCCATTTTGTCACCTCTACTTTTTCATCTGTTGCTCATTTGTTGACTTCCTTTAGGTTTATTGAATATTTTTTTGCATGTGTGTTTCATTTTATTTCCTCTGTTGACTCCTTAGCTATACCCTTTATTATTATTATTTTTAGTGGTTGCTCTAGGGCTTACAATATATATCCTAACACAGCATAGTCTATGTAAAAGTAACACTCTACCTTTTCGTGTTTCCTACATCCTTTACAAACATCCCACTTCTCATTTCACAAATATAATAATGTTAATCAGTATTATTCCATTTACACCTTTTCTCAAATTCACTTTTTCATTTAAAATCACTCAAATAACTTTCCCTTTTTTTCTGGTACTAAGTTAACTCCTAACATGGCTTATCAAATTCATTATGTTTTGAGTCTTGTCCACATCTCTAACTTTATCTACTACTGCTTCAATTCGAGGAATACTGATTTTCTTACAATTCTTCAAATACATCTGTCTGTTTCAAACCTCTGTGTCTTATATAAATTGTTCCTCTGTCTGAAATACCCATTCTCTTTTGCCATTTAAAATTTTTTTCTGAGGGATTATATGTCTGTGAAACTTTTCCTGACTCCTCTCCCTCCAGGCAGAGTTAATTATTCTCTACTCTGTTCTGCTTCTGTGCCTTCTGTATACTTGTATCAGATGCTTCTTGCACCATTTCAAATTTCCTTGGCCTTACCTCTTATTTCAGCTACAACTGCATTGACCATTTCTGTGAAGATGCTGTCCATCTTCATGCAGATACAACTTGACAGTGCCCTGCCTCAGTTTAACCTCTCACTTTCCCACTCTAACCTTCATGGATTCTTTATTTGATGGTGAAATAGCATGGGACACCCCTGGGATTTTGCCCAGCACTCAAGCATGTGCAGCACAAGAAATGATGGGGAGTTATTGCCCTGGGGGACCCCCGTGACCAATGAAGAGCAGAGTGATGAGTAAATGCTTCCTGCTTTCTTCCCCTGGGAGGTTATTAGGTGTCCTATAAGGCTGAGTATCCAACCATCTGTATGGGTGGCCAGTCAATTCAATAACAAATTTTTTTTTGACTTTCCTTCCTTCCCGTCTTTGCTCCATCTTCCCTAAACCTTGTTCCCTGAATCATACTTCTTTGTCTTAGGCTCTGTGTTCTGAGGAAACCAGGCTGAGAAAATACAATTATTACCTGTACAACATTGTCTTTAAATGTGTTGCTTCCTCCAGACCAGTGATTTTTCAAACCTCTTAAAGCAGTAATATATTAAGCCCCAAAATATACAACTGGTAAAAGTAGAGCAATTCTGATTGGAATGAGAATGAAGCCAGAGGTTTTATAAAACAAAAACCAATATACTAATTAAGCTATGAACTTCATGAGAGTTAGAATATATGTCTTTTTAATCTTTGACTCCTAAGAACCTGGTATAGTGGCTGGCTCCCAGCAGGTAGTCAATAATATTTATTAAACTGAACTAAATTTAATTGAGGGAAACTAAAGTGTATAAAATATAAATAATTTCATTTAGTCTACAGTGATTATGGATAAAAGAAGAAACAAAACAAATATAATCTTAATACTTTTTCTGGAAGCATGAAGTTTACTAGAAAAGGCAATAAAACGTTTTCTGTAAGCTCAAGTTTTACTATTCTTGACTTTGTATATTAATTTTCAGATGGTTGTTCAGACTTCTCCTTTATGTCATCAGTAATAAATTGAAATTGAATTTTTAAAAATCCGCCACATTTTTGAAATTGTTTATTAATAAATGTGAAAGGGGTGGGAAAGTTATTATTTACAATTATTTTATGGTCATCAATGTGGAACGGGTGAGATAAAAAGCTAAAGATAACATCTAGAAAATAAATATGCCACTACAGAATTAAAGAGCCACAAATGCAAGCTCCTCTTATGTACTGTGATGATAGTCAGTATTGAAGGGTGTCGTCATTTCTTTTTCTTTTCTTTTTGTCCTAATTTCTTAAACATGACAAAAACTCCAGAGGGATAGACTTCTTGAATTAGTTATTGTGAACAAGATTTTCTGAGCATTCAGAGGTGGGGAAAACACTGAAAAAAAAAAAAAACTGGCCTGGAAATTTATACTCTTAAAAAATTTATCCGGGTATATTTTTGTATGAATAAGGTATTTTATCAATTGGTCCATCAATTCACCTACTCACTCACCCACCCGTTATAATGGTGTTAAGATTGGCGTTTAAAAAAGCCTACGTGAGAATCTGTTCTTTACCATCAGTCAATGAATTTCTTTCAATCATGTTTCTTTAAATAAGAACTTTAAACTTTTATGGATAGCAAGTTAGTGACTGATTTCCATTTTCTTTATTGTAAAAATTGGGCTCGTTTATGAGAGTTGTGAGAAAAATATAATCTTAAAATACATCTATCCAGTCATTCAACATACATGTCAATAACACATACTTTGTGCTGAGTGCTAGGATTCAGTGGTGAATATAGTTAGTAGATTTTAGAGATGGAAGGAACACCATGAGATATTATAGGATGGGCTGGTAAGGCATAGTTACTGACTAATGAGACACAGACATGGAGAAAGGTTGTGACTTGCCCAAGATCAGAGCTTTTAAATTATTCCTCAGAATATATAAGGTTATTTTTAGATATCATTTTGATTTGCATTCATCTTCTAAGCATTACTGAATGATAAACTACAAAGACAATGGTAAAACGTCATTGCACAAATGAGAAACCATTAAAAAGGATACTCTTTAGAAGAGGGTGGGTTAGGGATAGATTAGGATGGAGTGGGGGAAAAAATTTAGGATCATTTCAGCTCATCTGGAAATTTTTCAGACTTGAGTCTTTTCCCCTGTTGAGTTGCATATGGCTTAAAGAGTTGAAAAATAAACTAATGTTTATTGAGAATCTAATATATGCTAGGCACTTTAATGTATATTAACTCATTTAATATTCACAACGACTCTGTAAAATATTGTATTGTTAAGTCTGAATGGCTGTTTCAGCTTAGTGTTAGAGTGTGTGTGTCGTTCCTTAACGGTTGTCATTGTCCAGAGTCTGACACACAACTCTCTTGTTCAGTAACTGGACTATTATGTGGTCAACCAGAGGTTAATGGGCCCAGGCAAATTGGTCCCTTCTAACCAAACTCATAAGAGTCTGGTTATAAATCAGAGCATCAATTTACAAGCCTCTATGAGGAAGTTAACTGCCAAGTAGACCAAATATTCATGTCAGCTTGTCAGAACATTTTCTTCCCTGAGGAGAAGAACGCTTGGGAAATAAAGGACAGGAGAATGCCAAGGAAGTATAAAATTAGAAGAAAGTGAGTTGAATGCTCTTAATAAGGAGAGTGTCATGCAGTTACTGGAGCCCCATGTGCCTTCTCCACATAGGAATATATCTGCCTGGCTAAGGGATCTGAATACTATTTTTACCGAGTCAGGTTCCTCTGTCAATATTGTTTAAGATCATGGCCAGTTGTGGACTCAGCTGCAGTAAGAGAGAATAGATTGGGAGAGTCTGAGACTTTTTTCAAAACAAGCCCTCTAGTTTGGGCCAAGCATCTGCAGATGCTAGAAGAAGGAACAGAGAGGCAGTTTATGGAATAAAAATAATAATCGGGTTAGAGATTATGACAATAATCATCTCTAACAGTGACTCAAGATTTATTATGTGTTAGAAATTGTGCTAAGAAATTTACATCAGTTACCTAACTTAATTCGCACAGCAACCATCTCTGATAAACGCTGTTAATATTCCTATTTTATAGATGAGAAAACTGAAGTTTAGAAAACTTAAAGAAATATACTGGAAAGTGGAATCTTAACATAGGATAGTTCAAACTGGATTGGGGGCATCTCAAGGTTACTGTGTGCAAAGTTGAACTCTTCATTTCTTGAAACACATTCCTCCTCCAGGTCTGAAGCCTCTGGGTACCAGATCCCTTCTTCTCTCCCCGCCTCCTTCCTTCCTTCTCTCTCTCCCTACTTCTATCCTTCCTTCCTTCCCTGCTTCACTCCCTCCACTCTCAGTTCCTGACATCAGAAAATCCAGTAAATTTTACCTCCAAATTACATAGTGGATCTTTCCTCATTTCTCCAGCTCTGCAGTCACCTCTCTAGCCCAGTTATGGACCACCTCCTGCAGCTGCTAGCCCTCCTCCCCTACAAACCAATCACTGTCCAAAGAGTGGTATTTTGCTTTACTGAGGTAAAATTCATGTAACATAAAATTAGTCATTTTAATCATTTAAAAAGTGTACAATTGAGTAGCTTTTAGTACATTCACAATGTTTTGCAACCATCACTACTGTCTAATTCTAGGACATTTTCAAAAAGAACCCCTCATCTGTTAAGCACTTTCCATTCTTCTTCCCCTGGAAACCACTAATCTACTTTCTGCCTTCATGAATTTGCCTGTTCTGGACATTTCATGTAAATGCAATCATACATTTGTGGCCTTTTGTGTCTGACTTCTTTCATGAGAAATAATGTTTTCAAGGTTCATCCATGATGGAACATGTATCAGTACTTAATTCCTTTCTATGGCTGAATAATATTTTATTATATTGATATATCACATTTTGTTTATCCGTTCATCAGTTGATAGACATTTGGGTTGTTTCCACTTTTTGGCTATTATGAATAATGCTGCTGTGGACATGTTTTTGTTTTTGTTTTGTTTCTGATTTTTAAAATTTTTGTTTATTTTTTTATTGGAGTATAATTGCTTTATAGTGTTGTGTTAGTTTCTGCTGTACAGTGAAGTGAATCAGCTATATGTATACATTATCTCCTCCCTCTTGGACCTCCGCCCACCCCTCATCCTACCTATCTAGGTCATTACAGAGCACCGAGCTGAGCTTCCTGTGCTTTATAGCAGGTTCCCACTAGCTATCTATTTTACACATGGTGGTGTGTATATGTCAATCCTAATCTCCCAATTCATCCCACCCTCCCCTTCCCCCTCTGTGTCCCCATGTCCGTTCTCTATGTCTGTGTCTCTATTCCTGCCCTGGAAATAGGTTCATCTGTACCATTTTTCTAGATTCCACATATATACATTAATATGGGATATTTGTTTTTCTCTTTGTGACTTATTTCAGTCTGTATGACAGACTCTAGGTCCATCCATATCTCTACAAATTACCCAATTTTGTTCTTTTTTATGGCTGAGTAATATTCCATTGTATATATGTACCACATCTTCTTTATCCACTCATCTGTTGTTGGACATTTAGTTTGTTTCCATGTCCTGGCACTATAAAACTCTTAGAGGAAAACATAGGAAAAACACTCTTTGACATAAACCACAGCAAGATCTTTTTTGACCCACCTCCTAGAGAAATGGAAATAAAAACAAAAATAAACAAATGGGATGTAATTAAACTTAAAAGCTTTTGCATACCAAAGGAAACCATAAACAAAACAAAAAGACAACCCTCAGTATGGGAGAAAATATTTGCAAACGAAGCAACTGACAAAGGATCAATCTCCAAAATATACAAACAGCTCATGGAGATAAATATCAAAAAAAAAACAAAACAAAACAACCCAACTGAAAAATGGGCCTAAGACCTAAATAGACATCTCTCCAAAGAAGACATACAGATGGCCAACAGGCACATGAAAAGATGCTCAACGTCACTAATTATTAGAGAAGTGCAAATCAAAGCTACAATGAGGTATCATCTCACACTGGTCAGAATGGCCATCATCAAAAAATCTACAAACAACAAATGCTGGAGAGGGTGTGGAGAAAAGGGAACCCTCTTGCACTGTTGGTGGGAATGTAAACTGATACAGCCACTGTGGAGAACAGTATGGAGGTTCCTTAGAAAACTAAAAATAGAACCAGCATATGACCCAGCAATCCCACACCTGGGCATATACCCTGAAAAAACTGTAATTCAAAAGGACACATGTACCCCATGTTTTTGTTTTAACACCTGTTTTCAACTCACTAGTGTAATCTTTTAAAAATGAAAATCATGTGGTTTCCCTATTTAAAAGCCTTCAGTGGCTTCTCATTACAATCATGTTATAATCCAGATGACTTCCTTTGCCCCATAAGGGTTTGCATGCTCTGCCTCTCCTTTCTCATTTAAGCATCTTTCCTCATCCCTCAATATGTTCCAGCCACACTTGCCTCCATTTAGCTCCTCCAACTTCCCAAGCCTTTTTAAGAGTATGTACACCTGCTGTTTTCTGGCCTGAAATGCTCTTTCCATTACATCACGTGGCTAGTTCATTTTATCCTTCAAATCTTCATCCTTAATGTTACCTTCCCTGAGAGGTTTTTCCCTGACTACATTATTTCCTATTTCCTTCCTAATACTTTTCCCACCTTGTAAGTACATGGTTGTTTCTACTGTCTGTCACCCTCACAAGAATGTAAGTTCCTTAAGGTCAGGAATTAAAGTCTACCCTTTTCATCATTACTATCTGCACCTGTGCTTAGCACAATACTTGACATGGAAGAGGTACTCCATAAGTGTTTGTTGAATAAATAAATAAATGAGAAAGATCACAGGTGTTGGATGTGAGATGCAGTAATTCAACATGTAGTTACAGAGGTATACTAACAAAAAGGAAGAGCAAGATGGTGGGGAATCTTCAGTTATGCTAACATTTGAAAATCTAGGCAGGTGGTCAACAGAGCAAGTCAGTCATTGGTTCAAGATGGGAATTTGGTCAAGGAGTCAGAGCAAAACCTCTGCATATAAATTCAGAGTTATGGAAAAAAGAGCATGGTTAATTTGATGTCAGCTCCAGAGAAACTGGCTAAATTTTCTTAAATATCACCTTTCTAAAATGAGGATTGCATCTAGAAACCAGGCTGGGGCTGAGATTAGAGCCATAGCTTTTGGGAGAGGAAGGACGCAAAAGATGAGGAACTAGGCAGGGATGACAAACCCAAAACTGTTGTTAAAGAAACACTAATAGACTTATGCTCTTCAGATCATCAGTCTCCTTTTCACATTTTTAATTAACACTTCATCCTTATCTACTTGATGTGAGTAGATTGTGGCCAAATCACATCATGTTCCCTTGCCTCCTGGATAATGACCCCCGAGGTCCTAAATCTATGATCCTCCATGCCACAGTTTCCAAGTTTCAAATGATATTTCACCGTACACAATTGATGTTGGCTCTTTCTTGATGATTTCATTGGTAAACAGTCTTCATGGACATAAGCAGTGTCTGTGGGTCCTTGTGGGTCCTTTCAGACAGAGTGGCACTTCTAGACTTGACTGCTTGACTCAGAAAAACAGCATATTTTGGAACCCATAGCCCTTAATCTACTGACTAGAGATAGGACTTCAGAAATAAAGAATTTGAGTAATATTTAGTAGCAAAATTGCCTAAATTATTGTTTAATATAGTGGTTGATTAATTGTAAACACATATGTTTAAAAAAATCCTTAAACTTTAGAAAGTTAACATCCAAAGTATTTTTTTCACTGAAGTTATTAGATCAATCCTTTCTCTGAGGATTTCAGTTTGATTCTTTCTGAACACAAAATTAAACTAGTAGAATAGAATGTTACTGGTACCTAAATTACAGGATTAGACTAAATCTTTCTTCTTCTTCACTGTGCAATGAAACATGATAAAAATGAGAATTAGCCTGTACAAACCAGAGATGTGTTAACAAGATTCTCAGACAAGTGTTAGACATTTTCCATGACTGATTAGGTAGCACTGTAATGAGACAGAGCTAGTCCTGGATTACAATTAGCAGTTTGAAGCAAGACTTTGAAGTTTTAAACAAATTTTGTGGAGTACAAAAATGGTTAAGTGGTGCAATATGAAATGTCAGCTCTGGGTTTCTTAACATGTAACACTGAAAATGTAAAGTTAAAGAAAAATGTGATAACTTTTAAAGATAGATCTAAAAATAACTTTTGAAAAAGTCTTGAATTTGGACTTACTTATAAGGCATAAAAACACAAATCAAGGAGAAGATATTTAAGGAAAAGAATGGTTACATAAGCAAATGTAGAAGGACTAATGGAAGTAGAAAATCACCATTTTGCAACCACTATGAAAACAGTGGATTCAGAAGAATAATCAATGGATGCCAAAAGTTTGAGGAGGAATGGGATATTTATGTGTTATCAGAGTATCTCCTTAGAGATTATTTATTAATTACAAAGCGAGAAATGGTAACTTTACAGTGGGGAAACTTGACTGCCACTACTTTATTGAGTGATCAAAGTTAACATCACCAGTGATGGGATAAACTAAGATTTGATTCCTAACATGATACACTGAGAAAGTCACAAAATCGTTTCTGTAGTATTCCTGCCAAAAATGCATAAGTCGAATCTAATCATGTGGAAACATCAGACAGACCCAAAAAGACATTCTTCAAAATAACTACCTTGGTACTTTTGAAAAATTTCAATGTCATGAAAAAAGTGTGAACTGTTTCCAGTAAAGGAGACTGACAAGACATGCCAAAAACATGTGATTTGTGATCTTTGATCTGTATCAGAGGAAAAAAATTCTGTAAAGGACATTATTGAGACAATTGGAGAAAAAGAAATAAAGACCATAAATTAGGTAAAGGTGTTATATAAATGTTATATTCCTGGATTTGATAAATGTGCTGTGGTCACATAAGAGAATAACCTTGTTCTTAGGAAATGAAGAATATCCTTGTACTTAGGGATGGAAAGGCATGATTCTGCAAATAACTCTCAAATGGTTCAGGAAGAATATTTTGTGGTGTGTGTATGTGTTTGTGTGTGTGGGTAGAAAGAAATATGGGCAAGTGGTAACAGTTGGTGAATTTGGTTGAAGGGTATACAACGGTTCTTTGTTCTATTCTTCAAACTCTTCTGTAAGTTTCAAATTATTTCAACATAAAAAGTTAAAGAAAAAAGTGAGTCATTTTTAATCATCTACCTGAGGAAAGGTGTTCTTTTCTGCTTGAGTCACTGTCACTGAATAGAAAACATTTGACAGTGCCAAACTGAAAGTGTGGGCCCCATGAGGCAGAACTGATAGCAGAGTTGGTAGATGAACTTGCAGTATTATTTATCAGTATAATTCAGAAAACAAGGTCGAGTTTCTTATAACTCTCTCTGAAGATTGTTACCTTATGTGGATAATTCAGTTCATTTTATAAATATTAAAAGGGCTCCTATTATATGTCAAAAACTTTGCTACACACTGGGGTTACAGTGATGACTAAATCCCTTGTTTTCAGGTTATTGACAGTTGGGGAGGGGGGGACAGCTATAAAAAGAAATTTAATATGAGATAGTAAAAGTAAACAATAATTAAGATGGTATCGGAGAGGAGGGTTTGGTGTGGTTGAGGGGAATGACAGTGAGGCCCAGGAGTTTTCCATTTGGTAGGGGTGGAGGGATGGAGCAGTAGAGATTCCTGGCAAAGGGAGCAGTAAGGGCAGAGGCAGGAGATGTAAGAAAGCTTGGATTGTTTGGGGGACTCTCAACAATTTGGTATTGTTGAACTGTAACATAGCTTTCTGATTTTCAGTTTGTAATAATAAAAAATTAGTGTTTAGTTATAGTTATGAATATTGATAAGACACTAAAATAGTATAAAATAATTAACACTAGAGAACATACAATACAAACTGATCCTTTCATAAGCTGTTCTTATTTTGTATAATGTGGCATTTTTAAAAATAACTTGGGAGTCCTCCTATTTGACCTTTGTACCTTTTGCAGCTTTTGTCAAATTTAAATAATATATGGACTCTTTTTTTTAAGGAAAGAAATTCCCATAATTCTCAACAGGTACATCTTCAGACGCTTAGTGGCTGGCAGATCTCAGTTTGAGAATAAAAATGCCTTTTAATTACAAATTACTAATATTTTGTTTTCAATTGGCAAAAGTGTTTTGGATTATCAAAATGAAAATAAAACAAATAAAACACAATCATCAAACAATGAAAAATATTTACAGTCTTTGAGTCAAAAGCTTAATATTCATATACAAGCTTTACACAAATCTGTAAATAATACATTCAGACACCCACAAGTACATGGGCAAACAACCTGATAAATAATTTACAAAAGATGAAACAAAAATGACTAGTAAGCATTTAAAATGTCCACCTTCATAATAATTTAAAAAGTAATTTATAATGAGAGACCATTTTTGACCTGTAAAATTAGTAGATATTTTTAAAAAGTATAACTTGGGTTGATGAGAATTTTTAATAATAGAAAAAAATTGCAAGCAATCTAGTTATCCAACAGTGTGGAAATAGTTAAACAAAGTATGTATTGGGGGGGCTTCCCTGGTGGCACAGTGGTTGAGAGTCCGCCTGCAGATGCAGGGGACACGGGTTCGTGCCCTGGTCTGGGAGGATCCCATGTGCCGCGGAGCGGCTGGGCCCGTGGGCCATGGCCGCTGGGCCTGCGCGTCCAGAGCCTGTGCTCTGCAACGGGAGGGGCCCCAACAGTGAGAGAGGCCCGCGTACAGAAAAAGAAAAAAAAAAAAAAGAAATTAAAAATATGCATTAATGTAGTATGATATTGCCTGGACATTAAAATGTTGGTTTTGAAAAATTTTAAATAGAACTGCCTATGCTTCTTATAAATTAAATGTAAGAAACAGTGAACAAAAAGTGTGATTTCCCCTTGTCAAAATTTACATAGAGGATTTTGATAAGTATACTATGGTAATAGAAGATGTTATCAGTAGGAGAAACTGGGTGAAGAGTATACAGGAACTCTCAGTACTAGTTTTGCAGCTTCTCTAAGTCTAAAATTATTTCAAAATAAAAAGTTAAAAATCATACATAGAAAAAGGACCAATAGGAAAAATAACCAAATCTTAGTAGTAATTTCTACGTGGTAAAATTAAGTAGTTTTTCCCTTTCATTTACAAGATGCTTTTCTGTAACAAATTTTTACAAGTTATATGTTATATTATCATCATCACATACATATACAACTCCTCTCCTTAAAATTAGAACCAAAAAAAAGCCAAACCTGAAAGAAATATACCATTTACCACAATCAGTTTGTTGATCAGTGTGGCAGCTAAATATAAAAACATGAATGTGAGTGCTGAAAAAGGGTCCATATGGGTGGAGGATAATACAGAGATATCAACTGTGTAGGGATGCATTTTACAGGTGGATGTGAAGTGTGAGAGTAGATAATAAAATAAGGACAGAGATAGATTTAGGAGACTGTGGCACTGAGAATTTTATTTTAGTAGTAAAGAAGAACAGGAAGTTGTCTCAAAAGAGAGTAGATACCTGCAGTATTATATGTTAGAAGAGAATTAAGCTAATTCTCTGGGTTTCTAGGGAGCGTAAATCATAGTAGATTGTGGGAGTATTCCCCAAAGGTTTTTTTTTTTTTTACATCTTTATTAGAGTATAATTGCTTTACAATGGTGTGTTAGTTTCTGCTTTATAACAAAGTGAATCAGTTATACATATACATGTGTTCCCATTTGTGACCACCTGGAGGGGTGGGATAGGGAGGGTGGGAGGGAGGGAGACGCAAGAGGGAAGCATAGGTTTGTTTTTAATAAGTTAAAATTATTTCCTTTAAATAACTATCTTCATACTTGTTTTTATCACAGACTCCTTTCTAAGCAGCTCAACTTTGCAGTGGTTCAGGTCTTCTGAAGAGACAGCCTCTTACCTTAATGAGTGACGAAGGTAATCATCTACTCGAATTAAGTCCTTCTTGATGTAGACTTTTGTGTAAAATATTACTTGTTCAATATTAAATAAGGACAAATAGAAAAATGAATATATACTATGGTGTCACTAGGAGCCATACCTGAAAAACTGCAGTATATTAGACACTGTGTTTCTCAGTCTTTTCCTATCTCAAGACCTCTGAGATGCATGGCATCCTCCCTTCTATGCCTGGGGGCTCCCTATAGCAGTGATTCTGGGGAAGGTGTGGTGAGCAGGGGCTATGTGGTTTGTAAAAGCACATCACCATGCATACTCAAGTCAATTCTGAAACTGCTCCCTTTCTCCTGCATTGCCCCCTCCACCTTAAGAGTTATCGCTAAAAAAAAAAAAAATTAAAAAATATATAAAATAAAATAAAAAGTTATTGCTAGAATCAGAATCCTTCACATTTTTCTTAAAGGATTATTATTTTCAGCACCCTTTCTCATTTTTCTCATTGGGAAGCCAGAGCTTGCTCTTCAGTGAAGCAAAATGGTATCAGAAGTTGTTCCTTCGAGAGGGACCTAGAGGCTCCACTTTAAATTCTGACCCTGATTCCTACTGTCTTCATAATTAGGTTTTAAGCCCCTGGCAGGGAAAGATCAGGTCTTATCCACCTTTTTACTTTCTTCAGTGTTAGCCTTTAACTTTCTTTTTTTAATTTTTAATTCTTTTGAATTTTATTTTTTTACACAGCAGGTTCTTATTAGTTATCTATTTTATACATATTACTGTATACATGTCAATCCCAATCTCCCAATTCAGCACACCCCCCCATCCCCGCCGCTTTCCCCCCTTGGTGTCCATACGTTTGTTCTCTACATCTGTGTCTCTATTTCTGCCTTGCAAACCGGTTCATCTGTACCATTTTTCTAGATTCCATACATGCGTTAATAGCCTTTAACTTTCCAAAAGGTAAAGGCTTTTATGTAGTAAAAACATTTGTGTAGTAAATGTTTACTGAAAATGAATACTATTTTCCTTAAGGGCAAATTTTATTCCTTCATGAAGGAAACTCTATTCCTTGCTATGAAAAAAACAGTAAATGCTGCATAAGTACAAATGAAAATGGAAGATACAGAGTGTGTAGCTTAAAGCTGAGCAGCAGCTTTGATCTTTGGCTGAGTATTTTAAAAAGATTATAAGGGTTATTAAAAATAGGATCTAAAGGTCTAACAAGACTTTAGAAAGGGCCCAAGAATGTGTCTAAATCTGCATAGGCTCCTGAAGGCTGCAAGCACATCGCAGTGTTTTGATCATCACTGACAGGGACCTCTGCTCCAATGAATGTGTTACAGGGGAATCTGTGTCTAGAGCCTCTGCCCTCTGAGTGTGGATTGCAGTTGTTCCTCACGTATGAAAACTGGGGAATGACAGATTTAAAAGACATTTTCTTTTACGCAAATATACAGTATTATTAACATTCTCATGCCTGGGGCAGATTACTTCAGTTGTTTAGGCCTGTGTGCTCCTTTGTAGAAGAGAATAACAATAATCACCTCATAGACCAAGGTAAGGATCAGATTGGCACGATGTCTGAGGAGTAATATGGATATGATGAATAAACAGTGGTTTTTATTTTATTCACAAATTGAAATTCAGAAGTATGTTACAAATGTTTAAGTATATTTGAAATAGAGTTACTGGGGTCATATTATACCTCAGCTCTATTGTAGTTTAGGTTGGCTTATGTGAACAGAGAGCAGGGCATTGCTACCATGTCTAACAATGCTTTAAGGGAAGACAGTTTCTCAAAACCACATAAGTGGCATGCTTCTAGAGTTGTGGAACCATGATGCACTCGTAGGTTGAGTGGTACCCAGCTCTTTTGCCTGTTGCTCATTTGATATTTATCTCCTTTCCTGAATATTGGCTATTAGATAACCTAGAAGAGATATCACAACTTTCACCATTAGGAAAAAAACATTTCTTTCACAGGTAATATCTACTTTTAAAACTTCTACTAATGGATGCTTCTCTTGGCCTTCATTTAAGGTCAAGTAGCTTGCAGGCCTCTGACCTTAAATTAATGAATGACTTTCTCTTTGACATGTTTATTTTATTTTTTTGCGGTACGAGGGTCTCTCACTGATGCGGCCTCTCCCGCTGCGGAGCACAGGCTCCGGATGCGCAGGCTCAGCGGCCATGGCTCACGGGCCCATGCGCTCCGCGGCATGTGGGATCTTCCCGGACCGGGGCATGAACCTGCGTCCCGTGCATCGGCAGGCTGACTCCCAACCACTGCGCCACCAGGGAAGCCCCTCTTTGCCATTTTTAAGTTAAACTCCTTGGGCATGAGTCATTACTCAACTCACTTTGTAAGGACACTTACTTTTCATTTTTTTAAAAAAAATTATTAATTTATTATTTTTGGCAGCATTGGGTCTTCGTTGCTGCGCGTGGGCTTTCTCTAGTTGTGGCAAGCGGGGGCTACTCTTCATTGTGGTGCACGGGCTTCTCAATGCAGTGGCTTCTCTTGTTGAGGAGCATGGGCTTTAGGCACATGGGCTTCAGTAGTTGTGGCATGCGGGCTCAGTAGTGGTGGCACGTGGGCTCTAGAGTGCAGGGTCAGTAGTTGTGGCGCACAGGCTTAGTTGCTCCGCGGCATGTGGGATCTTCCCGGACCAGGGCTCGAAGCGGTATCCACTGCATTGGCAGGCAGATTCTTAACCACTGCGCCACCAGCGAAGTCCACTTTTCATTTTTTAATCAATTTTTTTGGCAAGTTTTACATGTGCAATAGATGAAAAACTATGATGATTAGAAAAATCATAGAAAAGAGTATATAGATCTTGGCAAAAACTTGCCCATCTGTAGGACAATACTTGTATACTTATTAGAGTAGAACACAGAAGCTGCAGCATCACCAGTGCTACCACTATCAATAGAAAATATTCAGTAAACATAAACTTACCTGTGAAGTTGTGCTAGGTGTCATAATAAGAGAATCACATTGAGAACAGTGACCAGGAATTACTTATATAGAATTGACAGATGGACAGAATAAAAACAGTAAGCAAATATCTATGTATGGTCACTGTGGTTTTCATCACATATAAGTTATAACCTAAATTTTGGCATGTGGATAAGGTTGATTATGTGACTGAAATAGCAATTAGAAATAAAGTTTAGGACTTTCATGTCTTGTCAAACTGATGCATGTAATAGTAATGTGAGCAGGAGCTCTTGAGTTTGTCAGGGCTTAGTTAAGGCATTTCAGTTTTGGCAGCCACCAGTGCAGGACATCAGGACAGTGGCAGGGAGAGTGATGGCTGTTATTCTTTGGAGTGCCTTCTTCAAGGCTGACCTAGACTCTGGTTGGGCCTGGTGCTAGTGCCTGAGGCAAGATAATGGCTAGTGCTACTTTTCAGAACGTGCCATTGGCTCCCATGACTGTGGGAGGGGTCAGAGAGGGGAACACCAGTATTTTTATGCATGTAGCTCCAGGGTAATGTATGGCTTCAGGGACAAGAAAGAGGAACACCAGTGCTAGAGAGATAACCAAGATGAGACTTGGGGAAATGATTGAGCACCAAAAATTGCCTCAGAGATGAATAATAAACTTAATCTGAAACTTGTAAATTTTGTTTCCAAGTGCACACATGAGCAACAAAGCCAGTAAACATTTAAATGGGATTTTCAAGCTGACAGTTTATCTACACTTTAGACTTTAGCTTAAATGGGAGTGCTGCAAGTCACTTGTTACTAATTTCTGCAATTGAAAGGGAGTCTTTATAGTAATTCTTTTTTTAAAAATTTATTAATTAATTAATTTATTTTTGGCTGTGTTGGGTCTTCGTTTCTGTGCGAGGGCTTTCTCTAGTTGCAGCAAGTGGGGGTCTCTCTTCATTGCAGTGCGCGGGCCCCTCACTGTCGCGGCCTCTCTCGTTGCGGGGCACAGGCTCCAGACGCGCAGGCTCAGTAGTTGTGGCCCACGGGCCCAGTTGCTCCGCGGCATGTGGGATTCCCCCCAGACCAGGGCTTGAACCCGTGTCCCCTGCATCGGCAGGCAGACTCCCAACCACTGCACCACCAGGGAAGCCCTATAGTAATTCTTAAAGCCACTGAAGATTTATTTGTATTAACATCTTAATTTTGCTAAATGCCAGTAAAGGCTATGCCTTATATTCACTTTTCTGTTAGGCAATTGCCTGAAAGAAAAATGTGTCATTGTAAAATTTAAGAAATATGTCATAACTAGTATTTCCAGAAGCCAAGAAACAATTTCTATATCTATATATCTGTATCTATACCTACATCCATATCTGTATTGTCCAATGGTTATACTCTCAAACATACTGATATTATAGAAAATAGAAATTGATATGTTTAGATAGAGTTCATAAGATTAAAAATCATATAAAAATTAAACACACACATATACTTAAAAAAAAAAGACTGTAAGAAATGAAGGTAAAGGCAATAATACTTCACTTACGTCATAAGATAAACATCGTTGATCAAGACCCATCTGTTCAGTCTTGGATTTTCTATTCTACTCCTGTGGCACATATAACAACACTAAAATATTACAAAGAAGATTAGTATAGCCCCTGTGCAAAGATGACTTACAAATTTGTAAAGTTGCCATATTTTTGCATAGTTAATGATTTCTTTCTTTGGGTTCTCATGGCACATTGTATATACATTAGCTGTCATCTTACTGTATTATAATTATTTGTTTACTTCTCTGTCCTTTAAGAGAATTACTAAAAAATGAAATTATTCTTTGTATCCATAGTGGCTTGCACATTGCCTGGCTTCTAAAAAGCACCCAGAAAATATTTAATGGATGAATAAATGCTTTATAGTCTATGAGCAAGAAACCTGCAGCAACTCTTTGTATATATCCTGCTAACCCAGAAATTGATTCTGAAACAGTTAATCCTTTTCTTACTTTCTCACCTTGTCTTACGGATGACAGAATTTCTATTTTAGTGTGATGCCCACATGGCCACCTCCTGTTGATAACTAGTGGGCACAACTCAGTTTGATGATGGACAGATGGACAAGCCTGCTGTTGTTCTTGGCCGTAAGACTGTTCCTGCATATTCTCTTATTTGCATCAAACATGCCTTCCTTCCCCTCTTTTTTTGCCAGACTGTACATATTTGCTTCTTACACTGTCTTGCAGTATTAAAGGCTATAAGCAGGCTTTGGAAGACAGATAAGCAGAATTATTTTGAGAGATGCATGGTATCTAACACAAAAGAAAAGGACTTGATGGAAAAAAGGCCATAAAATATTGCTATTATTCAACTGAAGAGGTGTTGGTTTTCTCTCTTTTCTACCATAGTGGGATTGAAATAAAGCTGCAATATATTTCTGGTAAAAGAGATCCAGATTATGGTATCAGTTATAATTCATTCAAATTTTATGTATAATCACATATGTAAATAGTAGTTGTTTCAAATTAGCAATAATAAACTAGAGTTGCATAGATAAGACATTGGCATGTTAATTATTTAAACAACATGCAACATTCAAAACATTTTAACACATATATTTTCTTTACTAGAAAAAAGGAAAGGGGGGGAAGGAAATGAATATTTATTTAGTTTCCATCATGGATCAGGCATTTTTGTGCTTTTTCCTATATTTTTCATGTAATCCTCAGAACTACATTGTAAAATAAATTTTATTGTGATTATTTTATGAAAGAGAAAACTTGAGCCTAAAGGCAATAAGTAATTTGCTCATGGTCACAGATCTAGGAAGTAACAAAACTGATTCCAAATCGAGTCCTTCCAACCCTTGAATGTATTCTCTACCTACTATGTTTGATTAGCTGGCATACAGTCAGTTTTTAAGGAATTTGGGTTTTTATTATAAATAATAGTGTTTTAAAGGATTTTCCATAATTGTGAACGGTGTCTTGAATGCCAACTAATGTTTCTGCTACATGAGATGAGATTCTTTTTTTAAAATTAATTAATTAATTATTTTGGCTGCATTGGGTCTTGTTGCTGCACGCGGGCTTTCTCTAGTTGCAGCGAGTGGGGGCTACTCTTCGTTGTGGTGCGTGGGCTTCTCATTGCGGTGGTTTCTCTTGTGGAGCACAGTCTCTAGGTGTGCGGGCTTCAGTAGTTGTGGCACGCAGGCTCAGTAGTTTGGCTCGCGGGCTCTAGAGCTCAGGCTCGGTAGTTGTGGTGCATGGGCTTAGTTGCTCAGTGGCATGTGGGATCTTCCCGGACCAGGGCTCGAACCCATGTACCCTGCACTGGCAGGTGGATTCTTAACCAGTGCGCCACCAGGGAAGTCTGAGATGGGATTCTTGTCCCCTTTTCCAGATGAGTAAGTGGGTTGATTGAAAAATGATTCAATAATGTGGTACAGGAAAAGTGATCTCTGAATTTTTTGAATGACTAGGCTGGAAGCAGAGTGCTCAGTGTTTCACAAACATTCTTAAGGAACTACTGGTCCATTGTTAGATGTCAGGATTTGCCTTGGCTGTCCTTTTTGCCTAAAGGGTCTGTGCCGGGCTACAATGATGGGGTCTGACCTCAGCTCTTGGTTTCATTCTCGTTTTTGACCTGATTCATGGAGCACCAGTGTCTTGACTGATAAAGGGGGTTGAGGGAAGAATCACTCCAGCCTTCTGGGGCTCTCTTAGCAAGCATCTACTTGTGGCTAGATTTTTCTTCTGAGGCCCATTGAGATTGTTCCTGTGTATATCCAGACCCTAGGAGAGCCCTTGAACTGATTGCATTTTTTTTGTGGATCAGGGGCCGTGCAAATCCTGAACTTCCTCTGGCTGTTTTAACACCACTGCTACTCCCTCCCCCCACTTTGGCATGGTAGCAGAGGGCTTACTAAAGACAAGAGATTCTGTGTGAGATTCTTTCCTCATCCTACCCTCAAACGAGTTAGGCTCACCTTCTCCGTGTGAAAGGACAGGTTATAGCACCAACTGCTGGTGCCTTGTAACCAAGTAACATAGCTAAATGGGATTAACTCTATGAAGTAACAGACCTGCCAGCTGTCATCCTGGTTTTCTTTAGTAATGCAGACAGTGCCAGAGGCAATTTCTAACTGTGTTAATGATGATTACCTGCCCCCACCTCCAACAAACAGCCTTCAATTATAGTATGTCTAAAAATGAGAGTTAATCAAGACAGAATGATCAATTGGCTAGGTAAAATTTAACAAGTGAGTTTCATTCCAACTGAGTTACAAAGGTGATTGTAATGTTTGGAAACTGTCTTTTAGAGAGAGGCTCTGGAAAAATTACAATTCTGAAACGCTGGCATAATTTCCGTGGTGAGGAAATGGTCATTATGTTAAAATAGATGTTTATGTCTCTCTCCCTTATCTCTTTTTCATATTTCTTTAAATATATGTGTTTTCCTATAATGTAAATTTAATGATTAAACTATATTTAAACTAATG
The DNA here is from genome assembly GCF_949987515.2 of Delphinus delphis. Classification (NCBI taxonomy): domain Eukaryota; kingdom Metazoa; phylum Chordata; class Mammalia; order Artiodactyla; family Delphinidae; genus Delphinus; species Delphinus delphis. Next base: position 65,250,939 of record NC_082683.1, on the reverse strand, counting down.
CTTTGCCATTAATGAGAGAAAGGTCACCTTTAAAAAGTTGATTCAGTAGTGTAAGTTATTTCAGGACTGGAGTTGAGCCCAGTTCCTGTTAATGAAGACTATTTCCCTTTTCTTTTTCTAGGACAGTGGAATTAAAATAATCAGTTCTGTCTCTTTCCAGTCATGATGCATTCTAGGCGTAGGTAAATAAACCCAACTGAAAAATAACAGACTAGCCAGCCCTGTCTGTCACCCGGCTTGAAGCTGTCAGTTTTCGTTTCAACGTTATATTCATGAGCATTAATATGAAAAGCCTCTGTCAAACGTTTGCTTCGTGTGTTTTGATTGCTTTAGAATGGAAATTTAAATACTGAATTTCAGAAATGAATTAGGAGGGGAGTGGAGAGAGAGCCCTGCACAAAGTCAGGCAGCTGGTTCTGGTCTTGTTCTGCTACCATGTATGTGCCTGGATAAATCACTTTAAATTTCTCAGCATGCTTCCTTTGCTCTTAGAACCAAGGTGGTTCGACTAGGTTGGAATGGCACATAGATGTCCGCTTGTCTGCCAGCTCTGATCAGTTGGTCATGCCTGCCTGGGGGGCTGCACTGGGGATGAGGGTGAGCCTTTTCCAGGTGACAGGAACACTGGGAACGAGAGAGCCACTTATTTGCCAATACCCAAACTCAGCTATCAATACTTCTTGGGTCATTTTCTGCTTCTATTATGACTTTCATGATTTTTTTTTTGGCAGAGCCACATGCCTTGTGGGGTCTTAGTTCCCTAACTAGGGATTGAACACGTGCTCTCGGCACTGAAAGCACGGAGTCCTAACCACTGGACCGCCAGGGAATTCCCATGACTTTCATGATTTATTTTTAATTTTTAACCACAAGAAATGTTCTCTCTATCCTTGAAGGTAATTTGAAAATTTAAGAGCAAGGAGACACAGTCTTTGAGATCATCTAGTCAAAACTAGGCTGATGTGTATAAAAATGCTTTGTAAAATGTCGAGCACTATTTTAGATATTTGAGGACAACATGGCTAACTAATGGTAAGCTTTCCCATTGTTTTTTTTTGGGACCCCCTTCCTCCCTAATTTTTGTGAAACGCTTGCTAGAGAAATGATGCAGGTTTTTAAAAGTAAATTTCTTAGAAGTTACTCCACTGACATTAAATTAAGAAAATTAAGTGTTAAGTTGTACCGTATAGGCCGTAAACACTGTGGATATTCCAAGAACTAGAGAGCTAGAGTCATCAGGGGATATTGAAAGAAGAGGTAGAACTTGAACAAGGCCTAAAATGGGCAGACGTTAGAAGGGCATTTTTAAGTATGGGAGAGAATTTGGATAAAGCATGGAATAAGAGCAAAGCACAATTTGGGACAATAAACAGGAAGTATAAACTGTTAGGTTTCAATAAGGAAAAATTTGAATTGCTAATAATATTAATATTGATAGTTAACATTTATTCATTCATCTTCCCACCAATATTTTTTGAGTCTTTCCAATGTGTCAGACCCTGTTCTAGATACTGGGGGTATAGCTTTTAGTAAAATAGACAGAAATCATTGATTTTTAGAGCTTACATCCTAGTGGGAGAAGACAGATAATAAACAAAGCAATACGTGAAATATGTAATATGTTAGAGAGTAATAACTACAAAGGAGAAAAATAAACCAGGGGAGGAGACAATGGAATGGTAGGGGTGAGCTGCAGTTTGGGATACAGTGGCCAGGGAAATACTCAATAGGTGGGTAATGAATACCACATTTTAGACACTCTGCTAAGTGAGTTCTAGATACGAAATCATTTAATTTTCGTAGCAACTTTATGAGAGTAGGTGCTATTATTATTCTCATTTTATAGACGAGGACCTGAAACACAGACAACCAAAGTCATCAAGAGTGCACAGCAATTAACTGTAAGAGCTGGGATTTAAATCCAGGAAGTCTAGTTCCAGAGCTTATAATTTTAGTCTGCAAATCTGGATAACAGAAGTCCTTGCAAAGGCTGTCAGAGGTCACAGTATTGATAGCATTTTAGAGCTAGAGGGAAATTTACTTATTTTCTAATCCAGTGGTTTTCAAAATGTATTAGAGCCACCTGCAGAGCTGGTTAAAACCTAGATTTCTGGATCCTGTTCCCAGTTTTTTGATCCAGTAGGTCTGGGGTGAGGTCTGGGAATTTGCATTCTAACAGGTTTCCAGGTGATGCTGGTGTTGATGGTTTGGGCAGCATTTGGGAATCACTGGTTAGTTTAGTGGTTGGCAAACTCCACTGCACATTAGAATCACCTGGGGCGCTTGTAAGACCAGCCCATGCCTTAATGCAGGAGGTACTGAGTACACGTAATTGGTCTGGGCTGAGACTCTGGTGGTATTAGTGACTACAGTGAACACAGGGGATTAAATACCACTGGTCTAGCTTAACCTTCATTTTACAGATGAGGAAACTGGGGTCTGAAGAAATACCTATTACCTTCTTGTTTTGGCTCCTAGCATTCTGCACATTGTTTCTTGCTCGCCCACTCGGTTCTTGATTGCATAACGTCAGGGGCTCTGTTAATCTATTTGCCACACAGTAAAAGTTCAATAAACCTCTGTTGCTGAGTTACGAATGTAGCTGGGAATGGGAACCACTGAAAGTTTCTGACCAGCAAAGTGACATAAGGAAAGTAATATTTTAGGAGGATTCATTATTAGAAAGGGTAGGATAAAGAAATTAGAGCTGTGATGATCTTCCTTTTGCAATGTTCCCGTAGAGCCTTGCTACTCAAAATGTGACAGAGACCACCAGCAGCAGTAGTATCACCTGAAGCTTTGTTAGACATGCAACTCTCAGGCCCCACGTCAGACCTACTGAATTAGAACCTACATTTTACAATATCCCCAGTGATTTGTATGCACATGGAAGTTTAAGAAACACTGCCTAAAACATCATATGACCAATACCTGGGCTTATAGGGTAGCCCTAGTGGAGATTGAGAACAGCAGCAAACATAAATGGCTGAGCAGGTCAGCTTTTCCTTAAGGCTCTTCCTTGATATCTTTCTTTCCTCCTCCAGGATCTTAATAGGTAGGTATTCAGTGGTCAGAAAGTTTTGGCAGGGCTTCCCTGGTGGCGCAGTGGTTGAGAGTCCGCCTGCTGATGCAGGGGACACGGGTTCGTGCCCCGGTCCGGGAAGATCCCACGTGCCGCGGAGTGGCTGGCCCTGTGAGCCGTGGCCACTGGGCCTGCGCGTCTGGAGCCTGTGCTCCACAGCGGGAGAGGCCCGCGTACTGCAAAAAAATAAAAAAAGAAAAAGAAAAAGAAAGGTTTGGCAAATACCAGGTTAAACATGTTTCTTTATGACCAGACTTTTTATCTTTTAATATACTAATGCACTTTCTGAATCTCTAAGATAAAAGTCGAAGCAGCTACACAGTACAGTTTTTATCGATCATGGAAGTTAGTCTGGGAGACATCTTCACATATTACTATTTTGTGGAACACATCTTGGTAAAGATGTAATAGGCCCTTTGTGATTATTAAGGTTCCAGACTTGTAAGATATTCTAGCCCCTGGTCATCTTAGACTTCCTACATTTAATATCCGTTACTTATCTGTTCAAGTGCCCACCTTTCCATCACTGGTTCAGGTATATGACTTACTTCTGACTTACTTTCATTGGCAGAGCCCTATTTGGAAAGAATCATAGGATAGGTCTGTGGGTTCTGTCAGTGCTGGTCTGGGAAAAACATTCAAGAGTTAGTTGCTGGTTATGGTGACTGATGAAAGTGAGGAGATACTGGAGAATGTTAGGGTCACTGGTAATGTACCAAAGTTTAGATTGTGGTAGGAATAAAATCAGGAGGTATGACTGAGAGCAATTACTGAGCGTATAGAGAAAAAACGTGGAAGTTTGATTGACTGTTATGAGACACGACATCTGTCAGCAAATTTATAGCCAAAAATAAAAAGCGAATGAACAGATACATTGGGGAATTAGGGTAGGGCGGTCCAAAATGGCTTTTCTGCAGTTTATTTCCATTGATGGCCTTTTTGAAAAATCATGGCCCATTTTAACCTTGACAGGTTGATTTATCCCATATTCTATGACTCAGAACATATTTGATTTTAAATTATGTTCTCCAATAAATTACCAATATTTTGGATATAATTCATATTACTGACATAAAGTTTTTACTTTATTTTTGGTAGCAGAATACCTACTCTACTCTTAGCCCTAAGAGGAATGAAAATACTTTCTCAATAATACCCTTACTTTGGGCAGTAAGCACATCACTTTTAATTTTTATCTTTTCTGTTAATAAACCAAGGGAAAGTATTTTTGATTTAGACCTGTCCCTCAGATGCTCAACTTTATTTTTTATCCCCTTTCCTGACACTTAAAAAAAGTCATTTCTTGAAAAATCAAGGGAGTACTGTTCTTTCTATTTATGGCATCAATATAACTTTTCTTAGGAATTTTTCTCTTAAAAAATGAAATATTACTTTAATGGGTAAACTTGGATACATAAGCGTTTCAAATCTGATTCAATTTGTTTCACTTTACTGAATCCTTAGTTAACAGAATTCTTGTACTTTCAGGAGAAAATTTGAAGAGAAGGGAAAAAAAATTAAAAATCAAGAATGTATTGAATTAAATAGTCTTTGATTTCAGAAACTTCTGGAGGGGATTAGTGAAGTTTAAACCCACTTTTCTCCATCTCTAAAATCTACAGTTCTCAGAACACTATGACTAGAATGATGATCCAGAGATCTTATAAGCTGCTAAGTCAACCCAAAGAAATTCAATTTTTCTTATTTTACTAGATAAGGCAGAAAAGTAGACTGATTCTTTACACAATATATAGAGGATGACAGTCTGTAGAAGAAGTGCTAAGATGCTTGTTGTGTCCTATTGTCAGGCTAAAAATGGTGGGAGATGCAGTTTAGTAGGCAACCCTGACTCCTCAGTGGAGGGTGGGCATGGGAGATTGTTGTAGCTGAGTGACTACCTCTGAACAGGCAAAGAGGACTAGGTGGGTGCTATGAGCATCAGCTGCTGAATTTTGCACAGCGCAGGTAGCTTGTCTACACCCTATGGTCATAGGGAAAGGATAATAGAGGCAGGAATTGTCCCACACGCCAAAGGTAAATTACTAATGAGCTTACGTACGTGCTACGGGTTGCCACTATTCTAGAAAGATTTTCAACAAGGATTGAAACTGGAAATTCAAATTAAGCCTTGGGTTACTAGACAGTACCATCCGCTAAATATTTGTACAACATCTATCCAATAAAGTTTTTATCAGACATCATCAGGTGCCAGGTTCTGTGCTGGCTGCTGGAATACCAGGGCAAAAAAGGTAAACGTTGTCATTGCCATTGTATTGCTTGCCAACTAGAATGGGATGCACATAAGTAAACGAAATAGTATAACATAGTATATTATGTGCTATGATAGGAGAAATACAGTGAACCGTGGTAACATACAGAAAACGGGTGCTTAACTTTTAGTTAATGAGTCAGGTAAGAAAGGCATCTACAGGAAGGATGAATAAGCATTGAATGGACTGAGAGGAGCTGGGGCAGGAAAGAGAATTCTGGGCAAGGGCAAAAAAAGCATATACAAATGGCTGGAGAAAGAGGATAAAGAATGTTCTGTTTAGAACATGCAGATCTTGGGAAGAAGGAGAAGTGGCTAGAAATGAGGCTAGAAAAATAAACACAGTCTAGACGTGGAGTTTTGTAAACTTTTAGGTGTATTCTAGATGAAAGGGAGAGCCATTGAAAAGTTTTCTAGCAGAGAAATGATTAAGTATGTGTTTTAAGATAATGACTGGCAGCATTCTGGAGACTGGGGTGGAGGGAGATAGTACTGGAGACAGTGAGACCAGTGGGGACACTGTTGAAGAAGTTTACGTAAGAGAAGATGGTAGCCTGTATTTGACAAATGATTTCATTCTTAATGGCTGGTATTTTTGTATCTGGCACACTAGACATTAAAGTGATTTACTCTTACAAGATTCAAGTTTTTATGTCATTCTTTAACTTAATATTGCCCATTTTATAATTCTTCAAGAAACCATTCTTACTTCCTCTCTCTCGTATCTTTGTAAATGATTATGTTTTTGTTGCTTCCTGAATATTCTCTTGCCAATGTCTTTTTTGCTTTTGACACATATCTCTTTTCCACCTTTTGTCATTGTAGTTTCTTTTTCAAACTGGAGTAAGGAAAATTAATGTTGAGAGAGAAATAATTATGATTCTAGTGAATAGGTCTCGGTTGTCACAATTATGGAGAAGCTGAGGTTTCCTGGAAAGGACTAGTAGAAAAAAATTCAGTGGTTCTCAGCATTGGAAGGAAAGAAGATACTTTAAAGACAGACAGTGCTTGTAGAGGAAAGGCTTGCTGTACAGCAATCAATATACTAGGTTTAGGAAAGACCAACATGGATCAACCCCAAAGTGGAAAAAGTAATTAAGGGCACAAAAGCCACATAATACATGTCAAGTTCAAAGGAGAAGCTGCAAAATTACACAGTGGAGTTCAGACTTTAAAAATGACAGAAAGAGCAAAAGCAGAAAATGACACAAGCATTTCATGTAAGACTAAAAGTGCTGAGATATTACAGTGATAGTACATGGGACACAAAAGGTCAGTGAACAGCCTGGAAAGGTGTCTAATGGATGGAAAGGGTAATCCATTGATTGAGGGGGCCTTGATTTTAAAAAAAAGTGGAATTAAATGAATTCTTTGCCTCAGTGCTCTTAAAAAGCACAATCTTGCTAAAAAGAGAAATCAATTTAAAATGAAAGAAATAAAATTGTTCCTTGGAAATGTTACCAATCAATAGGTGGTAAAGAAATTGAGAAATTTGAATTCTCAAATAGAACTTGATATGCTTTCTTCCAGAATTAGTGGTGTCAAAAGCCAATACTTCATTCTTAGGTTTAGAAACCCTTTTAAAAATGTATTATGTCACTTTTGTGTATTTTGGTCCCAAGTCACTCAATGTAGGCCATTTTTATTTTTTTTACATCTTTATTGGAGTATAATTGCTTTACAATATTTTGTTACTTTCTGCTGTATAACAAAGTGAATCAGGTATATGCATACGTATATCCCCATATCCCCTCCCTCTTGAGTCTCTATCCCACCCCTCTAGGTGGTCACAAAGCACGGAGCTGATCTCCCAGTGCTATGCTAGCTGATCTCCCTGTGCTATGCGGCTGCTTCCCACTAGCTATCTCTTTTACATTTGGTAGTATATATATGTCAATGCTATTCTCTCACTTCATCCCAGCTTACACTTCCCCCTCCCACTGTCCTCAAGTCCATTCTCTACGTCTACGTCTTTATTCCTGTCCTGCCCCTAAGTTCTTCAGAACCATTTTTTTTTTTTAGATTCCATATATATGTGTTAGCATACGGTATTTATTTTTCTCTTTCTGACTTACTTCACTCTGTATGACAGACTCTAGGTCCATCCACCTCACTACAAATAACTCAATTTCATTTCTTTTTATGGCTGAGTAATATTCCATTGTACATATGTGCCACATCTTCTTTACCCATTCATCTGTTGATGGACACTTAGGTTGCTTCCATGTCCTGGCTATTGTAAATAGTGCTGCAGTGAACATTGTGGTACATGACTCTTTTTGAATATGGTTGTCTCAGGTGTCTCAGGGTATATGCCCAGTAGTGGGATTGCTGGGTCATATGGTAGTTTTATTTTTAGTTTTTTAAGGAACCTCCATACTGTTCTCCATAGTGGCTGTATCAATTTACATTCCCACCAATAGAGCAAGAGGGTTCCCTTTTCTCCACACCCTCTCCAGCATTTGTTGTTTGTAGATTTTTTGATGATGGCCATTCTGACCCATGTGAGGGGATACCTCATTGTAGTTTAGATTTGCATTTCTCTAATGATTAATGATGTTGCGCATCCTTTCATGTGTTTCTTGACAATCTGTATATTTTCTTTGGAGAAATGTCTATTTAGGTCTGCTGCCCATTTTTGGATTAGGTTGTTTGTTTTTTTGATGTTGAGCTGCATGAGCTGCTTGTAAATTTTGGAGATGAATCCTTTGTCAGTTGCTTCATTTGCAACTATTTTCTCCCACTCCGAGGGTTATCTTTTCATCTTGTTTATGATTTCCTTTGCTGCACAAAAGGTAGAGTATATTTTTATTTTGTTTTAAATTTTTATTTCCTTTTTTTTTTTACCTTCTTAACCATTTATTTCAGTAGTGTTAAGTATTTTTACATTGCTGTGCAAGCTCCAGAACTGTGCTCATCTTGTAAAACCCTGTCTCTTTATGCATTAAAGAATATGTCCCCATGTCTCCCTTCCCCCAGCTTATTTTTTTATTGTTAAAAATTTATTATTTATTTAGTTTTGGATGCATCGGGTCTTTGTTGCTGCGAGTAGACTTTCTCTAGTTGCGGCAATTGGGCTGTTGTTCATTGCAGTGCACGCGCTTCTCATTGCAGTGGTTTCTCTTGTTGTGGAGCATGGGCTCTAGGCACATGGGCTTCAGTACTTGTGGCACACAGGCTCAGTAGTTGCAGCTCGCAGGCTCTTGAGTGCAGCCTCAGTGGTTGTGGTGCACGAGCTTAGTTGCTCCACAATATGTGGGATCTTCCTGGACCAGGGCTCGAACCCATGTCCCTTGCATTGGCAGGGGGATTGTTAAACACTCACCACCAGGCAAGTCCCTATAGGCCATTTTTAATGCTTTCTTGCCTTTCTGTCTATGTTTTAGAGTATGACACATACCCTTATCTGGTGACGCAAAGGAAAACATCAAGAGCCTGTGTAGAAGTCCCAGTAAAGAAATTTCCCAACCTAATAAACTTTTTTTGTGTTTGTTTGTTTTTGTTGTTTTTTGTTTTTTGAGGAAATATGCTTTTTGTTCTGTAGCCATTTGGAAGAATGGGTATTGCTCAGTGTGGAAGTCCTTGTCTTAATTGGTTTGGGTGCCTGTAACAAAAATACCATCTACTCGAGGAACAAACATTTATTTCTCACAGTTCTGGAGGCTGGGAAGTCCGAGATTTGACAGCATTACTGTTTCCTGCCTTCTTGTAGATATCTGCCTTCTATTTGTAAGAGAGAGAGGAAGAGAGAGGGAGAGAGAGGGAGAGAGAGAGAAGCTGAGACTAATCTCATCATGTGGCCTCCACTTTTAATCTCGTTACCTCTCAAAGTCTCCATCTCCAAATATCATCACATTGGGGATTAGAGTTTCCACATGAATTTTGGGGGACACAACATATGGTCCATAAGATCTTTAGTGATACAGATTTTCCAAAATGACACAGGTTGCTCTTTCTTAATTGCATAATAAAGACAGGATTGGAAGGATGGGTATGCTTGATGCAAAAACAGTGTTTTCCTGTTACCCTCTCAGAAAGGATTCAGAAACAATTGCATATGAAAGTGTTTTCTAAGTCAGAAACAACTGAATATTGGCAAGTTCATATAGTTCAACCTAATATACATAGATGAGGGACCACTAGATTAAAATTGGTATCATTTTTCTACATTTGTTCAATTTTCTCATTTTCCCAAGCCTGTTTCTCCACTGTAATTAGAAATTAACCCCAAAACAGACAAAGGATAAAAGATTTTCCTTGTGCATATTTTCAAGGACAGAAAAACAAAGGGAGCGTCAGGCACCTTGAGTGCATAATGGTAATTATCACTAGGAGAACAAAGTTGGCTGTGGGTCTGGGAGCAGCTGCAAGGAAACAAGGACAAGTCTGGGCCTGAGAAATGGTACCCTGAGACTCCGCTTAAAGGGACCAGATGGGGTTCCCCAGTTCCTTGTATTTTCCTGAGAATAATTAACCATGGGAGGTGGCATAGGTTAGTTGTTAAGAGCTTGGCCTCTAGAATCAGATAAGCACTCAGTGTGGGTCCTGCCCCAGTATGGAAGTGAGTTGATGTTTGATCTATGCTCTATTCCCATTATGCTTGGGGAGACTAGGACCACAAAAGATGGAGTAGGTAGAGAAGGTAGTAGTCCCTGAGGGTGGACCAGAGGACAATTGAAATACATCACAGGAACTGAGAGAATCAATGGAAGTGGGCAATGAAGAGCTGGTCTGAAGCAATGTGGAGGATTCTAAACCCTCAGGAGGCTCTTGTGGGTTCTGCAATTCCACGTAACTTGTTATTATATCTGGTCCTGGTGCATTGCCTTTACAGTGATCAATCTGGGTTTACTAATTATGTTACTTTAAATGTAATTATGTTACTTCAAATATAATTATATTACTTCAAATATAACCTGTTTTTTCCTTCACTTTATATTTAAATATTTTTCAAATATAGAGAAATGTTGAAAGAATAATACAATATAAACACTTTATACTCATTACCTTGATTCAACAGTTGTTCATATTTTGCCATAGTTGATATAAGTATGTATACTTTTTCTGAATGCCTTGAAAATAAGTTGTAGATATCATGATATTCACCATAAATACCTTAAAATTTTTTTAATTAAAATTTTTTGAGGGACTTCCCTGGTGGTGTAGTGGTTAAGAATCGCCTGCCAAAGCAGGGGACATGGGTTCAAGCCCTGGTCTGGGAAGATCCCACATGCCGCGGAGCAACTGAGCCCGTGCGCCACAACTACTGAGCCTGAGCTCTATAGCCTGAAAGTCACAACTACTGAAGCCCGCACACGTAGAGCCAGGGCTCCATAAGAAGAGAAGCCACTGCAATGAGAAGGCTGTGCACCGCAGCGAAGAGTAGCCCCCGCTCGCCACAACTAGAAAGGGCCCACGCGCAGCCGCGAGGACCCAACGCAGCCAAAAATAAATAAATAAATTTATTTAAAAAAACCCTTATGTCATTCCTATAGCAACTATGATGTAAAACAGAAAGATTAAGAAAAGTTTAATTGAGGTAACATCGGTTTATAACATTATATAAGTTCTATGTGTAAAACATTTTATTTCTACTTCTGTATACACTATGGTGTGCTCACCACCTAAATTTAGGTTTCCATCCTAAGTTTCCATCCCTCCCCTCATCATACAGTTGATCCCCTTTACCAATTTTGTCCTTCCCCACGCCCCTTCCCCTCTGTATCAGTCACTGTAAATATTTTATATAACCACAATACCATTATCACATCTAAGACAATTAAATATCCTAATAACTTTTCCTAACTGGGACTTAACTGTATTTCTCCCTAAATAACTGGATATATTCATAATTTTAAAAATTACTATAGCAATTTTGAATATAGAGAAAAACATAAACATCAGCTGTAATCTTAATAGCCAGGAAACTAATGTTAAAAATTTAGTATATTTCTTTCCATTCATCTTTTAAAGCCTATAGGATATATATTACAAAGTTTGATACAAAAAATTTTACATCCAGCCTTTTACAGTTAATATTATCATTATCGCTTTACTATGTTAAATGTTTAAAATATTTTTGTTGACTATGTACCATTTCATAAGGATCTGGCGTACTTTATTTCCCTATTCCCTTATAACTGGGGGACCATGCATTCTGGTTTGTCCAGGGCAGTCCTTTTGTATGACTGTTGTCCTGACAGAATTATTAAAAGACCCCCCTTTACTCCCAGAGTTATCCCAGTTTGGAAGCAACCTATATAGTTACCTTTCCTGTAAACACCCTACCAACAATTGACCATTTGCCATTTTTAATTTTCTAATCTATTTACTCTTACATAAATTTTTGGGTGCATTTCCTATTATATCATGAAGGTATATTCCTAAAAGTAAAGTGACTAGATCAAAGAGTATGAACATTTTTAAGGTTTTGTCTGCATATTGCCCTGCTTATATTTCTGTTAAATATGCAAAATACTGTACTGTTAAAGTGGACTCACAAAATTTATCTGCTTTCAACTCTTCAAAGTCTTATCCATGAGTCCTGCTGCCTAAAGGGCTCATGTAAGTATTGCTGTCATGCACTCACCATTGCTGAACAGCAAACAATAGGAAAAGAAATATTTTCTCTCCAGTGAATTTCTGGCAATCACTTGGGATCTGTTTGATTGTTACCAAGGTAGTTCGTACTTATTTTTATCATCTGTACATGGGATTGGCTGTGTGAATAGAAGGTGCCCAATAGGTACTAGTTTCCACTTATACTTGCATAGGGTTTTCATAACCATCTGCTAATGAGTCTGCAGGACTTAAAGGGGAAACCAAATGAAAGGGGACTGATTACCTTTTCCTCTTTTGGCCTTTAAAAGCTGTTCTCTCTGCTTTCCCTCAATGTTGATGACTTGTACTTGGAAGAAGGGAACAGGAGACAAACAGACTTCAGGTCATTGACAGTTGAAGGAAGAACAGTTTAAGTCCCGGAAAGAAATGTTGATCCTTCTTTTTATCTTCTGTCTTCAAAGCTGTTCAGAATAAGAAAGCCATATTCAATCTCTGAAAGTAAAACCCTGCATATGTAGTTTAGTTCCAGATTGTTTGGGGACAGGTTCTAAGACATAAATGTAGGACTGGTGAGCGGAGAGAGGATCAGACTGGAGAGACCATTTTGGGTACATTTTTGTGGTAAAGTCAGTCCACCAGTTCTGCCAGTGAATGCCTGAGTGATGATGGGGTGGTAGGACGAATTTGGTGGGTATCCTAACATTGGAGGAGGGTGTTTGGCTTAAGTTTAGCAGCTAAGCTCAATTTAGAACTTTAAATACGGTAATCTCAGGAAGCATGGCTGGACTAAAACTAGTTTTATCTAGGTTTTTCTCAGTCTAAATAGTGGACATTGCTGATTGTGGAGGCTCTTGAAAGGAAAAGCAGAGAGGCACTCTGACAGAATCACCTTTCCCCTAGAAGATACTAGGCCAGGAGAGAAAAAAGAGACCTGGATCTGAACTACGGGGAGTTCTCTTTTATTCTTGAATTATTCTTAACTTCAAAATATGCCACTTTATGTTTTGTAGTACTCTGTGGTTTTTAAAACGTTTTCACAAATGTTAGATCTCTGACCACCTTAAGAGGCAAGTCAGGCAAACACCACGTTTCAGAAGAAGAAATGAAACATGGATAAGTTGTATTTTTTTCCAGCTTTATAGAGTTAGGAGTGACAGAGTATCCTTGATGCCTGTACATCCGTGTCGTCTGTAGTCTACACCAACGCTTATGTAGTTCCAGAGGTTACACAGTTTCTCTGTTCTTAGACTTTTTGTTGTTTTGTTGGAATTTTAAACGAGCCCATCTCTGAATAGTATTTAAAATAATGATTATTATGTGGTTGCCTTCCCCCAAATTCAACACAAGACTTCAGAATATGCCCACTGTGTTCTCTGAAATTTGACTGCTACCCCTACTCTCTCTTTTTTTAATGTTTTCCTCTTTTCTGTCCTTGTGTAAGGCTGAGCAGAGTTTATTGCTGTATATATATCACATTTTGAGTTTATGGTAGCTTTTCTGTTAATGGGTTGGATATTATTTTGTTTCAACCCCTGTGACCCTGTGTCAGGACAACTCGGCTCCGGGACATATTGCTGAGTCATAATTTAAAAACCCTTAACTCTTCTCCCTGTCAAGCAAACTTGAACATATAACAGTGTTGTCTTAAATAGGACAGAATTAGGATTTATTTTTTGGTAAATGATGGATATTTGAAAAACAGTATCTGCTTAATATAGCTCTCTCTCTGTCTCTTCTCTCCTGTCTTTAGATTCTTACTCACAACGTGTTAAAGCATAATATAAGGTGGTAGAACTATCTTCCCCACTTTATCATGGTGCTATTTTCACTTATACCTTTCAACTACTTCATTTTATGAGTCTTTTTGACCCAAATTATTTTCTGTCCTGAACAGCTTTCTTATAGCTGATCGTTGCCAGTTGAAATTCTCAGTATTTTCTCTTCTTTTCTCTCCATCCTTGCCTCCTTTTTCTCACTCTCCCTTTCTGTTATTTTCTATCATTCATCCACCCACTGATCAATTCATCCATTCATCCATCCATTTCTAACTCTTAGTAATAGGAAGCTTATATCTAGCATGCATAGTAGCCAAAGCTGTACAATTTCAGAATTTAAAGTTCGAAAGTAGGGCTTCCCTGGTGGCGCAGTGGTTGAGAGTCCCCCTGCCGATGCAGGGGACACGGGTTCATGCCCCGGTCCGGGAAGATCCCATATGCCGCGGCGCGGCTAGGCTTGTGAGCCATGGCCGCTGAGCCTGCGCGTCCGGAGCCTGATGCTCTGCAACGGGAGAGGCCACAACAGTGAGAGGCCCACGTACCGCAAAAAAAAAAAAAAAAAAAAAAAAAAAAAAAAAAAAATTCGAAAGTATTCTTAAATTGAGCAAGTTTAAAGTTAATTTGGAATTGATCTGCCCACTCCATTTTTGAGAGTGTTTTATAATATTATTATGTTTTAAGTATGATTATATAACCAAGTGCTCATAATTTATGGACTTTGTGTGGCATCAAAAACTAAGAAGTCTTAAAAAAAAACACTAAGAAGTCTTTGCTTAAGAGATTGAAATTTAAAGTCAATTCAGGGTGTAGATAAAAATGGCTTTCTGTGTCTATCCAGGTATATTTCAGTAATTGATCTTTATGATTTCAGTGGCTGTGCTGTTTCAGTATCTCCCCCCTCAACTTCTCCCCCCCCAAAGGATGGAGCCAGCCCTGCTAGCATTATAACCCTCAATCTTTGGCACTCTCATCAACTGCCTCAAGATTATCTCACATTCTACTCTCTGAAGGAAAATGACAGGTGGCCAGGGAATTTTCTTTTAGCAATTCAGTCTGACTTCCTAAGAGAAAACTCTACCTCCCCATTTCCATCTTACAAAAGGCATCATGGAATTTAGATAACTCAGAGCTGAGTGACTGGTGAGTTACTGCATGATAAAGATATATTATTTAGGAGATGATGGTCAGAGACATGTAAACTAGATGAAGAAGGAAGAAATAATAGCTTCAGTCTCTATTTTTTGTGGAATAGTGCATATTTTTCAATATATAGTAGGTTTTCCTGTGTTTTAATATTGAGAATTTTGTGTGTGTGTTGGGGGGAGGGTACAAATAATAATGTAGTAAATCCAGGAAGATTTCGACTTAAGGTAACCTAGCTTATGAGCCAAGAAATGTGTCTTATGTGGGTGGTCTCATACTTTGTGCTAAATTTGTCTTTATTGTCTTTGTTGAAATGTTATGAGAAAAGAAAAAAAATTAGGGATATATATATCCAGAGCTACAACCCTGAAGGCTTGTTTGTGGGTTCAAATTTTTTAAAAAAGCTTGTAATGAAATAATTTTTACTAATATTTAAAATATCTTAAACAGCTTTATTGAGATATACTTTAAATTTAATATAATTCTCTTTAAAGTGTGCAGTTCAGTGGTTTTTAGCATATTTGTGATGTTGTGTGACCATCACTATAATCTAATTTTAGAACATTTTTACCATGCCAACAAGGAATCTCTTTAGCATTCACTCCCTGCCCCCTAGCCCTAGACAACCATTAATCTGTCTTTTCTATTGACTTGCTATTTTGGACATCTCATATAAATGGAACCATACAATATGTGCTCTTTGGAGATTGACCTTTACTAATAACCTTTTGTGATTATACAAGAAAATTGTTTTAGAATTACTTAACATAGAAGTTTTTAAAGAAGAATATTAAAACCACTTCTAGCAAATCACTCTTAAGAAAACAACTTTAAATCATGTTTTATCTGTTTTTTCCCAGTCTTTTTCTATTTATTTGTTATTTCATTAATTAATCTGCTTAGCAAATTAATTTATTGAGTATGTAACATGGATCATTCACAGTGCTGGGCATTGGACATACTGAGGTGCACAAACGAGCAGCTTAAGAGTTGATGAATAAGTAATAACCACTGCAATAAGTGTTACAAATGAGTACAGACTGCCTGTAATGTACAATGCAGATCTAACTTAATTTTTCTAAAGAAGTTATTTAATATATGCCTATATATATGTATTTTATCTTATTTATTTTTTAACATCTTTATTGGAATATAATTGTTTTACAGTGGTGTGTTAGTTTCTGCTTTATAACAAAGTGAATCAGTTATACATATACATATATCCCCATATCTCTTCCCTCCTGCATCTCCCTCTCTCCCACCTCCCTATCCCACCCCTCTAGGGGGTCACAATGCACCAAGCTGATCTCCCTGTGCTATGTGGCTGCTTCCCACTAACTATCTATTTTACATTTGGTAGTGTATATATGTCCATGCCACTCTCTCACTTTGTCCCAGCTTACTCTTCCCCCTCCCCATGTCCACAAGTCCATTCTCCAGTAGGTTTGTGTCTTTATTCCCATCTTACCCCTAGGTTCTTCATGACCATTTTTTTTTTTTTCAGATTCCATATGTATGTGTTAGCATGCGGTATTTGTTTTTCTCTTTCTGACTTACTTCACTCTGTATGGCAGACTCGAGGTCCGTCTACCTCACTACAAATAACTCAATTTGGTTTCTTCTTATGGCGGAGTAATATTCCATTGTATATATGTGCCACGTCTTCTTTATCAATTCATCTGTTGATGGACACTTAGGTTGCTTCCATGTCCTGGCTATTGTAAATAGAGCTGCAGTAAACACTTTGGTACATGACTCTTTTTGAATTATGGTTTTCTCAGGGTATATGCCAAGTAGTGGGACTTCTGGGTCATATTGTAGTTCTAGTTTTAGTTTTTTTTTTTTTTTTTTTTTGCGGTACGCGGGCCTCTCACTGTTGTGGCCTCTCCCGTTGCGGAGCACAGGCTCCGGACGTGCAGGATCAGTGGCCATGGCTCACGGGCTCAGCCGCTCCGCGACATGTGGGATCTTCCCGAACCCGTGTCCCCTGCATCGGCAGGCGGACTCTTAACCACTGTGCCACCAGGGAAGCCCTATTTTTAGTTTTTTAGGAACATCCATACTGTTCTCCATAGTGGCTGTATTAATTTACATTCCCACCAACAGTGCAAGAGGGTTCCCTTTTCTCCTCAACCCTCTCCAGCATTTATTGTTTGTAGATTTTTTGATGACGGCCATTCTGACCGGTGATATCTCATTGTAGTTTTGATTTGCATTTCTCTAATGATTAATGATGTTGAACATCCTTTCATGTGTTTGTTGGCAACCTGTATATCTTCTTTTTATAAATGTCTATTTAGGTCTTCTGCTCATTTTTGGATTGGATTGTTTGTTTTTTTGATATTGAGATGCATGAGCTGCTTGTAAATTTTGGAGATTAATCCTTTGTCTGTTGCTTCATTTGCAAATATTTTCTCCCATTCTGAGGGTTGTCTTTTCGTCTTCTTTATGGTTTCCTTTGCTGTGCAAAAGCTTTGAAGTTTCATTAGGTCCCATTTGTTTATTTCTTTTTTTATTTCCCTTTCTCTAGGAGGTGGGTCAAAAAGATCTTGCTGTGATTTATGTCATAGAATGTTCTGCCTATGTTTTCCTCTAAGAGTTTTATAATGTCTGGCCTTACATTTAGGTCTTTAATCCATTTTGAGTTTATTTTTGTGTATGGTGTTATTGAGGGTTCTAATTTCATTCTTTTACATGTAGCTGTCCAGTTTTCTCAGCACCACTTATTGAAGAGGCTGTCTTTTCTCCATTGTATATTCTTGCCTCCTTTATCAAAGATAAGGTGACCATATGTACATGGGTTTATCTCTGGGCTTTCTATCCTGTTCCATTGATCTATATTTCTGTTTCTGTGCCAGTACTGTACTGCCTTGATTACTGTAGCTTTGTAGTGTAGTCTGAAGTCAGGGATCCTGATTCCTCCAGCTCCGTTTTTCTTTCTCAAGATTGCTTTGGCTATTCGGGGTCTTTTGTGTTTCCATACAAATTGTGAAATTTTTTTGTTCTAGTTCTGTGAAAAATGCCAGTGGTAGTTTGATAGGGATTGCACTGAATCTGTAGATTGCTTTGGGTAGTGGAATCATTTTCACAACGTTGATTCTTCCAATCCAAGAACATGGTATATCTCTCCATCTATTTGTATCTTCTTTAATTTCTTTCATCAGTGTCTTATAATTTTCTGCCTATAGGTCTGTTGTCTCCTTAGGTAGGTTTATTCCTAGGTATTTTATTCTTTTTGTTGCAATGGTAAATGGGAGTGTTTTCTTAATTTCACTTTCAGATTTTTCATCATTAGTGTATAGGAATGCAAGAGATTTCTGTGCATTAATTTTGTATCTTGCTACTTTACCAAATTCATTGATTATCTCTATTAGTTTTCTGGTAGCATGTTTAGGATTCTCTATGTATAGTGTCATGTCATCTGCAAACAGTGACAGCTTTACTTCTTCTTTTCCAATTTGTATTCATTTTATTTCTCTTTCTTCTCTCACTGCTGTGGCTCAAACTTCCATGTTGAATAATAGTGGTGAGAGTGGGCAACCTTGTCTTGTTCCTGATCTTAGTGGAAATGCTTTCAGTTTTTCACCATTGAGGACAATGTTGGCTGTGGGTTTGTCATATATGGCCTTTATTATATTGAGGAAACTTCCCTCTATGCCTACTTTCTGCAGGGTTTTTATCATAAATTGGTGTTGAATTTTTTCGAAAGCTTTCTCTGCATCTATTGAGATGATCATATGGTTTTTCTCCTTCAGTTTGTTAATATGGTGTATCACATTGATTGATTTGCATATATTGAAGAATCCTTGCATTCCTGGGATAAGCCCCACTTGATCATAGTGTATGATCCTTTTAATGTGCTGTTCGATTCTGTTTGCTAGTATTTTATTGAGGATTTTTGCATCTATGTTCATTAGTGATATTGGCCTGTAGTTTTCTTTCTTTGTGACATCTTTGTCTGCTTTTGGTATCAGGGTGATGGTGGCCTCGTAGAATGAGTTTGGGAATGTTCCTCCATCTACTACATTTTGGAAGAGTTTGAGAAGTATAGGTGTTAGCTCTTCTCTAAATGTTTGATAGAAATCGCCTGTGAAGCCATCTGGTCCTGGGCCTTTGTTTGTTGGAAGATTATATAAGAATTTTAAATAATTGGAATCATATGACACACAAAGTTTAGTATCTTTTTTTCTTAAAAATTTGTAATGAATAATTTCCTATTTCTTTAAATATTCTTTGAGAATGCTATTTTCAGTGACTTCGTAATATTCTACTGGATGGATATATCAAATTTATTGGAAATTTGAACATTGCCTGGAATTTAAACTCACAGTGCCATTCATCTGAGGTTTAAAGTGACAAAAACTTATGTGTGAAAGCATATGAATTTATAAATAAGACCTGCTAGTTAATTCCTTTTAATGTATGTCTGCCCTGTACCTTTTGCTTCAAGATCCTTCTGGATTCAGGACTTAGGATTTATGGCCTCTGGACATAAAAAGGTGGTTACAGCACCTTTTGCTTTAATAGACACTGTCACTGTCACTGCTTTAAGATATCTGGGAAATCGCAGAGAAATCCAATGTAAGAGGTGGCAAAAAAAACTGCTGAGCCTTCATGGGTTCCTCTGGACTCCAAGTTGAGAGTTCTTTCTGGACTTAGTTTGGATACTAGGGTGATTGTTGGGAAGTTAGGGGAAGGAAAAGATTTTGTTGAAAATCAACTTTTAAAGGAAATGGTGACTCCACAATCATTGATGTTTGGGAAGTACTCTCTTTTTTATTTATGAATTTATTTGCTTTTTATTTTTCCTTTTTCATTTTGGTTTCTCCTCATTTTAATCTGTTTCTATGTGCTCCCACCTTGTTTATTTATTTTATTTATTTATTTTTGGCTGTGTTGGGTTTTTGTTGTTGCGCGTGGGCTTTCTGTAGTTGCGGCAAGTGGGGGCTATACTCTTGGTTACAGTGCGCGGGCTTCTCATTGTGGTGGCTTCTCTTGCTGTGGAGCGTGGGCTCTAGGCATGCGGGCTTCAGTAGTTGTAGCACGCAGGCTCAGTAGTTGTGGTGCACAGACTTAGTTGCTCCGCGGCACATGGGATCTTCCTGGACCAGGGCTCGAACCTGTGTCCCCTACGTTGGCAGGCGGATTCTTGATCAGTGCGCCACCAGGGAAGTCCCTCCCACCTTGTTTAAATGTGCCCTCTATTTGTCTCTATTTCTTTCCTGTGCAGGTCAGACATATTGTCAGCTACTTCTCTGGGGTCAAAGTCATCCATAAATACTCTTCTGTTGGTCTCTTGCTTTTCTCCCACCCTTGCGTGTTGCCATTTTCTTCCCCACTTTTGTGTTCCATTTTGTTTCCTTGGGCTGTTAGCTCTACTTCTATTCTTTCTTGGGGGGTTATAAGGTCCTTTTTTCATTTAGTGGTATAACTTCTCTTCTTCATTCTGTTATGCTTTGGTATCTGTGATGCTTCTCTCTCTCTCTCTCTGTATTAATATGTGTTTCACTTTGGCTCTGTTCATTTCTGTTCCTGAATTTCTTCAGTAGCTTCTCACACATCCTTTGTAGAGTCATAGAGGGTAGGGAAATTGGAAGGAAAGGGAAAGGACAGCTGCTGTAGTCACTGATGGAACAGCAGCTCCTAATGTAGATTTACTTAGAAACGGGACTAACTGAAAAATGGAATTTCCCTAACATGCTGCTCTTATTAAGAAGTTTCCTGGCTTAAGTCCAGAGATTCATTGTTGTTTTTAAAGAAGACCTTTAAAAATAGGCTGGTCCTCCAAGTATGATTATTTATAGAGCCACACCCGATTCTCCCCATGAGCACAACTGACTGTTTTAGTGGCTTGTAATAGGGGAGGTATTCTAAGAGGCAGCTGCCTAGAGTCATTTTGAAATAGGTTTTAAAAATTTCACACACAGGATGTGCTTCGGTACTCCATATGACAGAAATGGTTGTTTAAGAGCTCTTACCCCAGGGCTTCCCTGGTGGTGCAGTGGTTGAGAGTCCACCTGCCAATGCAGGGGGCACGGGTTCGTGTCCCGGTCTGGGAAGATCCCACATGCCACGGAGCGGCTGGGCCCGTGAGCCTTGGCCACTGAGCCTGCGCTTCCGGAGCCTGTGCTCCGCAGTGGGAGAGGCCACAACAGTGAGAGGTCTGCGTACTGCAAAAAAAAAAAAAAAAAAAAAAAGAGCTCTTACCCCAGCTGGCAAGAAGAGAGGGTCAAAGAGTCAATTTGATAAAACTTATTGTAGGGCTGCTATGTGCCCTATACTGAGCTGGATGCTGGGAAGTTATAGATGCTGGGAAGTTATATGCTGGATGCTGGGAAGTTATATGCTGGATGCTGGGAAGTTATACATTACCTACCATGGTCATAGTCTACCCTGCTCATAGTCTAGCAAGGAACTTGCCTTCATCCATCAGTTCATTCATTTATTTATGCAACATGAATGAACAAACTCTTAGACCTTGAACTCAAGTAGTTCACAGCCAAAGTGTTGCTTACTGTTCTTGGGAAGTCATGTTTTAGAAAAGGGGTTAGGGAACTAACATTTTACATACAGAAAGAATGGTATGTAAAACCATTTCATACCATGGTGTGTAAGATTTCAGTTTGATAAAGTTTAGATTTCAAATTGATACAAAATTTCTGAAATAACCAAGAGCTTTTCATAGTGGCCCTAATATAATTGGAAAGTTGGAATGGATGATTTCTAAGGCTGTTTTCAATTATTAAAAAAGATTGTTTTCTGATTTTATTCATGTCTATTTTATCAATTACTCTCCATCCATAAGAGTCATATACCTGAAAGACATTTATCTAACTCACAGAGATAAAATTTTAGTTTCTGTAGCCAAACATCACATTTTATTTTCATTTATAACAGGTGCCCCCGGATAGTACTGGATATATGGTCTGGGTTTGTCCTAATAGATCAGTGTAATTTTTTGACCCTGAGTAATTACATCAAAATAACTTACCTTTATTCATAATTGGATATTTAAATCAGAAGTCTGTCATTACCCTTGCATAGTCTGAAATAAACTGCTTCGTTGGTGCAATCAGTATGTTTTCTGGTGATGTGTAAATGTTTGAAAATACTAATTACCTAATTAAGTACCAAAAAATAACCCTGTTCCAAATCAAATTTATGTTGGTAAAGGAGAGAGATTAAAATGATTATCTCAGATTAAAGGGGAAGGAGTTTGAAAAGAAAAGAAGCTCCTTCATTCAGTGTCTGTGTCTCATTTTTTACTTGGACACCAGTCAGCATTGCCTTCACAGGCAGAGTATCTGAGTATTCACATGATGGCTATGCTGACTTACCTGGAAATATAATGCATTTGTGCAATTGCTGTCACCCCAGAATCTTTGAGTACCAGACGGAAGTTGGCTGAAAGGCAAGTGTGGAAAAATGTGGACCAGATTTGAATAGTTCCCAGGTTAGACTAAAAGAAGTATAGAGCTATCATCAAACTTTAGCCAGTGATATTTGGGTCTAGTAAATGTAGCAGAAGAGACAGTAAACAAGAGCCATCCAAGATAAATAGATTTTTTTATGTTAATAGTGATAAGGTATAATTTAAATAGGAAATGATAGTCTAGTGGTCCCTTCTATGGTATTGATTTAAAAATTAGAGCAGATTCAGTATACTCATCATACAATAAAGAGAAGAGACAATAAGAAAAGTATAATTTTCCCTTCAAAGGCTCTCTTTTGTATGTTGAATTGGAACTCCTCCTGTATCTCTAGTCATGTACTGATCAGTATTGTTGAATAGCATCCATTTTCAAGAGAGTGGTTGGCAATCTTTAACTAGGAACTCAAATATAATTACAATTGTTTTAGATGTGTATAAGAAAACACGTATATTTTTGTTAGTATATGCCATTTAAAATAAGCTTTAAATTTACTATTGCACTCTTATGTTTCTTTTATAAACTCAGCATATTTTATTTTAAGCTTCTATGTTATGGAGTGGTTTATGTCATCTATTATCTAGTAAAAATAAAGTTCTGGACAAAGATGCACTGTACAACATCCTTAGACTATGAGCTCTATGAGTAAAATATCTAACAATGATTTGAATTTGAGAAGCTAAATGATTGGATTCTGATAAACACTATTCCTCAATGAAAATCAGATATATTGGCAATTGCATTTGGGAAATACGTTATGCCAGTTCATCTAATTCAGGCATCAAGATGAGTTTTGCAACAAAACGATAAATATTGGCCACCTACATAGTTGCAATATAGAACTGCCTTCTGTTTAATGTTTACTGCGTAGTTCAGATCTGAGCCTCTCTCTAATAGCGCCTGACTTGGAGCCAGAAGATCTAGGTTCCAATTCTGGCTTCATTGTTCACTGACCCTGTGACATAGAGCAAGATGAAACTCAGGCTCAAGGTTCTCCTGTGTGAAATGAGCCTAACAATATCACCGTACCAAATTGATGTTTGTGGTGAGGATCAAATAGCATTAGATAAGAGAATGGAAAAAAAAGCTCTGAATACTGTAATCACCCCAAGTAGGTTAATAATAAATATAAGGTGGCAATGTTGTCAAATGCATTTTAATAGAAAAATTTCTTTATTTTTTGAACAACACAAAGTGAAATTACTGGCAAGTACATGTGGCAAACATAAATATGGAATATGAGCTTGTAGGCGTTCATTTTCTTCCTTACCTACTTTGCTTAGGGAGCCTTACCTCAGTCTTGCTCAGGAGCATCTTAGCTGAAGGCTTTCTCCTCCCCTCCTCCCCCATTACAGTGGGTAATTATGTGCCACCTCCCTTATACGATCTAATGCTTGCTAGCATTCCTCTATGTACCTCATGTCGCCCTTTGTAATGGTTACTTGTGTGCATATTTGATTGTCTCTCCCGTTAAGTTCTGAACTCCATGAGGATAGGCTCTTGTTTGTTTTGCTTACATACCTGATCACCAACACAACATGTGGCACCAAATCATCACTGAATGATTGATCGTTAGGTAAAAGTTTCAGCTGTTAATATGTTTATCTAAATCAATTTGAGTCACTAACCAAAAACTGGGTTCAGGACTGCTCAAAAACTCAACACTGTAATCCGCAGAGATGAAGGAATAGTCAGTCATTCTACTTGAACTCGGATTAATTATGTTTGCTATAAACGCAGGTGCAAATTGCCACCTTTGGGGCCCTAGGTTCAAAGTAAATTCAATTCTTTTAATATTACATGAAAAGGATTTCTGGTTTTAGTACTGTCTACTGCAGTCAGTCGTCTCGGATGTTGCAAACCTTCTGGTTGTAAATACATTTTGAGTCAATTTTTCATTATTCATTTATAAAATAATTCCTTAAAGTAAGATTATATTTTCAGAGAGAAATCCATATCTTAAGACTTTTACTTTTTTTACTTGAGCTGTGCTTATTTACCTGAGCACATTCTCAGATTTATTGAAGGCAAACCATCATAGCACATCAACAAGATTGCACAGGACCCAGAGGCTTATGAGCTCCTGTCACAGCTCTGCACATAACTTCTCTGTGGCCTTGTGCCAGTCAGTAAGCACTTATGGACTTTAATGTCCCAGTCATGTAATTGGGATTATAATGTGTGTTTCTTCCCCGCCTCACTTGAATTGTGAGAGGATTAATGAAGAGACTGACTTGACCCTACCAGTGAGAAAGAAATAAATCTCTTGCTTTTTAAGAGGTTCATTAACTATTTGAGGCTAGTAGCTATTTAGTGCTTGGAAAAGATAATTTACTAAATGACCCCAGGTTAGCCTCAAAGATGTAATGCACCTCCCCAAAGTGAGAAATTGTTCATTTCTTGCTGGCAAGAGCAGGCATTCAACCTTGTATATCACTTTGCAGGAGTAGGTTTCATACACGTGCATATCAGTCACATCGCTCTGTTAATACCTTGTAAAAAATAATGCTGGTGAGACTGTATTGAGAATATATTCAAATGGATTTTACAGTTAATATTTGTTCAAATGAGAAACACTGTGCTGTACTTGATATTTATGTTATTTTGCATCCTAATTATTTTTGGGGAAAAATGTTCAAGCAAGTTCTAGAAACACATTTGCTTTTATCATAGCAGTGTTTCTGTAGTCATGTCCCCCCACAAGCTTTATGTCTTTTTTAAATTAACTGATATAGCTACCATGTAAATGTCTGTAAACATGTTTTGTTTTGTTTTGTTTTGTTTTGCGGTACGCGGGCCTCTCACTGTTGTTGTGGCCTCTCCCGTTGCGGAGCACAGGCTCCGGACGCACAGGCTCAGTGGCTATGGCTCACGGGCCCAGCCGCTCCGCGGCATGTGGGATCTTCCCGGACTGGGGCACAAACCTGTGTCCCCTGCATCGGCAGGTGGACTCAACCACTGCGCCACCAGGGAAGCCCTGTAAAACACGTTTTATGATAAAAAAAGAAGTCCCCATACCTGAAAAGTTTAGAAAAAACTATCCAGTAACAAGTCTGACTATATTTAGAGAACAAATCTGGATATATTTAGCATTTCTGTTCCTGACTATAACAAGATCTAAGATACCATTTTGGATTTTCCCCATTGTTTCTACCACTTCTGTCTCACTGACTAATTTTCTGATCTTTGTTGTTGATCAGAATTGGGTTCAGAAATCATGTACCTTTATTCTTCCTTCTAACTTATCAAAGAGGGGCTCTTATCATGCACATCAAGAATTTATGAGATGTACTGATTTTATCAAATAGGCTTCTTTGAGATGCCTAGCTATTTGAAGTCTCCCATAATTACATATCTTGAGACAGTATATGTGAATGTGTTTAGCACAGTGTCTAGTAGCTACACAGTAGATGTTCAGTAAACCTAAGTCTTTTTGCCTTTAAAATGGCTGCATCAGAAATGTGATATTTACATCCTTCAATTGGCCAAAGGGCCTGTGGTATATGCCCTGAATGGTCTCAGGTCTCTTTCTTTTTTCTTTTATACTCTTCCAAGTTTTCTACCAATCACACTGCTCTTTCTCCAACCTGGGCTTCTTTTCATTGAACTAATACATTTTCATCACTGAAATCTAGTTGCAAAGTTATACTATCAAGTTTGGGAAATACATTACAGTCGCCCCTAGGTATTCATGGGGGACTGGTTCCAAGACCCCTGCAGATACCAAAATCTGCAGATGCTTAAATCTCTTTAATACAATGGTATAGTATTTGCATATAATCTATGTACATCCTCCCATATACTTTAGAACATCTCTAGATTATTTATAATACCGAATAAAATGTAAATGCTATGTAAATTGCTGCTGGAGTATGGCAAATTCAAATTTTGTTTTTTGGAACTTTCTGGGATTTTTTTGGAATATTTTTGATCTGTAGTTGGTTGAATCTGTGTGTGCAGAACCTGTGGATACAAAGGGCCAACTGCACTTTCTTTGCTTAGAACACCCCTGCTCTTTCTGCTCTTTTGGACTCTGTTTAAGAGCCACCTACTCTAGCAAGCTTTCCCTACCCTCTGGTTTGAGTTAGATGTCCCTCATCTCTTATGTCATAGAAATCCATATGTATCACTATTGGTATTTAAAATACGATAATTGTTAGTCCACTAAGCTGCCTCACCCACTAGATTGTAGGTCGCAGTCACTGAGCTTCTCAGGCACTGTATTTCATCTCCGTATGTACATAATCAGCATTCAATAAATATTTACTGATCCGATAAATAAAATTGTATTTATTTCCTTGTGTTAGTATCTCAAGTTTATTAGCCATTATGCTTTGGAGTGTAGATATCTCAGATCATAACTCTTTTATTTCTGCCTCTCCTTTACAAGTGGGTTTCTCATGTAAATTATTGAGCATCTCCTCCATTGTGAGTTTTCTTCCAATATCATTTATGTCCTCCAAAGTAACCATTCTATTTTTATAGTTTTAACTGAGCATTTTCACCACACCACTTTCATTTCGCATTTAAAGACTTTCTGATCAAAGCTGTAAATTTCTGAGCAAACATATTGAGTCTTCCATTTCTTGCAAGATGAGTGTTTTGTCCCAACTAATTTTCATCATTTTGATCTTTTTTTAAACTTTTCATTTTATATTGAAGTATAGTTGATTAATAATGTTGTTAATTTTAGGTGTGCAGCAAAGTGATTCAGTTATACATATACATGTATCTATTCTTTTTCAAATTCTTTTCCCATTTAGGTTGTTACATAATATTGAGCAGAGTTCTCTGTGCCACACAGTAGGTCTTTGTTGGTTATCCATTTTTTTTTAATCCATTTGAAATATAGCAGTGTGTACATGTCAATCCCAAACTCCCTAACTTTCCCTCTCCCCCACCCTTCCCCCCTGGTAACCATAAGTTCATTCTCTAAGTCTGTGAGTCTGTTTTGTAAATGAGTTCATTCGTATCAATTTTTTTAGATTTCGCATATAAGCAATATCATACGACATTTCTCTTTCTCTGTCTGACTTACTTCTCAGTATGACAATCTCTAGGTCCATCCATGTTGCTGCAAATGGCATTATTTTATTCTTTCTAATGGCTGAGTAATATTCCATTGTATATAAGTACCACATCTTCTTTATCCATTCCTCTGTCAATGTTTTGATATCTTAAACAATCTTAGAAGTCCAAATCACATTCTGTATTCTCATAACCATCCATTGCTTCTACTCTCTTCTCTTCCCCAAATCAAACTTTTCAGTTTGAGTTAAAAATACATCCCTGGTTCCCAAAGTCTCAAGTTTCCTCTTGGCATAGATACTTTCTAGATTTCTCTACAGTGTTTTTCATCTCACTGTGAAACACCAGGAGTGAGACATGTTTGTTGTTGTGTCCCAGAAAAATCAACAGCTTCTGAGTGTTTGTGTCAGTCGATCCAAGTCACTTCCATACCCCATACCAAATACTACCCCACCACTCCCTCCAGCCCCCAGCTTTGTCATTGACATTATGGCATATATTTCCTCCTAATTCTTCAAGGATGATTTAGTTAGGCTTTGTTAAAGGATCCAGAAAAACTGTGGGTCCAAATCTCAAAGGTGTGGCATAGCTTAAGTGCTTTAGCATTTTTTCCCCTTCTTGCCTAATTCTTTTTATATTTTTAATGTATTCCGTAGCTTTGTTTTTTAAAAAAATATTTATTTATTTACTTGGCTGTGTCGGGTCTACGTGGCGGCACGCGGGCTTTTTGTTGCGGCACGCGGGCTTCTTTCTAGTTGTGGTGTGTAGGTTTTCTCTTCTGTAGTTGTGGCGCGGGTTCCAGAGCTGGTGGAATCTGTAGTTTGCCGCATATGGGCTCTCTAGTTGAGGCGCGCAAGCTCAGTAGCCGTGACGTGTGGGCTTAGTTGCCCCGCGGCATGTGGGATTCTAGTTCCTCGGCCGGGGATCAAACTCGCATCCCCTGCATTGGGAGGCGGATTCTTTACCAGTGGAGCACCAGGGAAGTCCCTAATTCTTTTTATTAACCCCTCTCTCAACAATGATTATGATTCTCAGAATACTTTATTTCCTTCCTATTTGTAGTCTTTTCTTTATCTGAAGAAGAAAGTAATTATTTTCTCTGACAAGCTGGGTGATATGGAGGTAATTTTCTATAGAAAATTTATCTGTATTTCTATATGAGGCAGGGAAGATAATGCTTTAGCACTAACATAGAACCTTTATAACCAGTTTCCACATTGATTTTACAGGTACTGATTTCAAATTAGTTTACAGTATTGATATACTTTACTTTGTGCCTTGTATAGAAGACTTTGTGGGGGGGTTTTTGTTTGTTTTGTGTTTGTTTTTTAGTCAAAACAAAAGGAAAACATATACTTCTGTGGTTTCTACATTTTATTTATAAAACTTTGGAAATCTTATAGATATGCAGTTAGGATAGTGATTGCAAAACCAATTTTCAGTGTTCCTATGTTCTGTGCTATTTATTTTATTTATTTATTTTTAAAAATTTTTATTGGAGTATAGTTGATTTACAGTATTGTGTTAGTTTCTGCTGTACAGCAAAGTGAATCAGTTTCACATATAAAAATATCCACTCTTTTTTAGATTCTTTTCCCATATAGGCCATTACAGTATATTGAGCATTCCCTGTGCTATACAGTTGGTCCTTATTAGTTATCTATTTTATATATAGTAGTGTGTATATATCAATCCCAATCTCCCAATTATCCCTCCCCCCTTACCCCCGGTAACCATAAGTTTCTTTTCTACATGTGTAACTCTATCTCCGTTTTGTAGGTAAGTTCATTTGTACCCTTTAAAAAAATTATTTTATTTTATTTTTTAAAGATTTTTTTGATTTGGACCATTTTCGTAGTCTTTATTAAATTTGTTACAACACTGCTTCTGTTTCATGTCTTGGATTTATTTTGGCCACGAGGCATGTGGGATCCTAGCTCCCCAACCAGGGATCGAACCTGTACCCCATGCACCGGAAGGTGAAGTCCCAACCACTGGACCACCAGGGAAGTCCCTGTACCCTTTTTTTAGATTCCATATATAAGCAATATCGTATGATATTTGTCTTCTCTGCCTGACTTACTTCACTCAGTACGACGATCTCTAGGTCCATCCATGTTGCTGCACATGGCATTATTTTGTTCTTTTTTATGACTGAGTAATATTCCATGGTATATATGTACCACATCTTCTTTATCCATTCCTCTTTTGATGGACATTTAGGTTGCTTCCATGTCCTGGCTCTTGTAAATGGTGCTACAGTGAACATTGGGGTGCATGTATCTTTTCGAATTATGGTTTTCTCAGGGTATATGCCCAGGTGTGGGATTGCTGAGTCATATGGTAGCTCTATTTTTAGTTTTTTAAGGAACCTCCATACTGTTCTCCATAGTGGCTGTATCAATTTACATTCCCACCAACAGTGTAGGAGGGTTCCCTGTTCTCCACATCCTCTCCAGCATTTATTATTTGTAGATTTTTTGATGATGGCCATTCTGACCTGTATGAGGTGATACCTCATTGTAGTTTTGATTTTCATTTCTCTAATAATTAGTGATGTTGGGCATCTTTTCATGTGCTTTTTAGCCATCTTTTTTCACATCTGCAGCCTAGTCATGTGGACATATTAGAGATCCTTTTCAGCTCTTAACTTTGGTGACTCAGGGTGCTGCTCGTGGTGGATTAGCCTGGCAGAACAATATTGTTGGAGTAGTTCTATGGCCATTCATGTAGACAGTGTTTCTCTTTCACTTCAACCTAAATATTATGGCAGGCCAGTTGTTGTGTCAACATGTGAGAACTTCTTTTTACAAATGAAGTTTCAGCAGAGCATTTATTACTTCAGAGGTTTATAAGGTTAATACATTTTTGAAAAGAATGTGATTCAAGTATATTTTGACAAATATAAATTATTAATATATATTAACATTATTAAGGAGAAGAATTAATTGACATTACTTGAGAGGAGATGTTGAGAAAGGGTTGAACTGTCCATATGTTTTTGTAACTATTCCTGTAGCTGTGAGTGTTGTGGGAATCAAACATAGTGGCAGTAATACCTTTTGTTCACATCACACTTCCAACTTTAACATAATACTTTAACCTCATTTAATTCTCAGAATAACCATGTAAGATAGGCAAGAAGAGTATGAGCCAGATAAGAATGTTAGGGCTCAGGAGAGGTTGAGTGATTTGAGGACCAGCCAAGCCAAGACTGGAGCTCTCCTCCTGAGCTCCCAGTGCCAGGCTTGTTCCACCACAGTGCTCGGACTTGTTCAAAGAATATGCTAAAGTGCCATTTGAGCCACTTTTGAAATAGTAATTCTTTCCAAGTCAGTATACAGGCCAAAACAAATTAAATTTCTATTTTAAAAAGTAGGAATCTTAGCATTTATCTTTATCATCTTCATGCACTAATATTAACTGAGGGTTCACAGGGTGGTTGGCGCTGTAATTGACTAATTTCATGTGAGTTCAGGCTTCCCATAAGGCAATGATAAAGCAAAATGCTGCTGGCTAAAAACATTCTGTCAGATACACAGGCAAAAATATTTTTCTTTCCTTTTATCAGTGTTGTTTAGTGTTATTAAGCTAAATTTTTACCTCCCTCTGAAGCCAAGCAAAACATAGCAGATGCAGAGGTACCACTGAGTTTTGAAAAAAGCCCTGTACTCAGAGAAGCTCCAGGGGTGTGTGTGTGTGTGTGTGTGTGTGTGTGTGTGTGTGTGTGTGTGTGTGTGTGTGTGTGTAATAATGGCATTTGTCCATTTACTGGTGCATCAAAATTGCTGCCTTTCCTCTGCTGCTTTTGTTAATACAAACTATTGTTGGCGCTTCACTGGGTACCACGTGCTGATTTTCACCCTTGCTTTTAGGACTTGAATCTATCTTATGCATTGTTTCATCACAAAGAACTTTAGTAATTTTATTCTCATTGTATCTGAATGATCAACTTTGTATGTATGACTTGGGCTTGTTATATCCATTTTTAGCACATGTGTGCCTAGAGAAAAAGCAGGTTTTAAAAAAGAGAACAATGGAAGTTAATTATTTTGCTGTATAATGCTGTTCTATTAAGCATTTGGCTTTGGCATTATTCATTGGCATCTGTCATTTCTCTATGCCTGAGACTTTTAACTCAGATAACAATTCATCAGAGAAGCACAATTATTCAACAAGAATCCTCTGTGTAAGAACCTGAAGTGTAAACTATTTCAGCTATCATTTTTGGGGGCGATGCGGCAGCTTACTGATCACTATCAGTACCACCATAATGTCTCCTTGGCTCATGAAATTCATGACTAGAAGGTTTTCCTTCTTGTAGGTATTACTTGATCATGTTCTTTTCATTATAATGAGAAAATGGATGTGAAAGTGCTTTGAACTTTATTGAATGCTTAGCAAACATTAAAGTATCATTATTATCATCAGTTATGCCTACCAGAATGCTCACCTTAATAATGTGAGATTAGCTGAAAAGGGAGCAAGATCTGGTATCTTTAGTTTTGTGCAAGTTGAGGGAACGTAGGAATAAAATCTCAGCTGACAAAGAAATATCTGATCCATTATCTATTTTGTTACTGCCTTACAGGCTTTCAGTGCTTGGCAAAGAAGGATGAGATTGAGGAGGGGCAGAGGAATGGAGAGATAAGAGGAAAATAATTTCTCAAGAGACTTTCACTAAGATGTGGTGGGAAGACTGGCTCTTTGTCTCTTCCTCACCCTATTAATTTGTACTTGTGTTTTTTAGTTTTCATTAGAGTCAGTGATTGACGGTTTTCACTAAAATTAAGTTTTCTTGAGAGTTACCTTATATAGCAATACAATTTTCTAAGATTTCCTTAATACCCTGAAATTACTATAGGATAAGGAGAGAGAATCAATTTGGCACTTTACTTAATGTCTAACTTTGCCCAAAGCATGCTGTATGTGCTATAACATTGTTATAACAACCCTATGAAGTAGAGTAGGTTTTCTCCATTTTATATACGAGAACAAGGAGGGTCCAAGATGATAAATCTATATGTTCAAGGCTATACAACTAGTAAATGGTAGCGCTGGAATTCAAGACTAGGTTTCTCAGAACCCTGTACCAGGGCTTTTAACCTTGTACCCAGCGTACTGACTTTAAAATGACATGCTTATGCATTTGATATTTTCAAGGTTCTTTCAGGAAGGTAATTTTCTCTGACTTTACCAAGAATTGTGGTGATGAGCAGAAATGATTTGCTTCATTTTTACAAATGAGCTTCAGAGTGTTTTATCAGTTAAGGTATCTGCTGTAACACAAAGTCTAAAAATGTGCGATGTTCTAATATGATACAAGTTTATTTCTCTTCCATATAAAGTAAAAAACCCCCCAAAACCCTCATGTTTATAATTGGTGGAGTTGGCTGTTTTCCAAGCAGTAACTCAGACACCTAGTTGCCATCCATTTGGTGGAGGCTTCATCTTACACATATGGTTTACAAGATAATACTGGTAGAAAGAATATGAAGAGGGAGAAAGTGATGGCAAAGATCATGTCTCTTCCAGTTCTAGGGAGAACTAGCTACCACATGACCCTACTTACTTGCAAGAGGGACTGGGAAGTGTAGTCTCTGGCTGGGCAGAGGTGAAGGTTCAGTGGGCACATGACTGATCTTGTGAGTTTTTGCAGGTGATAGTTTTACCAAATGTTTTGCCACTGTGTACCAAGATCCTCCATCTTTCTAGTCTCTGACATTAATTCCTTATTATCCACTGCCTGGCCACAAAGCCAATCCCATATATTTTAGGTTTTTCTTACAGTAGTACCCCATTTTAAGGAATGATTTTTTTTTTATATTGATTGCAACAGACTAACTGCTGTACCAAATAAGCCTTAGAATTGTCATGGTTTACCACAGTAGATGTTTATTTCTTGCTCACATCGTAGCAATGTGGGTCCACAATGGTATATTTGTGTGTTGGGGGTAGGAGAAATCAGGGTTAGGGGAACTATGATCTATACAGTTTTTTGCACATCTTGACATCTACTTTGTCACCTTTAACAGGTGGCTTCCAAGATCACATGGGCATCAACACCTTGATAGTGAATGGGAGTGTTTTATGGGTGGGTCTAGTAGTGGTGTCTATCACTTCTGCTCACATTCCATTAGTCAGAACTAGGTCATATGACCACACCTAACTGCAAGGGAGGCTGGAAAGTATTGTATAGCTACGTGCTTAGGAAGAAGGGGCAATGGTTTGGTGAATAGCTAGCTATTCTGTTCCATAAGGAATAATGATTTTCTAAGCAGATTTACATTGGCCACATCTATACATTTGACAAGGACTGAGTATGTTTACATGAATTAAAAAATATTCCTGCCATTATATAAGCATAAAGAGAGGTGGAACAGCAAAAAGCTACCTAGCTGCAGCTGAAAGCTCCTGTTTCGCATTTGAGTGTATAAAATATATGGACAAATATGCAAAACACTAGGCAAACCTGCTTTGATTATATTTGCTGATAGTAAAAATTTGATTTTCAATGTACTGCCTACAATTTTGTCATTTGAGAGAGGAAGTATATTTGTAGACTTATGAGTGAGTTCTCTCATCTTGAAAATAATCCATATTGGTAACTAGATTAAATACATTTTATGGAAAATTTATATACCTGATGATTTAAAGAGTGTGATTTTGATAATAGGTACTTTCTAACACTAAGCATGCCTGACTTTAATTGCTTTGTATAGCAAAACATAGACTGATTACATAGCTTTCATTGTATTATTAAAATAAAATAAAATATTATAAATAAAATATTTTTGAAGACTAAAGTAAAAATAATTGTATTGGCATGCAAATGTTAGTATCAAACCTGAAAATTGCTATTATTTTAAGGAAAACAGATTTAAAATGAATGAATAGAATAGAATGAATGCTATATTTTCTTATGCCTATCTTAAAAATACAACATAAGGTTCAAATTTATAAAGAGGAAATTATGAATAAATTAACTGAAACAACATCAGATTTTAGGAATATGGTGCTGCTATTCCAGTGGTTTTATTATGAGAATTTATTGTTGGTTTCTTGGCTTAGACATGTGGAAAAGGGAAGGTTCACACTGAGCATGTGCAATGTACGTGGTTGATTATATCTGACCAGTTGAAAACATGGGCCCAAAATTAGGTTTTAAGAAATATTTGTTGAATGTATAGATGGCATATTTTTGGGTTATTTGGTCCAGCATATTGTCAGAAATAGAAATCTTAATTTATACATAATCATGATTTTTTTCTAACAGTTTAAAAGTTTAGATTGTATTCTTTTTTTTTTTTTTTTTTTTTTTTTTTTTTTGCGGTACGCGGGCCTCTCACTGTTGTGGCCTCTCCCGTTGTGGAGCACAGGCTCCGGATGCGCAGGCTCAGCGTCCATGGCTCATGGGCCCAGCCACTCCGTGGCATGTGGGATCTTCCCAGACCGGGGCACGAACCCGTGTCCCCTGCATCGGCAGGCAGACTCTCAACCACTGTGCCACCAGGGAAGCCCTAGATTGTATTCTTATCCAACCTCCCAAACATGACAAGAACCTTACCTGCTTTACATACCCATTAACATTCTTCTTCTCATGCTTTTCTCTTGTTTTTATTGTCCAGAATTTTAGTTTTTCATTTTTTAAGCATATAAAATAAGTTACTTTTTTGGTAGTCGTTAATTAAATATAGTAATAGCCAAAAAAATAAATTTCTGTGGTTATCATTGTTTCTTGTGAACCTCACCTTTCCTCTGGGTTTACTTTTCTTCTAGATAAAGTATATTCTCAAATAATTATTTTACTTATGGATGGTTTGCTTTATAGTCTGTTAGTCATTATCTATCTGAAAATGTCAGTATTTTATCTTTATTCATAGATGGCAGTTTAGCTTGGTATAAATTTTTGGATTAAAAACTGTTTCCCTCAGGATTTTGAAGATGCTATTACATTGTTTTTTTTTTTTTTTTTGGTCTCTCTTGTGACTGATGATTCTGTTGTAAGTCTAATTTCTCTTGTGGTTAATGTGTGTTTATTCTGATAGCTTTTCTCTTTGTTGCTGATTTATCATTTATTCTTACAGTTCTGCCAATTGTTACATAATGTATTTTGAGGCTGTGTTGTTAGGTGCATATTTGTTGATAGCGCATACAGGCTAATTGGTATATAATTATACCTTTGTTCATTTTGACAGCTGGTTTGGACGTATAAAGATTAAATGCCATCCAGGTTTAATTCTGGGGGAAAATATTATCAGACACAGCCAAGGGCTTGATATCCTCTGGTATTGTCTATGTATTATTGTTCTTTCAGTTTCAAAAGTCGGAAATCTAATGCAAAGTAGCTTAAACAAAGAAAGGGACTTCATTAGCTCAAGTAATTGTGAAGGGCAAGGTTGAAGCTGAATGTGTATAGAATCAGGAACCTAAATGCTTCCATAACACTTCTTCCGTTTCTCACACTTTGTCTTTATATGATAGGGTCATATGCTAGGGTCATGATCTTTGGCACCTTGGGGCTTATATATGAAGAACATTACAACCATATAATAAAGGATACTACTTTGCCAGCTCCAGGTAGAAAAGCCCTAGGGAAGAGTTTTGATCTTCCCAACTCTGTTCGTTTGCTTATCCCTTGTCCAATCGACTGTGCCCAGATGGATGGGTGGCATGACTGACCTGGTCTGTTTAATATGCTGATACTGTGGTCAGGCAGGGTGGAGGTAGGAATTGTTACCAAAAGCAGGAAGAGGTGCTGAGTAGATAAAAACAATAGTTACTGCACCTTTTCCCCCCTACTTTCCCAGATTAGGAACATGACCCTTCCTTAATTCTAACCCTGTTCTAACAGTATATCTCTATTATTGCCTTTATGACTGAGCCTTCCTTAGCCTTAGCTGTGTGCATTTAATAACTTATTTATATGCTTCCTTAGCACTTTGTATTTCCTTTGCAGAATTTATCACATTGCCTTATAGTTATATCTCTGTGTGTCTCCCTTATTAGACTGTAATCTCTTTATGATAAGGGACTGTTTCCTTTTTGTTTTTATAGACTTCATTTATTCATTCATTCAACTTTTATTTATTGAGTGTCTTTATGCCAGATACTGTGATAGATCCTGGGAAAATAGGGGACACTCAATAAATGCCTTTGGGAATAAAGCTTCCTGTACATTCTGAGAAAATATTTGTTATCCTTATTAAGGTTTTGCCAGGCTAGATTCTTTCATTTCATTTTCCTGTTGTTGTAATTTAAAAGCCTAGACATTCTAGAGAATGACCTTTGAAATGTTACACATGATGGGCATTTCAAGGGAAAGTTTGGCTTGGCACACTGACCTTCTTACTGTGTTTTGAATTGTGATACCTCAGGGAGGAGGGCAAAGAGGCCAAAAAATCTTCCTGGGAGAGATGAGCTGCAGGGCCACGTGTATTCCTGTTTTCACTAAAACAGGTAACATACCCATGTGTTTAGTCAGTTACAGGCTATTTCAAGATTCTTTTAAACATTCTGAAGTACTAAAATAAACTTCAG
This sequence comes from Delphinus delphis, assembly GCF_949987515.2. Classification (NCBI taxonomy): domain Eukaryota; kingdom Metazoa; phylum Chordata; class Mammalia; order Artiodactyla; family Delphinidae; genus Delphinus; species Delphinus delphis. The sequence goes on along the minus strand of NC_082683.1, from coordinate 65,214,111 downwards.
TCCTTCTCAGGGTAGCACCAAATAAAACAAAGGGTAGAATAAAATGGAAGAAATGGAAAAAAACCAAAACAAAACCCACATTCTACCTTCTGGCTACCATTTGTCGTAATCATAAAAAACATATTAGAGCTGTTTCAGTTTCTAAGACAAATAATTTTTTAAAGAAATAAGCAACTGATATTCCCACACAGCCTATTTTCCACAGACCCTATAATGTTACCAAAAACTGAATTAATATTGTGTTTGTGTTTATGCACACACATGTATGTATTTGTTAAACTCTTTGACACATCTGAAACTGTACACATATTCTAACGACAGTTATGTATGATTTGGGGGATAATAAAGCATCGTAGAGTCAAGAAGTTCCTTAAAGAGAAAATGTACTTATTCATCCAGTTTTATCCAATAGAGGTGTTCTTTCTCACTTTTTTGACTTTGCACATCTTGTTTCTTATAACTGTATTGTTCCTCTCCTTCCATGTATCAAATTCATACTAATCCTGCAATTGCAAGTAACAGGAATTCTCCAACTCACATGATTTAATAAGTAACTGTATTAGGGAACCTGGAGTTTCCCAGGTTGGTTAATTAAAATCTCATTGACATCATTGAGAACCCAGGTTCTTGCCATTTTTAAACTCTTTGATCCTTAGTGTATCCTTTTTGACCTCAGGCTAATTTATTTTGTGGTTGCAAAGTAGCAACACAACCAGTGGCAACAATGTCCTGCTGAAAAAGATACATCTTTTCCCATGTGTCTTTTTCAGAGTGGGGAAATCTTCTCCTTAAGCCCCAGCAGACTTCCCCTCGCAGCTCACTTGCCAGCATTGAACCACATGACCCTGACTAAACCCACCCCAGGAAGAATGGGATTGCTATGTTTGCCTTGGATTAACAGGATTTGCTTCTGAGGAATAAGGGGGAAGCTTAGATACTGGACAAAATCAGGCAAAATCAGGGTAGATACTGGACAAAATCAAGGAAGAAAGGGGAATTGGATACCAGGTAGATTACCCTTGGTGTTGTCTATGCTCACCTAGAGTGTGGCTCTCTGACCACTCCAGGTAGAATTAATCTTTCTTCTCTCTGCTCCCAGCACAAACTTGAAGGGGTGTTTTGCTTCTATTATTTGCACTTAGAAGAAATAACTGTTAATGTTTCATTTTTGTTTAAAACAATTGCATTGTAATTCGTTATAGATACACTCTGTGTCAATAACAAATACTTTCTTTGTTGTTTTTGAAATATACCTCTTAAGTTCTCAAGATTAGACGTTATTCCATCTTGTCTCTCTGGCCTCTGCCTTCTACCTGTTGTGAACACATACTAGAATAATAGAGTGGACATGCTCAGGAGTGTTGAAGGGCGGGTAGAAAATCATGGAAACTGAGAGGGAGAAATGGTTGTGTCTAACATGTGGCAACACATAGCTTAGTTCTGGGAGAGAGCAAAACCCTAACATTTTAAAGCGGCTCTTACAAATAGTTCTCTCTTCAATGAGAAATAGTGGTAAGATTAGATAGATAAAGACAGTGTGAATGAAGCAGGATTTGAGTAACTAGGCTGAATAATTTATCCTTCAGATGTTGACCTGCAGAATAACATGAAACAGTTTGGAGGAAAATGCTCTTTTCAATAGGTAGTAAATATTATTTCTATAAAGAGAGCAGTCCTATTGACAGAAAAAAAATGCCTCTATCTCAATGTGTTTTTTATGGAAAGCCCAGAAAAAATGAAGTCATTTGTAGACAAAGAACACAAGTAACCATGTAATTCAGAAAGATACCCCAAATGCCTTCATTAAAGACATAACTCATTTTAAATGAACAAACACATTAATATCAGTGGTTAAATGTAACATTCTGTTTACTTAAGTCAGTAATTACTATAAATGATAATGATTCCTCATATTCTTAGGTATCTAATACATTATTCATTCTTCCTTTGGCTGATAATATGAGAAAAATCAGAGTGATTATAGGTTTTTATGGAGTGATTTATAGAAAAAATAGATTATTCATTAAAATAATAGATGAATGTTAAATGGAGGCGTTGTTGCCTCACTGTTTACTTTTCCTGATGGTTTATTAATTTTCTTTACTGTTCTTAAAAAAAAGAAACCACTTTACAACTTAATGTCTTCATGCAGAGTTGAGGGTCTAATGAGTATGAATTTTAGTATCCTTAATGGATATCAAATACCCTAAGAGGGGATTCAGCATATAATTTATGTGACCTCTTGTTCTTTTCTTAACTTTTCATATGGGTTAGTGCATAATGAAGCTAAGTAAAGAATTAATATTCCTTCTTTAGAAGTTACAAATGTTTTGCTTATTGAAATTGAGTACGTCTACTGTTTAAAAAATTTGGAGACTTAAGTTATTGGTTCCTAAATATCTTTCCTTGAATATGTTTTTTAAATAAATAAATTTATTTATTTATTTTGGCTACGTTGGGTCTTCGTTGCTGCGAGCAGGCTTTTCTCTAGTTGCAGCAAGAGAGGCCTACGCTTCATTGTGGTGTGCGGGCCTCTCATTGCAGTGGCTTCTCTTGTTGCGGAGCACGGGCTCTAGGCACGCAGGCTTCAGTAGTTGTGGCGCATGGGCTTAGTTGTTCTGTGGCATGTGGGATCTTCCCGGACCAGGGATTGAGCCCATGTCCCCTGCATAGGCAGGTGGATTCTTAACCACTCTGCCACCAGGGAAGTCCCCTTTCCTTGAATATTAAAATCTACTTATTTTATGTCAGCTTCTTTGACAAATGTTTTCTGTTATCTTTTGTTTTCTTGACTTGCCAGTGAGCTCCATTCATTCATTCACTCAGTCCACCACAAAAGGAGGTGTGATCAAGACTGTTAACACAGATAGACCATTCACTTTGAAGCTTCTACCTGCCAAAACATAAAGGAGCCTCTAATGCTGCTTCAGATACTTCAGGGGCTTAAACCCGAAGAAGCCCTGTCTTTAAAACAAACAAACAAACAAACAAACAAACAACCTAGCTGTAGATCTTGTATTCTATAGTCTATGGACATGTAGTGTGTACAAATGATGACAGAGCATCTGGTTGCTGGCTGGCTGTTTCTCTTTTCCATCCAACTGTTTTGGTTGTAAACACATTTTAGTCAGTAAGGCAAAAATTATGAAGCAGAAATCTTTAGACTCTTTACTTTCAGGACACTAAAGCTCTCTGACCTCTCTCCTCCTCAAACACAGGACTTTATTATCTGTTATGCCTACTCTCTGAACTCACAGAATAAATTCCAGGCTTGTTTTCAATGATGAAGGCTACTTTAATTTTGGATTGGAGAATAGCTATCATACCTTTAGAGTTGGTCTCAGTCAGCTATCATAGACATTCAACTTAATTATACACAGTTTTAACAAGTTGTATATATGTCATCAGATCATTTCACCACAGAACATAAATTAGTGCTGTAATTACAGCGAAATGTCACATACATCTCATTATCACATAGCAGGATTTGCCTTAGAGAAATAACTAATTTCATTCTAAAGAAAAGGATAAAAGTTCAAGTATTTCTGGGGATTGCCAATACCTTAATGCATAATTGAATAAGAATGAATCTGGAGGATTAAATATGAGAGATGAGAGTGATTTTTAAAAAATAGATTACTTGAACAGTCCTTTCCAAATTCAGATGGAAATTTCTCAGCACTTTGTTACTTTTATTCAGACTTGGCCAAAAATCAGTAGTGTACCTTACCCTGAGGACCTCATAGAAGTATCACAGTCCAGTGAGATCTGAATCGACTCAGCAGAGAGCTCATGTGGATTATTTCTTGAGGCCTTGGATAAATGTATTAGTCTCAGACAAGACATTCCTTTCTGCAGTATGTGTGATTGACACGTTTTTTCTTCAAATTCTTCGAGAGTGCCCAAATTCCATCTTGCCTTATGGCCACTGCACATGTGTTTTCTTCTGCCTGGAGCTGTTTTTCTTGCCCTATTTGCATGGCTGATTCCATTCTCATACTTCAAGTTTCAGCCAAGTATCATCGCTTCTAAAGGGCCATTTTTGGACCAGTCCATCAAAATCCCTTTTACTGTTATGTACTCTTATTATGCACTGTCTTTTCATTCATTTTACTTTTATAGTTTATAGTTGTGGATTTATTTGGTCTTTATCTTTTCCCTAGCCCCACTTCTTGGGGACTGAGTACTCCATAGGTACAGGGGCACATAGTAGGTGTTTATTAAAATTTGCTGACTGACGAATGATCCTGGTATTAGGGCTGGAATCAAATCCTAGATCTCCAGAATACTACTGTTGTTGTACTTTAGCCATTGCATGCTTTTACCCTACAATATATTGAATTATTTTCTGTCTTCTCTCCATATATAAAATAAGTCTCCACATGGCCTAAATTCAAGCAATGTCTTATTTCCATGTTATATTTGGGAAGCATAAAAGAAGCAAGTAATTACGGCCTCCCTAGATATAGTATTGATTGTAATACAAAATCAAGAATAGTAGGATTCTGAACAGAAAATGACAGTTTCTTTTGGCAGTTAAAAGGCTTTTGCTTTTCAAAAAGACTGATTGACTCTCAGGTCAAAAGCTACTTTCTTCAAAGATAAATTGTTTATTTGTGTTTCTTTCCTCTGAATTTCAGTAAATTAATAGGAAAGGGTAAAAATAGGATTTCTTTCTCTGGAATTAAGCCTTGTTAAGCCTTGTTAATTATTCCATATCACACCTTCTACACGTGCACATGCATACACAGACACACACACAGCCTCATTCTGCATTTTTTTTCAAGCACAAATTATCTTGGAGACTTACTTGATTGACATAGGTGTGAAATAATTTTCTTGTCCAAATCAGGGACAGATATGTCAAATCTTCTCAGATTCTCTTAGCAGCAGGCTTTCATTTGCTGGCTTGTGTAGAGTCTTTTAAAGTTTTCTTTGTGGAGGAAATACCGTATTTGAAAATGTACCAGCATTTTCATATTACTATTTTATTACTAGAAGCAATTTATATGATTTTAGAATTAGGAGGTTCCTTAGAGATAATCTAGTCCAGTAATATCATTTCTTAGTTATTATTTTTTATGGTAACAAAATTAACTTGTATTTACATAATGCTTTTTTTGAAATGTATTTGAAATAAAAGATTGTAAGTAAGAACCTTTAAATAAAGAATAATTTTTAATTTTCTTTCCTCATAAAAAAGAGAGGGGGAATTTAGTCCCCTGAATGTTTTAGCAACTTTTTGATTCTAAGACCTTATTTTTATCCCCTTTTGGATGTTTCTTATCATAATTTATAGATCTTGGCTAGAATATTTTTGTTTCAGTTTATAAGGACTTTTAAATAAATTATCCTATGTGCTATTAGATAATTTCATAGTTAATTTAATTAATTAGATATTTAATAATTATCTAATTATTAGATAATAATTCCCTTCTTCTGTTTATATTAAAGCCTTTTCTAATTTATTTTTATGCCCAGCAAATAGCAGTTACTCAGTAAATATTTGTTGACTATGAATAAAAATATAATTTATTATATTTATACCATATGTTATTTATTCAGTTTTCAAATTTATCTAGCTGGTAAATTTAACACATCCATGTGACTTAATATTATTTCATAATATATCATATCATTTATTCTATAAGTGGATTTTCCTGAAAATCTGATCAATTAATATAGGAAGAAAAGAATATATATCTCGGAAAAATTGAGATTTATCTTTACTCTTTAAAACAAAAGATTTTATGATTCTTAAGGGCAGAGACTATGCCATATGTTTGTTTTATGGTTTTCCATGTCCAACAAGTTAAAGAGTAGATTGCTACTAAAGTCTTAGAGTTTTTAAAAAAGGATTTGTATTAGACTTAAACTCTTGATGTTTTAGGACTAGGAGGGATTTTAGAGATGATCCAATCTAATCTTTTCATTTTTCAGACAAGGAAAGGGAAACACGAGAGATTGTTGCCATTAACATAGTATATGTACATATATAGGGACCAGTAATAATAGCCAACATGTATTCAATGGTTGGGCTACTGGGTGTGATTCTAAACGCTTTTCATGTATTACCTTGTTAATCCTGATATCTCCCTTCTGAGCTATGTATTAATTTTATCCCCATTTTGTCCATGAGAAAAAGAAGACCAGACAGGTTAAAATAACTCCTCATCCACACAAAGCTAGTAGGTGGTAAAGTTGGGATTTGGATCCACATATTTAACCTCTCTAAGCTCTCACTCTTAACTCATAAGCTATGTTGCCTCTCTGATTAGAGCCAAGATGTTCTGAGCCCTGATTCCTAATCCTCTGTTTCCATATGTCTACTCTGAAAAGCTTAGAGATGGCTGAGTGTTCTAAGTGAGAAATAGATATTAGGGTGACAATGAAGATAGTAATGAAGTGAAGCTGGTGAGATGAGAATAGGATTCAGGGGATATCTTAGGAGAAGAAATGGTATTGTGGAACTCTGGATGGACAAGTAATCCTAAAATATTATTGGAAGAAAATAGATCTTTCTGAGTAGCCCATGAAATGATGTTTGTTCAGAGGAGTTTAAACTAATCAGAGGTGGTCCTTCCCAAAGGAGTAGCAAAGCAAGAGGTAATTTCAGAGCTCATCTACAGAAATCTCTATTAGACCTTCCTCTTTGTGGCTTTCCCTCTTCTGAAATAAGTTTGCTATTGTGATGGTTATTTGTCTTTTGAAAGGATCCCTCAAATGACACTGGAAGGACACCTAGACAGAGGACATAAAGTCCACTTTCTTCTTTTGGCTTCTTGCTGAGGTGTGAATCTTTATGAGGCGTAAAATCCTCGTTATTGATGTTATTTTGCCTTATGAGGACTTCTTTCATAAATGACACAGAGGACAAATAGGAAAGGACACAGAACTCAGTCTCCTTATTTAGTTTCCTGCTGATGTGTGAATAATTCAGGGGTGATGCACAGCGTTTTTATTTTATGCCATTTGGCATTTCATGCACGCAGGTGAATTGCTGGACATCTCTTACCAGAAGTCTTAGTAGGACCATCTTATCAGAGTGGGACTTCGGAAGAATTCAGAATTATCTGAAAATTCCAGTTACTAAGGGGTGTTTTACAAGCCAAGGAGCAGTTATATTGTTTACCACAAGGTTAGTGCAAAGCAGAAGTTTCTGAAGTTTTTTAAAAAAAGGAAACCCAGAAAGATCATGGATTAAACGTGTATTTAAATAAGAGAAATGCAGGGTATAACATTGTACTGATTGTGGCTCTCTCATATTGACATTTTGAAAATGTCCTTGAGCCACGTAATCCTAGGTCCCAGGAAGCAAACGTACATGAACTTGGCCTGCCAAATGGCAATAACAAAATAAAACATTCTAGTCGAATGTTGTACATAAATGTCTTACTATCAAGATTAGCCAATGGCCTATATCTTAATTTTATGAATGGCAGTAACTCCAGTTTACTAATTATCAATCCAGGAAGTGTTAAGACTGTTAGTATTTAGGCATCTATTTGCAAAGATTAGAATTATAAGATTGAAAATAATGTGTTCTTATAAGTGAATGTAAATATACATAAAGATAATTATCCTGGGGCATGTTTAATTTAGCACTGTTAAATGAATTCTTTAATAATAAAGCACAAAATGAATCTAGTAGGCCTAGGTTGGACAAATTTACCATCGACAACAAGTGCCTAGGAAATGGTGGAAAATGGAGAATATATGATAATGAAATTTAAAAAATGTTATTAGTGGCTTTGCCTTTTCTAGTCATCAGATTGTTGCCATTTTCCTCCCTCTGGATTTTAGAATAAAATCTGCTATTGACAGTGAACTGATTTAATGAAGGAGTGTTAAATATTCAGTGAAGCAGCAAATCTGTTCATGTTTTTATTAGCATATAGTTTTGAAGAAACAAAGCAAGTCCAAGGAAAGACTTAGAGTCTAAGGTATAGACGTTAAAACAAAGTCATGTCTATATGTCATGTATATACTGAATCAGGATGAAAATATTTGGCCTCTCTGATTTTCTGTGACAGAACCACATTGCAGAGCCATAGAGCTTGTATTTAAAAGACTGGTTACATTACTTAGTACAAAATATTCCGCTGACAGCTGGGCTAGACATATTGCCATTGGACAAAGTCTAAAAAACCTACTGCCTTCCAGAGGAAAAGATCTCCTTATTAAAAAGGAAGGTAATTTATAAAACTATGGGAGGCACATAAGAAAAAAATAAGGCTAGGACCAAGAGAAAGAGCTTATAAAATAAGATGTTGATTATGTGCTAGAATCAGAGAAGCTGAATACAATGGCGAAAGTCATCTGTAAAATTATCGTCTTTTGAAAGTAAACATAGAGATGTTTCTAAACCAAGGCAGAGAGGATAATGAAACATCTCTGAGTGAATGGATTCTAATTGAGGCATATAGGTAAGTCTTTTTAGCAAACAACAGCACAAAACAAGCCTTCCCCAGTCAATAAATAAGCAAAACCCCGTTCTCCTTTCTACCTTACCCAAAACTGTCTGACACAGTCTAAATCCATGTCATCCATTTAGGAATTTTGCTTTGGAAGTCAGCCAGTGAAACTGAATTGTATCTTTAGATATTATCTTTTCCTCTTTGGAAAACTACCAATACATTTTTATTTTATGGCTGTTTGTTTTAATTGTTTTTCGAATTCTTTTCAAAAAATTTTAATTTAATTTTTTATTGAAGTACAGTTGATTTACAATGTTGTGTTAAATTCTGCTGTACAGTAAAGTGATTTAGTTATAGATATTTGTATACGTATATGTGTGTGTGTGTGTGTGTATATATATATATATATATATATATATATGCATTCTTTTTTAAAATATCCTTTCCATTGTGGTTTATCACAGAATATTGAATATGGTTCCCTGTGCTATACAGTAGGACCTTGTGTATTAATTTTTAACCAGTATTAAACAGTTTTATCTACTTCGTGGCTTTTGAGCGTCCCTGAAGAAGTTTTTGAAGGGTATGCAAAGTGTTGCTCCCCTTTGGAACTTCCCTGTAGGCCCTGGAGATGTTGGGAAATGCTTGTGAGTAATTTTCATGCAAAAAAAAGGACACCCAGCAGAATTCACTAGACTGTAATTCAGTCAGGAAGATCTGGTGGCATTCTAAAACTGGAAGGTACAGTTTGAATGCTTTATAAATAACACCACATTGCCAACATTGAATTACAGCTAGTTATTTTACTCGAGGACTAGGAATACTAGGAACATAAAACAATTTTATAGCCAGTTACCTTTGAGGTTGAGGGAGATGACAATTCATCACACCAGAGGTCTTTAGTGCATGGCACAAAGAAAGATTATAAGGCTTGCCACTTGTTAGTCTATGAGGAGAAGTATTTGAATATAGAGGACACAGTGGTCTGTGAAGCATTACAGGACTTGTGATATGAGGACGGGATTGCAATGCTTTTGAGGACACCCAGGTTGCCAGGGACATGAAACGTAGTCCTCATACATACCACATTTATACTTGAATGGGAAAAATTCTATCGAGACTAACCTTTCAGCAAGGGAATATTATCTAGACAGAACACAGTCTTTTCGACAGATGAAAAACTTACACTTCATGAGCCTAGCTAGAAGTGAGTTGAATGTTATCGTAAGATAACACATGGTCTGGGGGCACCCTGGGGTGCTGATATCTCTCATCCCAGCACAGGCTCAAAAACCCTTAGCCTGCTTGATAATTGTCAGAGATATTTTAATTTGAGCCATGACCAATTACTTATGTAAAAATATACTGTAAAGATGGTAGCTGGAGAGCAAGAACACGAAAATGTATATTGTTTTCAGACTTGTGGAGATTAATGAACCCTCAAAAATGTTATTAACTCTGCAGAATGAGTGCCAAGTCTAAACAACTCTGCATTTAAAAATGCCTTGGCTTTCTTCTCAGAAGAATGAATGAAGTTGATACACATGACTGGGTCAGAAATGTGCTACAGACAGGTGCTCTGCATGCTTCTCCCTGCATGGTTCACCCTAAAGATACCTTAATTTTGCCATGAAGACTTTTTATTCTAGTTCTGCTCCTTTGTCTTGTTTGAGAGCTCTGTTCCCAGAGGCATAGGAGCAGGAAGAATAAATGCCCAGCGAGCCTCATTATTCATTTCCCTTTGGCATCATGTTGTTTCACTATTTTTTTAAACTCAGGGATAGTCGTTCTGCTCATTATCCCAAAGAGCCAGAGCCCTACTAGAATATGGTGTCTAATCTTTCCCAATCCTGCTTTGTGGGTATGTGAAGAACCTGAGTGGACTTACCAGGACACGCCACAAAAAAGATTCAGGGCTGGAAACTAAGAATGATTAGGAAATGGCACTACAAATACAAAACAGGGAAGAAAAGGCTTAGTGACTCCTTGGCTGTGGTTCTTAGGACTGTGCAGAATTTATGGACAGAGGGTGTTAACTAGCTTTTTTGGATCTTTCCTGAGGATAGAATAAGAGTAAATGGACTTAAGCAATGACTCGAAGGGTTTAGAGACTGAGCTGAGCAGAAACTGCCAGTCTAAGACAGTAAGCACAAGAAAATTAATAAGACATAGAGGGTACTGGAACAAACTAGAAAAGAAATCAAACCAAACCAACCGAACAAAGAAACAGAAGACCAGTATCTGAAAGAGAGGCATTAGCTATGTCTGCAGTCTCTCAAGAGGACGACTGATTGAGGGATTATGCTCTCCTGGCCGTCGGTGGGAGACAAAGGATTTGGTGAGAATGATTCTGAGAGCTGCCTATGCCATTCCTCGAGCCCTTCCTTTTGCCCTTTATTCGTGTGTGTGTATATGTGCATGTAGTAGCTGGAGAGAGGGGTCTGAAACAACATTCGCTCGTTGAAAGGAAGGCCTCAAATAGAACAACATTCCATATCTCAGAAAGATTTCTATCCTGGGGATCCCCTTTAAGGCAGGGATTCAAGCAATGATGAGAAAGGTGCCCTAGACTTGCCCTGTAATGAGATGTTACAAGCCATTAATTTTATGAAACTCCAAAGAAACCCCAGCGAGGCCATAAAAAAAGGAAAAAAATAGATCTAGGAATCACTGAGAAAATACTAGCTTTCCAGGTTCAGTGAATGCATTTGAGCCTTTTTTTTGTGCCCTTTTTCCGTTGTATTTGAAGCTATGGTGCTTAATTAGTTGTTGGTGCTTTTCCCCTGAAGCCCTTGTAGAATGCTTTAGTTCTAGGGTTTTCAAGGAATTAGAGAGCTGGAAAGCCCTGAAAGGTGGGAGGTCAAAGCAAAAGCAGTCACTCAGAAGCTCTCCATCTCTGTGAAGATCAAGTTCACACTCCTCAGTTTACAAGAGGCCGCAGGATTACATCCCTTACTCACCCTCCAGCCTCATGTCTCCACCTGGCTTCCTTATTTCTCTCGGTTCTTTTTTTTTTTTAACATCTTTTTTGGAGTATAATTGCTTTAAAATGGTGTGTTTGTTTCTGCTTTATAACAAAGTGAATCAGTTATACATATACATGTCCCCATACCTCTTCCCTTTTTGCATCTCCCTCCCTCCCACACTCCCTATCCCACCAATCTAGGTGGTCACAAAGCACCGAGCTGATCACCCTGTGCTATGCGGCTGCTTTCCACTAGCTATCTAGTTTACGTTCGGTAGTATATATATGTCCATGCCACTCTCTCACTTTGTCCCAGCTTACCCTTCCCCCTCCCCGTATCCTCAAGTCCATTCTCTAGTAGGTTTGCATCTTTATTCCCGTCTTGCCCCTAGGTTCTTCATGACCATTTTTTTTTTTTTAGATTCCATATATATGTGTTAGCATACGGTATTTGTTTTTCTCTTTCTGACTTCACTCTGTATGACAGTCTCTAGGTCCATCCACCTCACTACAAATAACTCAGTTTCGTTCTTTTCATGGCTGAGCAATATTCCATTGTATACATGTGCCACATCTTCTTTATCCATTCATCTGTTGATGGACACTTCGGTTGCTTCCATGTCCTGGCTATTGTAAATAGAGCTGCAATGAACATTTTGGTACATGACTCTTTTTGAATTATGGTTTTCTCAGGGTATATGCCCAGTAGTGGGATTACTGGGTCGTATGGTAGTTCTATTTTTAGTTTTTTAAGGAATGTCCATACTGTTCTCCATAGTGGCTGTATCAATTTACATTCCCACCAACAGTGCAAGAGGGCTCTCTTTTCTCCACACCCTCTCCAGCATTTATTGTTTGTAGATTTTTTGATGATGGCCATTCTGACCAGTATGAGATGATATCTCATTGTAGTTTTATTTATTTTTATTTATTTATTTATTTTGTGTTACAGGGGCCTCTCACTGCTGTGGCCTCTCCCGTTGCGGAGCACAGGCTCTGGATGCGCAGGCCCAGCAGCCATAGGCTCACAGGCCCAGCCACTTCGCGGCATGTGGGATCTTCCCGGACTGGGGCGCGAACCCATGTCCCCTGCATCGGCAGGCATACTCTCAACCACTGCGCCACCAGGGAAGCCCTCATTGTAGTTTTGATTTGCATTTCTCTAATGATTAATGATGTTGAGCATTCTTTCATGTGTCTGTTGGCCATCTGTATATCTTCTTTGGAGAAATGTCTGTTTAGGTCTTCTGCCCACTTTTGGATTGGGTTGTTTGCTTTTTTAATATTGAGCTGCATGAGCTGCTTGTATATTTTGGAGATTAATCCTTTGTCAGTTGTTTCATTTGCAAATATTTTCTCCCATTCTGAGGGTTGTCTTTTCGTCTTGTTTATGGTTTCCTTTTCTGTGCAAAAGCTTTTAAGTTTCATTAGGTCCCATTTGTTTATTTCTGTTTTTATTTTCATTTCCCTAGGAGGTGGGTCAAAAAGGATCTTGCTGTGATTTATGTCATAGAATGTTCTGCCTATGTTTTCCTCTAAGAGTTTGATGGTGTCTGGCCTTACATTTAGGTCTTTAATCCATTTTGAGTTTATTTTTGAGTATGGTGTTAGGGAGTGTTCTAATTTCATTCTTTTACATGTAGCTGTCTGTTTTCCCAGCACCAGTTATTGAAGAGGCTGTCTTTTCTCCACTGTATATTCTTGCCTCCTTTATCAAAGATAAGGTGGGTTTATCTCTGGGCTTGCTATCCTGTTCCATTAACCTATATTTCTGTTTCTGTGACAGCACCATACTGTCTTGATTACTATAGCTATGTAGTATAGTCTGAAGTCAGGGAGCCTGCTTCCTCCAGCTCCGTTTTTCTTTCTCAAGATTGCTTTGGCTATTTGGGGCCTTTTGTGTTTCCATACAAATTGTGAAATTTTTTATTCTAGTTCTGTGAAAAATGCCAGTGGTAGTTTGATAGGGATTGCATTAAATCTGTAGATTGCTTTGGGTAGTAGAGTCATTTTCACAATGTTGATTCTTCCAATCCAAGAACATGGTATATCTCTCCATCTATTTGTATCATCTTTAATTTCTTTCATCAGTGTCTTATAATTTTCTGCATACAAGTCTTTTGTCTCCTTAGGTAGGTTTATTCCTAGATATTTTATTCTTTTTGTTGCAGTGGTAAATGGGAGTGTTTCCTTAATTTCACTTTCAGATTTTTCATCATTAGTGTATAGGAATGCAAGAGATTTCTGTGCATTAATTTTGTATCTTGCTACTTTACCAAATTCATTGATTATCTCTAGTAGTTTTCTGGTAGCATCTTTAGGATTCTCTATGTATAGTATCATGTCATCTGCAAACAGTGACAGCTTTACTTCTTCTTTTCAGATTTGGATTCCTTTTATTTCCTTTTCTTCTCTGATTCCTGTGGCTAAAACTTCCAAAACTATGTTGAATAATAGTGGTGAGAGTGGGCAACCTTGTCTTGTTCCTGATCTTAGTGGAAATGCTTTCAGTTTTTCAACCATTGAGGACGATGTTGGCTGTGGGTTTGTCATACATGACCTTTATTATGTTGAGGAAAGTTCCCTCTATGCCTACTTTCTGGAGGGTTTTTAAGATAAATGGGTGTTGAATTTTTTCGAAAGCTTTCTCTGCATCTATTGAGATGATCATATGGTTTTTCTCCTTCAGTTTGTTGATACGGTGTATCACGTTGAGTGATTTGCGTATATTGAAGAAGTCTTGCGTTCCTGGGATAAACCCCACTTGATCATAGTGTATGATCCTTTTAATGTGTTGTTGGATTCTGTTAGCTAGTATTTTATTGAGGATTTTTGCATCTATGTTCATTAGTGGTATTGGCCTGTAGTTTTCTTTCTTTGTGACATCCTTGTCTGGTTTTGGTATCAGAGTGATGCTGGCCTCGTAGAATGAGTTTGGGAGTGTTCCTCCCTCTGCTATATTTTGGAAGTGTTTGAGAAGGGTAGGTGTTAGCTCTTCTCTAAATGTTTGATAGAAATCGCCTGTGAAGCCATCTGGTTCTGGGCTTTTGTTTTTTGGAAGATTTTTAATCACAGTTTCAATTTCAGTGCTTGTGATTGGTCTGTTCATATTTTCTATTTCTTCCTGTTTCAGTCTCGGAAGGTTGTGCATTTTTAAGAATTTGTCCATTTTTTCCAAGTTGTCCATTTCATTGGCATATAGTTGCTTATAGTAATCTCTCATGATCCTTTGTATTTCTTCAGTGTCAGTTGTTACTTCTCCTTTACTTTTCTAATTCTGTTGATTTGAGTCTTCTCCCTTTTTTTCTTGATAAGTTTGGCTAATGGTTTATCAAGTTTGTTTATCTTATCAAAGAACCTGCTTTTAGTTTTATTGATCTTTGCTATCATTTCCTTCATTTCTTTTTCATTTATTTCTCATCTGATCTTTATTTCTTTCCTTCTGCTAACTGTGGGGTTTTCTTGTTCTTCTTTCTCTAATTCGTTTAGGTGTAAGGGTAGGTTGTTTATTTGAGATGTTTCTTGTTTCTTAATGTAGGATTGTATTGCTGTAAATTTCCCTCTTAGAACTGCTTTTGCTTCATCCCCTAGGTTTTGGGTCATCGTGTTTTCATTGTCATTTGTTTCTAGGTATTTTTTGATTTGCTCTTTGATTTCTTCAGTGATCTCTTGGTTATTAAGTAGTGTGTTGTTTAGCCTCCATGTGTTTGTATTTCTTACAGATATTTTCCTGTAATTGATATCTAGTCTTATAGCATTGTGGTCAGAAATGACACTTGATACGATTTCAGTTTTCTTAAATTTACCAAGGCTTGATTTGTGACCAAAGATATGATCTATCCTGGAGAATGTTCCATGAGCACTTGAGAAGAATGTGTATTCTGTTGTTTTTGGATGGAATGTCCTATAAATATCAATTAAGTCCATCTTGTTTAATGTATCTTTTAAAACTTGTGTTTCCTTATTGATTTTCATTTTGGATGATCTGTCCATTGGTGAAAGTGAGGTGTTAACGTCATATACCATTATTGGGTTACTGTTGATTTCCCTTTTTATGGCTGTTCGTATTTGCCTTATATATTGAGGTGCTCCTATGTTGGGCGCATAAATATTTACAATTGTTATATCTTCTTCCTGTATTGATCCCTTGATCATTATGTAGTGTCCTTCTTTGTCTCTTGTAATAGTCTTTGTTTTAAAGTCTATTTTGTCTGATATGAGAATTGCTACTCCAGCTTTCTTTTTATTTCCATTTGCATGGAATATCTTTTTCCGTCCCCTCACTTTCAGTCTGTATGTTTCCCTAAGTCTGAAGTGGGTCTCTTGTAGACAGCATACATACACGTCTTATTTTTGTATCCATTCAGCCAATCTTGTGTCTTTTGTTTGGAGCATTTAATCCATTTACATTTAAGATAATTATCAATATGTATGTTCCTATTACCATTTTCTTAATTGTTTTGCATTTATTATTGTAGGTCTTTTCCTTCTCTTGTGTTTCCTGCCTAGAGAAGTTCCTTTAGCATTTATTGTAAAGCTGGTTTGGTGGTGCTGAATTCTCTTAGCTTGTGCTTGTCTGTAAAGGTCTTAATTTCTCCATCAAATCTGAATGGGATCCTTGCTGGGTAGAGTAATCTTGTTTGTCTGTTTTTCTCCTTCATCACTTTAAATATGTCCTGCCACTCCCTTCTGGCTTGCAGAGTTTCTGCTGAAAGATCAGCTGTTAACCTTATGGGGATTCCCTTATGTGTTATTTGTTGTTTTTGTCTTGCAGCTTTTAATATCTGTTGTTTGTTTTTAATTTTTGATAGTTTGATTAATATGTTTCTTGGCGTGTTTCTCCTTGGATTTATCCTGTATGGGACTCTCTGTGCTTCCTGGACTTAACTATTTCCTTTCCCATACTAGGGAAGTTTTCAAGTATAATCTCTTCAAATATTTTCTCAGTCCCTTTCTTTTTCTCTTCTTCTTCTGAGACCCCTATAATTCAAATGTTGGTATGTTTAATGTTGTCCCAGAGGTCTCTGAGACTGTCCTCAATTCTTTTCATTCTTTTATCTTTATTCTGCTCTGCAGTAGTTATTTCCACTATTCTATCTTCCAGGTCACTTATCTGTTCTTCTGCCTCAGTTTTTCTGCTATTGATCCCTTCTAGAGAATTTTTAATTCATTTATTGTGTTGTTCATCACTGTTTGTTTACTCTTTAATTCTTCTAGGTCCTTGTTAAACGTTTCTTGTATTTTCTCCATTCTATTTCCTAGATTTTGGATCATCTTTACGATCATTATTCTGAATTGTTTTTCAGGTAGAATGTTTATTTCCTCTTCATTTGTAGGTCTGGTGGGTTTTTGCCTTGCTCCTTCATCTGCTGTGTGTTTCTCTGTCTTCTCATTTTGCTTAACTTACTGTGTTTGGTGTTTCCTTTTCTCAGGCTGCAGGTTCGTAGTTCGCATTGTTTTTGGTGTCTGTCCCCAGCGGGTAAGGTTGGTTCAGTGGGTTGTGTAGGCTTCCTGGTGGAGGGGACTAGTGCCTGTGTTTTAGTGGATGAGGCTGGATCTTATCTTTCTGGTGGGCAGGTCCACATCTGGTGGTGTGTTTTGGGGTGTCTGTGGCCTTATTATGATTTTAGGCAGCCTCTCTGCTAATGGATGGGGTTGTGTTTCCATCTTGCTAGTTGTTTGGCATAGGGTGTCCAGCACTGTAGCTTGCTGGTCGTTGAGTGGAGCTGGGTCTTGGCGTTGAGATGGAGATCTCTGGGAGATTTTCGCCATTTGATATTATGAGGAGCTGGGAGGTCTGTTGTTAACCATGTCCAGAATTTAGCTCTCCCACCTCAAAGGCACAGCCCTGATGCCTGGCTGGAGCACTAAGAGCCTGTCCTCCACATGGCTCAGAATAAAAGGGAGGAAAAAATGAAAGAAAGAAAGAAGAAGATGAAGTAAATAAAATAAAGTAAAATAAAATAAAGTTAATAAAATAAAGAATAATTAAGAAAAAGAATTTTTAAGTAATAAAGTAAAAAACAACAACAAAAAAAGGACAGACAGAACCCTAGGACAAATGGTAAAAGCACAGCTATACAGACAAAATCACACACAGAAGCATACAGATACACACTCACAAAAAGAGAAAAAGAGAAAAAAAATATGTATATCGTTGCTCCCAAAGTCCACCTCCTCAATTTGGGATGATTGTCTATTTAGGTGTTCCACAGATGCAGGGTACATCAAGTTGATTGTGGAGATTTAATCCGCTGCTCCTGAGGCTGCTGGGAGAGATTTCCCTTTCTCTTTGTTCGCACAGTTCTCGGGGTTCAGCTTTGGACTTGGCCCCACCTCTGTGTGTAGGTCGCCCGAGGGCGTCTGTTCTTTGCTCAGACAGGATGGGGTTAAAGGAGCAGCTGATTTGGGGGCTCTGGCTCACTCAGGCCGGGGGGAGGTAGGGGTAAGGAGTGCGGGGCGAGCCTGTGGCGGCAGAGGCCAGCGTGACATTGCATCAACCTGAGGCGCGCCATGCGTTCTCCTGGGGAAATTGTCCCTGGATCCCGGGACCCTGGCAGTGGCGGACTGCACAGTCTCCCGGGAAGGGGGGTGTGGATAGTGACCTGTGCTCGCACACAGGCTTCTTGGTGGCTGCAGCAGCAGCCTTAGCGTCTCATGCCCGTCTCTGGGGTCCGCGCTGATAGCCGTGGCTCGTGCCCATGTCTGGAGCTCATTTAAGCGGAGCTCTGAATCCCCTCTCCTCGCGCACCAGGAAACAAAGAGGCAAGAAAAAGTCTCTTGCCTCTTCAGCAAGTCAAGACTTTCTCCCGGACTCCCTACCGGCTAGCCGTGACGCACTGGCCCCTTTCAGGGTGTGTTCACACCGCCAACCTCAGTCCTCTCCCTGGGATCCGACCTCCGAAGCCCTAGCCTCAGCTCTCAGCCGCGGCCCGCCCCGGCGAGTGAGCAGAGAAGCCTCTCAGGCTGGTGAGTGCCGGTCGGCACCGATCCTCTGTGCGGGAGTCTCTCTGCTTTGCTCTCCGCACCCCTGTTGCTGCGCTCTCCTCCACGGCTCCGAATCTCCCCGCCTCCTAGTGTGTGGAAAACTTTCCTCCTTCACAGCTCCCTCCCACTGGTGCAGGTCCCGTCCCTATTCTTTCGTCTCTGTTTGTTCTTTTTTCTTTTGCCCTACCCGGGTACATGGGGAGTTTCTTGCCTTTTGGGAGGTCTGAGGTCTTCTGCCAGCGGTCAGTAGGTGTTCTGTAGGAGTTGTTCCACGTGTAGATGTATTTCTGGTGTATTTGTGGGGAGGAAGGTGATCTCTGCGTCTTACTCTTCTGCCATGTTGAAGCTCCTCTCTTCTCTCGGTTCTTTGACATGCCATGTTTCTCCCACCCCTGGCCTTGGAACATTCTGTTTCCTCTGCTTCAAACTCCTTTCACCAGGCTAATACCTACCCATGGAATAGGTTTAGTTTGGGCTTTACTTTTTCCAGGAAGCTGATCGCAATCACACACCCTCCCCAACATGTCTGGGTGACGGCCCCACCTATGTGTTTCCACCACACCTCTCCTATTTTGGCAGTCATCACACTATATAATAATTTAGATGCCGACTTACTTGGCCGTAGTTGTTCGCAGTAGGCTATAAATTCTATTTCATGTTTCAGAAGACTTCTTAAACAACATGAACTAGCTTTTGCAGAAGGACTACCTCAAACTTGGAGGCCTAATTTTAGCTGCGGTAGTGGGTGAGGAACATTTATTAGGGGGCAAAACTCTACAACATTTGCTTTCTCTTGTGTGCCCATTCTCTTCCATCTTTGGGTATTAAAAAAAAATGTTGTTGTAAAGTATAGCCCTGGGATTTTTGAAAAAGAAAGATTTTGTTTCACCCGTGGACCTCATTCAGTTTTCTTTAGAAGTCTTGTCCTGAGGATTGATTTGTAAGCTTGGTTATTATCAAAAGCCCTTATCTTTCCAGGGTCATTCCTTAGTTGCTCTTGCAGAAACACCTAAACTGTGGGAACCCCTTTAACGTGATGAGAAATTATGTGGTGGTGATAAATACCTGCCTCTAAAGAACGTTTTTGGTGCTTAGGAAATATGCAAGTCATCCTTGAAGGCCCCCTCCCTTTGAACTGCGATGTTTCATTGTGATAGGCCGGATACACTGACTACTTTTTATTTGTCTCATAACCAGGACATGTTACCCCAATGGCATAACATTTTTATTCCATTATAGTCCATAACATTTGTTAGTTTTTTCACTAAGTTACACACATATTGGTTTCAGAATAATATCACAAAAAGAAAATGGAAAAATATTATGCTTTCAGTTGGGAATGGTAATAAAATCTACTTTTGAATTACATAAATGGAATTATTGTCTTAAATGGCACATGGTGTTACAGGGTAATGCCTATTATGTTGCGATATACCTTACACAAGTATTTTCAACATTCTGTCATCAGTCACTCAGTCTTCAGCTGTGCTGTCCAAGACAGAAGCTCCTAGCCATGTGTGGCTACTGAGCACCTCAAATGTGGTGAATCTGAATTGAGATGAGCTCTAAATGTAAAACACAGGGTAGACTTCAAAGACTTAGTAAATAAAGACTTAAAAGTGTTTCATTAGTAATTTTAATATTGATTACAGCTTGAAATTGATGATATTTGGGACATACCGGGTTAAATTAAAGATATTAAAATCAATTTCATCTGCTTCTTTTTACTTTTTTAATGCAGTTACTAGAAAACTTAAAATTACATACATGGCTTACATGTGTGCCTTGCATTACATTTCAATTGGACAGGGCTGATCTAGAATTTCCTTTTGCTAGAAAAGGAGGTATTTAGTCAGTGTAGCAAGTAATACTTGGTGACTGGTTGACTTGTAGCAGTGGGATCCTTAAAAGGCAATTAAGTATACTTAATGTCTTAGGGGTAAACCACTCATAATAATATTAATAATAACTACCCTAGTGAGCTAATAACATTATTTACCTTTTTGGATTTTTAAAGGATTCAATAAAATAATATGTGTGAAGGAGCTTACCTAAATAGTATTGTCTCATGGATAGAAGGGTGCAGGTGCAAACTGTTAGAGATGAAAACTATCAGGGAACAATTTAAAAAGTGTTTTCAAACATGATATATAGTAGTGATGTACTCTACTCTCTGCGAATTCAATTAAAGCATCAGAGAATGGACTTCTTTTGGTTTATGTGCAGACTTGTTATACCAGCAGCATTTTTCATGTAGCTATATAATCTGTGTAACTGTGTTTCTAAATGGTACGTGATACTGTATTTAATCAATATATCAGCCTTTATGTAATCATTCCCTTATTCTTGGACATTGGGCTGTTTCTAGTTTTTTTCTCTATTATTGATGTTGTATTGATAAATATCTGTAAAACTTTTCCCATATTTTACGTAATTTTCTAAGGATGTCAGATTGATTTTAAAGGAGATAATGAGGTATGTAGGGATGGAAAAACCATTCAAATTCCTGGCTGATACTGAACGAGTTATCCAACTGAGAGAGCTGAATACAAGCTGTTTCTTCACCTGTCTTACATTTCTAGGGTAGGAAAGTGGAATGGGTCAAAGATTTACTAAATGTTGACATGAGGTTGCTCCTATTGTAAGAACATTGGCCATAAAAGAAAAAACTAATAAAACTAACAGATTTTGGATATTTCAATTTCAGTATCTAGACCTTGTTATAACTGAAATCTTGAATGCAGAGTTTTAGCCCCATTGAAAAATTTTGTGTAAAGCAGTCCAAAGGACTCTGAGTGCCCTGCAACTGTATAAAGACTCAGATAATTGACCAATGTCACATGTGAATTAGCTTAAATCTGCACGTTGCGTTTGGGGAGAGACCACTATTTGTATTTCAGACCTTTCAGTTCCATAAAAAAAAGTCTTGAAAGAAAGGTTTCATTTTGCCCACGACTGTGTGTTTGTAAAAGTTTTATTTTCAGAGCAGATGTTTAAAGCCCCAAAGGCTGCGTTTACATTTTGTGAATATATTTATTGTCTTAATCACATAGAGCTTCTGTTACTGGTCGTAGGTTAGAAATTGCAACTCATTCCAAATAAAGTTGGGCGGAAATAGGAAGGCAACTGCAAATTAAGGCAGAGCACTTTAATAATGATCTCTTTTAAAATGCGGCTTCTCATTATCATAACGTTACAAACCCTGTTTGTAGCTAGCATTCCAGAGTTTAACAGCAAATGTTCAGAGCTGCTGCTGCAGTGCTCATTCAAATGGAGAGAAGAGCTCAGAGATTTTATATTTGGTGAGGCCGATTTGTATAGTTTATGTTCTGTGCATATAGAGCTGTTAATTTTAATACAGCTGCCCTTACTCTCAAGAACACCTGCTACCTGAACAATCCAATTATAAAATCAACTCTCCCAAGAATTATTTCGTACTTATATGTCTTGGATTTAAGAGGAATGCTTGAGCACTACTTATGTATAAGAAGAATGTTTTAAAGTTACAATTACTGTGATATTGGGTGAACATTTAAAAGGTTCTAGGCACCTTAAAGACCATGACTGTTGCCCCTGCATTGTGCATTGAAAGCTCTAATGATGGTGCGGTGATATTCTGGAATAAAAACAACAACAATAATAATAGTAATGGAAAGGTATTTCATTTATAATCAAAGCACCTGGGCTATGTTACTTCCGTGCTGGCTGCTATGTCACTTGGGCAAGTCACATACCTTCTGAAAACTGCTGAATTTCCTGGTTGAGAAAGTGAGTGCAGAGTGGATGGTCCTTACAATTCTTGGGTCTTGATTTGCATGATTTGTTCACCTTTCCTTATCCTTGGGTCAAATAAAATGAAACTTTTATTTAAGTGAAACCCCCAGGGGACTATCCTTTGCCAATATCTCCTCTCACTTTGTAAGCTCATGCATTCCCACAGCTTCACCTATTCAGATGGCATCTAATTTTCTGTCTTTCTCTTGGACCTCTTTCCTGAGCTCTAAACCTACATTATTTTCAACTGGAAATTTCTACTTGGAAATTTCACAGGTATCTTCAAGCTCATTATGTTCAATACCAAACTCATCATTTCCACCAGCCCTTTGCTTTTTCTCATTAATTCCACATATATTTTTTGAGTGCATACTTTGTGAAGGCATTGGCCTAGGCACTGGAAATGCAATGGTAAATAACATAGTCCCTTTCTTCACTATGATTACAGACTAATATAAGTAAATATAATTTAAACAAGTTCAACATGTAATAGGCATTTCCTTCCTTAATTTTTGGAAAACTAGTTGTCATCCTTGATTTCTTTTCCCTCATATTCGCATATTTCTAATCAATAAACTCTTCTTATTTCACCTCCCCATCTGTTAAGTTTATTTCCATCTCTCTATTAATCTATAATGTAACTACCTTAGTTCAAGCCCTCAGAACCTCTTTATTGGACTACTGCGATAGCTTTCTTATTGTTCTCCCTTAAATCCATTATCAATGCTATTATCAGAGTGATCAGCCTATAATTGTATGTTTCTCCCAGATCAAAACTCTTCAGTAGTTCTGTGTCACCTATAGCATAAAACTTAA
Source organism: Delphinus delphis (assembly GCF_949987515.2). NCBI lineage: Eukaryota > Metazoa > Chordata > Mammalia > Artiodactyla > Delphinidae > Delphinus > Delphinus delphis. The sequence goes on along the minus strand of NC_082683.1, from coordinate 65,191,152 downwards.
GGTTCTTAGCAGGGCATTAATTCCTCTTTCTTTTCCCTCCAGTCTCAAGGCTAAACGTTTGTTTCATGGTTTGTACCCCAGAACTGAACTACTTATGTTTGCTTGGCATCCTACACAACATGACATTTATCACCCCAAGCCTGCACTTATTTTTTCTTCTGCCAGAAATACTTTTTCTAACTCCTATGGCACCATCCTTTGTTTATCTCTTTCCCTTTTTTTTTTTTTTTTTTTTTGCGGTACGCAGGCCTCTCTCTGTTGTGGCCTCTCCCGTTGCAGAGCACAGGCTCCGGACGCATAGGCTCAGCGGCCATGGCTCATGGGCCCAGCCGCTCCGCGGCATGTGGGATCTTCCCAGACCGGGACACGAACCCGTGTCCCCTACATGGGCAGGCAGACTCTCAACCATTGCGCCACCAGGGAAGCCCTCTTTCCCATTTTTTAAGACTTGGCTAAGGTGAGTATTTTCTTAACTCTCCTAGGGTGATTTAAGTACCCTTCTCTATGATTTCACTTATCACATAATGTTGAAATTCCCTGTTTATGTGTTGGGTTTCATTCACTAGATTATAAACTTATTGAGAGTAGGGACTATATCTTAGTCTTTGTATTCTCAGTGCTCAGTACATGGTAGGTGCTCAATAAATGTTTGTTGAATTGAATCAAAGGATATGGTCCCTGATTCTTCTCCAACTTCATTTCGTGCCGTTTTCTTCCCATTCTGTTGTTCCATCTCACTGAACTTAAAGTTCTTTGAATATTCCGTGGTCTAGTCTCCAGGCTGTTTATAGGAATGTTGCTGTTCCGTTCCTGGGAATCCTTTTCCTCCTGCTTCTCTGTGTGGTTTGTAACTATTTGTTCTGTAAGTCTGACAGTATGACTTGGGCATCTCCTGCTCTAGGAAGCCCCCATTCCTCCTCCTTGACCTTCCCATTTTATGACAGATTAGAAGGTCTACTTTTGTTTTCCTAAAGCATCCTCGGCTATCACAGTACTGTTTGTACTGATTGTCCTTTTGGGTTTACTTGTCTTTCTTCCCCACTAGACTGAGACCTCTGGTATCTCTCACCATGCCTAGCATTTGGTGGGTACTTAATAAAGCTTTCTTTACAAACACTTTTTTTCCTTCTTACATGAAAAGGAGAAGAGAGAATTAACATTTTGAGAACCTAATATGTGCCTGTCACGATGCCAGGTGTTTATACAGTTTTTGGAGAAAAGCAATTGGAGGCAAGAGCCTTGGCAAACAGGCAGCATTCGCAGTTCCATAATCTTAGACCTGTGCTTATTCATAGGCTTGAGGATCTATGTTGATTCCCCCATGTGTGCTCTAAAAGGTGGTTTCTCTCATAAGAAAATGTGTGGGCCTATTGGTGAAGCCACAGATAATTAGTGTATTTTGTGATATTCTCTGCTTTGTTGGGGAGAAATTCTCTTTTAATAGCCTGTAGGGTGCTTCTTAATCTAGGACGAGCATTCTCCTGGGGTATGAAGCCACAGAATAAACAGACACATCTTCCACATGTTAACATTTACTCATAGCTACAGACACTTCTACTTAAAGATGGTGGAGTAAAGCCATTTGAATGCTACTTTCCTCCCTGAAACTCATAAAAACAATAAAACAAACTAACCCTCCCCTAAATCCCCAAAGAATAAAAATCAGGGAAGAAAATACTATGTTCAAGTGAAAATAAGGAAGATAAACTATTATGAAGAATATCAGCCAAATGTAGTGAAATTTAGATCAAATATCAGAAAAATAGGGTCAAATATGTGGGACTTCAGAGTTCTTGTTAATGATTCCTAAGAGCAATGGGAAACAATTGAAAGATTTTAATCATAGTTATGACATGATTAAATTTGCATTTTAAAATGATCCCTTTGACTGTAATGAAGACAGTTGATTTGGGAGCAAAGGCTAGTGTGAATGCAGGGAGACCAGTTAAGAGGCTATTGCAGTAAAACAGGTGAGATGTGATGGTATCTTAGACAAGGGCTGTGGCAGTAAAGATGGAGATAAATGGGCAAAAGGGTGTTTTTGTGAAATATATAGGAGGCAAACAGACTTAATTTGGTGATAGATTGCATTTTGGGGCGTGCAAGGCAGAAACCACTCATTGTTCCCTGTATCCATTTTCCCTTCATTCCTTCTAGAGATGGTACCACCTATCCCACCCTGAGTTTGAGCCATACACATGACAACCCAGCTAGAGTCTTTGTCAGGCTCTCTTTCAGTTACATGTGACCATGGACTCAATTTGGGCCAACAACCAAGTCCCTTCCTAAAAGTCAAGGCTGCTTGCCCTGGACTCTAAGCCCTGTTCATGGGCTGGAACATGGATGTGGTGCTGATGATCCAGTTTCCATCCATGGAGACTTGAGCATCAACTTAAGGGCTGGCAGAAGAAACCTAGGTTCTTGAATGACCTTGAGGAGCAGAGCCTCCCCACTGGCTTTATTCTACTCACTTTTGCATTTTTATGCATTATGAAGATCATTTCCTATCTTTGTTGAGCCACTGTGTTTTTGGATGGATTTGTTTCAGCAATTTAGCTTAATTATTCCAGGTGATGAGAGGGGACTGAATTGGATGAATGGTGATGTTGTTCACTGAGATGAGAAACATTTATTATCTCTTTCAGCTTTGAATCATTTACATATTTGATTAAATATTATTGTTATATCTTAACTTGAATAATTGTTAAAAATGTTTCAGAACTATTTACCTCTCCCTGAGTTATCACAGATTTATTCTTTTTATGAGATTAAACTTTGCCAGTTATAATTTTATCTAATTGTGCTATCACCCAGCTCATATTTCTGAAACTATTAAGGTATAATGAAAAGCAAAACTGACTTGCTGAACCCTAGGTATATTTACTTCCATAGCCTTGAGCTGACTTATCCATCTGCTTAGACAACAAAGAACAAACAGATAAAGAGGAGGAGAGAAAAGAAAGAAAATGAGGTTAACTTAGAATGAGTTTAGGGACTTCCCTAGTGGCGCAGTGGATAAGACTCCAAGCTCCCAATGCAGGGGTCTGGGGTTCAATCCCTGGTCAGAGAAATAGATCCCACATGCATGCCACAACCAGAGTTCATATGCCACAACTAAGGAGCCCGCCTGCCGCAACTAAGACCTGGAGCAACCAAATAAATAAATATATTTTTTAAAAAGATATCTTTAAAAAAACCCCAAAAGAATGAGTTTATTTTTTAGTTTACCTATGAGGGTCTCTAGAAATCATCACTTTCATTTTTAAGAAGGGTTTATATGCTCTGCACTTAATAATCCACTTAATAATTTTGATTGGAATATAAACTATACTCAAAACTCAGAAACCATCCTCTTTCCTTTTGAAAATCAGGGCAGCCACCCACATGCAGATTTTAGCATCTCTTATTTTCTATGCTGCCTAAAAGATAACTAAAAAATATTTCTGTCAATACACTTCCTATATTATTTATACAGAGACATAATTATTTTCAAAGTAGTAGAAGCTAAAACTAGGTAAAAAAGTGGTTTATTGCTATGAGAATTATTCCTACCTTACAAAATCTATATTAAACTCCCTTGGAATTTTATGAACTTTTCCTATAAACTCAAAAAAATAGAAATCAATGAAGGATCTCAATAATTTCTGTAATAATATTGATAAAAAGAATATTTTACAGCTCCTATTTCAACAATTCTACTCCTTCATGCTTATCCATAGAGAATTCTTTGGAAGTATATTAGGACATATCTTTTCCTACTTAACAGATGAGGCAATGGAATTAAGCAACAGAAGCTTTTCTAGGTTTATATACTAATCAGGGACTAAATAAACTGTCTACTCTGAATGTTTTAATTTCTAGTCCAGGGTACCTTTCACAGAACTATGCTTTCTTATGGTAAATGGAAAGTTCATTATCAAATAAGGTAGTACTATAATCTATTTGAAATGATGGCAATGAATGAGCTAATTGCATCTAAATGGTGATTTCTGTAGGTACTTTACTTCCAAATCTTTCAGTGAGTGTTATTTTACACATTGGAAAGTCAATTTAAGAAATGATTATTCTTCTACTAGGAAGCAAGCTGACCTTAGAGTGTGCAACAATCCATAAATCCATAAACTTGATGCAAACAAACTTACTTAAAAGATAGATTTACCAATTAGAAAGAAAATTTAATTGTGATTTCCAAAGCTATTTGAAATGAGCTTGAACTTATTCAACCAACAAAAATTTTTTGCTGGCCACTATTCACAGTTAACAATGGCGAACAAGGCAGTTTCTGCCTTCAGAGAACTTTAGTTCTAGTGGGAGAGACACACAAAAAGTATATAAAACAGAATGTCATTCATGCAATCTAGAAAAAATAAAGGAGATTATAGAGATGAAGAGGGTAGGGCTCTTTTGGATAAAAATACCAGCTTCACGAGGTGATATTTAACTGGGACTCTAATGAAAAGAATGAATAACCTAAAAATTTCAGAGGCACCACTGAAAGTCAATGCAAAGACCCTGAAGTAGAGATGAGCTTGACACCTGCTAGAAATGCTAAGAGTTCTGATGCGGCTGAAGCAAAGTTAGAGGTGGGGGGAGTGATGGAGAGATGTAGTTAAGGAGCTAGCCAAGGCCAGATCATGTAGGGCCAGATAAACAGAGTGAGGACTCTGGATTTTGTACTGAATGCAATAGATAACATGGGAAGATTTAAGCATGAGGGTATGTGATCTGAATTATGCTTTGACTATTTTTTAAAATTTTTATTGGAGTATAGGTGATTTACAATATGTTAGTTTCTGCTGTACAGCAAAGTGAATCAGTTATACATATACATATATCCACTCTTTTTTAGATTCTTTTCCCATGTAGGTCATTACAGAGTACTGAGTTCCCTGTGCTACACAGTACGTCATTTTTAGTTATCTATTTTATATACAGTAGTGTGTATATGTCAATCCCAATCTCCCAATTTATCCCTCCCCCATTGTAACCATAAGTTTTTATATCTGTGACTCTTTCTGTTTTGTAAATAAGTTCATTTGTACCATTTTTTTTAGATTCCACACATAAGCAATATCACATGATATTTGTCTTTCTCTTTCTGACTTACTTCACTCAGTATGACAATCTATAGGTCCATCCATGTTGCTGCAAACGGCATTACTTCATTCTTTTTTATGGTTGAGTATTCCATTGTCCACATGCACCACATCTCCTTTATCCATTCTTCTGTTGATAGACATTTGGATTGATTTATGCTTTTAAAAGATCACTCTGGCTGCATGTGGAGAATGGACTGGGGGTGGGAGTGGAGCTACTTTGGAGGCAGGGAAGCTATTGGAATGATGTGGAGAAGAAATGATAGTGCCTTACAGAAGGGTAGTAGTGGTGAGAAGGATTAGATTTGGGATTTGAGAAGGATTATATTTTATAGGTAGAACTATAAGTTGCTGATGGATTGGGTGTGAGGTAGGAGAAGAAGATAAATCAAGGAAAAAACTAGGTTTCTGCTCTGGGCAACTGGATGAGTAGTTGATGCCATCTACTGAGCTGTAGAAGACTGAGTAGAAAGAGGAATGGGCAGAAAAATAAAAACTTTGTTTTGGACATGTTGAACATGCCTTTTGGACATCCAAGTGTAAACATCACATGAGCAGTTGGATATACAAGTCTGGAGCTCCTGGAAGAGGTTAGGAGCTGCAGATAGCAATTTGTGAGTCTTTAGCATGTGGATGATATTTAAAGCCATGGGACTAGGGGAGCTCACATAGAAACATAGTGGAGAGAATGTATCTGAGGACTGAGCTCAGGCACTCCGATATTTAGAGGTCAGGAAGAGGATAAAAATCTAGCAAAGGGGAATGATAAGGAATGCTCAGTGAGGTAGGAGAAAATCAATAGAATGTGCATCAAGGAGGAGGATGTCCCATTACATTTCCTTGTTCAGTTTGCTCTCCTTCTCGTAAAGTTAATTTCTCATCTTCTCTCTTCTCAAAACTCCAGTGCTCCCTGCTTCACTCCACCTCAACCACTATCAGCATAACTGTGCTGCATATTTCACAGAGAAAATAGAACTACTCAGAAGAGAACTTCATCATCTTTCTGTCAACGGATATATTAACTGTATCTACTCTGCCTTCCCATCTATTAAAACAAGTGAACTTTCTCTGCTGTATTGTAAGATAGACCCCTCCACTTATGTGCTGGATCAGATTTCCTTTTTCCTATCCAAGGACTCTGCTCTTGTAATTATCCTCTTTTTCTCTCTTGCATCATCAGTCATTCCCATGTTGCTTGTATCATTTCTACTAGTATAAGAGCATGCTGTATTTTCTCCCATATTAAAAAATAAAACCAAAAAGTTGAATTCTTTCTTATTCCCATGTCCCCTTCTGCCTTTAACCCTTTCAGTTCTTCTCTTTATAGTAAAACTCTAGGTAAGATGTCTGCATTTGCTATTTCCATGTCCTCACCTCCTTTTCTCTCTCTCTTAAAAATATCTTTATAATGTAATATTTGATATATACAAAAGATTGTTTTAACATATGTAAGATATAAATCATTATATGAACAACTGAGCAACTATAACCCAATTTAAGAACTAAAATGGAGGGGGTGGAGTCAAGATGGCAGAGTAGGAGGGTGCGGGACTCACATCTCCACACAACTAGGGCACCTACCAGGCACCAGTGGGAGACCACGGACACCTAAGGGGATGGGAGGAACCCCCAGCGACCGGTTGTTTCAATTATATTTTTATTTTTCCTAATATATTTTTTATCCTTCTAATTTTATTTTATTTTGTATTCTTTGTTATTGTACTGCCCCATTTTTTCTTTTATTTTGCCATGCCACACAGCTTGTGGGATCTTGGTTCCCAGGCTGGGGGTCAGGCCTGAGCTCTTCTGGTCGCAGCGCTGAGTCCAAACTGCTGGACTAACAGAGAACCTCAGACCCCAGGGAATATTAATTGGAGTGAGATCTCCTAGAGGTCCTCATCTCAGCACCAGGACCTGGCTCTACCCAACTGCCTGCAAACTCCAGTGCTGTCTGCCTCAAAAAAATATGTTACAGACGAAGGAGCAAGGTAAAAACCTACAAGACCAAATAAATGAAGACAAAATAGTTAACCTACCTGAAAAAGAATTCAGAGTAATGGTAGTAAAGATGAGCCAAAATCTCAGAAACAGAATGGAGAAAATACAACAAATGTTTAACAAGGAGCTAGAAGAACTAAAGAGCAAACAAACAGTGATGAGCAACACAATAACTGAAATTAAAAATACTCTAGAAGGAATCAATAGCAGAATAACGGATAAGTGAGCTGGAAGATAAAATGGTGGAAATAACTGCTGGGGAGCAGAATAAAGAAAAAAGAATGAAAACAATTGAGGACAGACTCAGAGACATCTGGGACACCACGAAATGCACAAACGTTCGAATTATAAGGGTCCCAGAAGAACAAGAGAAAGAGAAAGTGTCTGAGAAAATATTTGAAGAGATTATACTTGAAAACTTCACTAACATGGGAAGGGAAACAGCCACTTAAGCCCAGGAAGCACAGAGAGTCCCATACAGGATAAACCCCAGGAGAAAGACAACAAGACACATATTGATCAAACTAACAAAAATTAAATTCAAAGAAAAAATATTAAAATCAGCAAGGGAAAAGCAAAAAATAACATACAGGGGAATCCCCATACAGGCCAGAAGGGAGAGGCAGGATATATTTAAAGTGATGAAAGGGGAAAACCTACAAGCAAGATTACTCTACCCAGCAAGGATCTCTTTCAAATTTGACAGAGAAATCAAAAGCTTTACAGACAAGCAAAAGCTATGAAAATTCAGCAACACCAAACCAGCTTTACAACAAATGCTAAAGGAACTTCTCTAAGTGGGAAACACAAGAGAAGAAAAAGATCCATAAAAACAAACCTAAATCAAGAAAATGGTAACAGGAATGTACATGTTAATAATCACCTTGAATGTAAATGGATTAAATCCTCCAACCAAAAGACACAGACTGGCTGAATGGATACAAAAAATAAGACCCTTATATATGCTGTCTACAAGAAACCCACTTCAGACCTAGGGACACATACAGATGTAAAGTGAGGGGATGGAAAAAGATATTCCATGCAAATGGAAATCCCAAGAAAGCTGGAGTAGCAATACTCATATCAGATAAAATAGACTTTAAAATAAAGACTGTTACAGAGATAAGGAGGGACACTACATGATGATCAAGGGATCAATCCAAGAAGAAAACATAACAATTATAAATAGATATGCACCCAACATAGGAGCACCTCAATACATAAGGCAAATGCTAACAGCCATAAAAGGGGAAATCAACAATAAAACAATAATAGTGGGGGACTTTAACACCCCATTCACACCAATAGACAGATCATCCAGACAGAAAATAAGGAAACAGAAGCTCTGAATGACACAACAGACCAGATAGACTTAATAGATATTTTTATGAAATTCCACGCAAAAGCGGAAGAATACACTTTCTTCTCAAGTGCACACAGAATGTTCTCCAGAATAGATCACATCTTGGGTCACAAATCAAGCCTTGGAAAATTTAAGAAAATTGAATTCGTATCAAGCATCTTTTCCAACCACAATGCTATGAGATTAGAAATCAATTAGAGGAAAAAAATTGTAAAAAACACAAACACCTGGAGGCTAAACAGTGCTCTGCTAAGTAACCAAGAGATCACTGAAGAAATCAAAGAAGGAATAAAAAAATAACTAGAAACAAATGACAATGAAAACACAACGACCAAAACCTATGGGACACAGCAAAAGCAATTCTAAGAGGGAAGTTTATAACAATTCAAGCTCAACTCAAGAAACAAGAAAAATCTCAAACAATCTAACCTTACACCTAAAGCAACTAGAAAAAGAAGAACAAAGAAAACCCAAAATTAGTAGAAGGAAAGAAATCATAAAGATCAGAGCAGAAATAAATGAAATAGAACTGAAAAAAAATAGCAAAGATCAATAAAACTAAAAGTTGGTTCTTTGAGAAGTTAAAATTGATAAACCTTTAGCCAGACTCATCAAGAAAAAAAGGGAGAGGACTCAAATCAATAAAATTGAAATGAAAAAGGAGAGATTACAACTGACACCACAAAAATACAAAAGATCATAAGAGACAAGCAACTATATGTCCAATAAAGTGGACAACCTGGAAGAAATGGACAAATTCTTAGAAAGGTACAAGTTTCCAAGATCAAACCAGGAAGAAATAGAAAATATAAACAGACCAATCACAGGCAATGAAATTGAAACTTTAATTAAAAATCTTCCAACAAACAAAAGTCCAAGACCAGATGGCTTCACAGGCAAATTCTATCAAACATTTAGAGAAGAGTTGACTCCTATCCTTCTCAAACTCTTCCAAAAAATTGTAGATGGAGGAACACTCCCAAACTCATTCTTCAAGGCCACCATCACCGTGATACCAAAACCAGACAAAGATATCACACAAAAAAGAAAATTACAGACCAATATCACTGATGAACATAGGTGCAAAAATCCTCAACAAAGTACTAGCAAACAGAATCCAACAGCACATTAAAAGGATCATACACTATGATCAAGTGGGGTTTATCCCAGGGATGCAAGGATTTTTCAGTATACGCAAAACAATCAATGTGATACACCATATTAACAAATTAAAAATAAAAACCATATGGTCATCTCAATAGATGCAGAAAAAGCTTTTGACAAAATTCAACCCCCTTTTATGATAAAAACTCTCCAGAAAGTGGGCATAGAGGGAACCTACCTCAACATAATAAAGGCCATATATGACAAACCCACAACAAACATCATTCTCAATGGTGAAAAAGTGAAAGCATTTCCTCTAAGATCAGGAACAAGTGAAGGATGTCCACTCTCGCCACTATTATTCACCATAGTATTGGAAGTCCTAGCCACGGCAATCAGAGAAGAAAAGAAATAAAAGGAATACAAGTTGGAAAAGAAGAAGTGAAACTATCACTCTTTGCCAATGACATGATACTATACATGGATAATCCTAAAGATGCCACCAGAAAACTACTAGAACTAATCAATGAATTTGGTAAGGTTGCAGGATACAAAATTAATGCACAGGAGTCTCTTGCATTCCTATACACTAACAACAAAATATCAGAAAGAGAAATTAAGGAAACACTCCCATTCACCACTGCAACAAAATGAATAAAATACCTAGGAATAAACCTACCTAAGGAGGTAAAAGACCTGTACTCAGAAAACTACAAGACACTGATGAAAGAAATCAAAGATGATATAAACAGATGGAGAGATATACCATGTTCCTGGATTGGAAGAATCAACATTGTGAAAATGACTCTACTACCCAAAGCAATCTACAGATTCAATGCAATTCTTATCAAACTACCAATGGCATTTTTCACAGAACTAGAACAAGAAAGTTTACAATTTGTATGGAAACACAAAAGACCCCAAACAGCCAAAGCAATCTTGAGAAAGAAAAACGGAGCTGGAGTAAGCAGGCTCCCTGACTTCAGACTATACTACAAAGCTACAGTAATCAAGACAGTATGGTACTGGCAAAAACCAGAAATATAGATCAATGGTACAGGATAGAAAGCCCAGAGATAAACCCATGCACATATGATCACCTTATCTTTTTTTTTTTTATCACCTTATCTTTGACAAAGGAGGCAAAGATATACAATGGAGAAAAGACAGTCTCTTCAATAAGTGGTGCTGGGAAAACTGGACAGCAATATGTAAAAGAATGAAATTAGAACACTCCCTAACACCATACACAAAAATAAACTCAAAATGGATTAAAGACCTAAATGTAAGGCCAGACACTATAAAACACTAAGAGGAAAACATAGGCATAACATTCTATGACATAAATCACAGCAAGATCCTTTTTGACCCACCTCCTAGAGAAATGGAAATAAAAACAAAAATAAACAAATGGGACCTAATGAAACTTAAAAGCTTTTGCACAGAAAAGGAAACCATAAACAAGATGAAAAGACAACCCTCAGAATGGGAGAAAATATTTGCAAATGAAGCAACTGACAAAGGATTAATCTCCAAAATATACAAGCAGCTCATGCAGCTCAATATCAGTTAGTGATACTGAGCATCTTTTCATGTGCTTTTTGGCCATCTGTATGTCTTAAAGTAATTTAAAATCTTAAAACCCTCCTTAACAATTCAATGATCCTAGAGCATTAACTCTAATTAACTTTCTTGTGTCATATGTGCTATTGTCCAGAATTTTAGTTCTGCTGTTTTAAATTTTGAACTCCAGATACTGTGCATTATTATCATTATTTTATACTTGTTTACAGTAAAATTTCGGAGTATCATCACTTGCCATTCCTTCTTAAATCTCAGTGTTTCCTTAAGAGATGATTTCTTTGCTTCCTGAAATTCCTTTAATGAAGGACTATTTCTGATAAATTCAAGTTACCCATTATCTGAAAATGTCTTTGTTTGCTCCTAATCCTTGAAAGATAGTTTTCCTTAAAGCAACTTCTTTGACTTGCTTTCAGGAAACCATATTCTACTTGTTTTCCTCCTGCCTTAACCCATTGCTCTAACACAATCTCCAATGTTTATGGTTCTGGATCCCTCTAACCTCTTAATGTTGGAGTGTCCTAGGGTTTCGTCTTTGAATCTTGTCTAATTTCATGACTTTCTATACTATTAATTTACTTCTGACTCCCAAATTTATGTCTCCATTCCAAACCTTATGAATGAGCTCCAAACTCCTGTATCCACTCTGATATCCCCATATGAGTCATACATATTTCAAACTTAGCATGTTTTAAACTGACCTCCTGATCGTCCCTCCAAGCTTGTTCTACTCAGTTTGGCTCCTTAGAGTGAATATCAACTGCATCCTTCCAGTTATCCATCTGAAACTCCCCTATGTTATAAACCACTTTAAAACTGCACCAAGGGCTTCCCTGGTGGCGCAGTGGTTGAGAGTCCGCCTGCCGATGCAGGAGACACGGGTTCGTGCCCCGGTCCAGGAGAATCCCACGTGCCGCGGAGCAGCTAGGCCCGTGAGCCATGGCCGCTGAGCCTGCGCGTCCGGAGCCTGTGCTCCGCAACGGGAGAGGCCACAACAGTGAGAGGCCCGCGTACCGCAAAAAAGAAAAAGAAAAAAAAAAAAAAAACTGCACCAAATCCTTTTGACTCTCCTTCAAATCTGACCACTCCTCACCATCTGCCTTGCTACCACCTTTGTACATGCCACCATGCTCTTTCACCTGGATCACTGATGTAGCTTCCCAACTTGGTTTTCTGGATTTTCCCCTTGCCTTCTTATAATCTTTTCTCATTGAAGTCCCCCTTTAAAAATGTAAATCAGATCACGAGATGACTCTGCTCAAAACTCTCTAATAGCTTTCTGTTTGATTTGGAGTAAAAGCCCAAGTTCTAACAGTCAATCTGGAAGGTTCCAGGTAATATGCCTTTCCCTAGCTCTATCTCTCCAACCTCATTTCTTGGCATTCTATTGCTCCCATTGCTGTAGCCACATTGTCACCCTTGCTGTTTAAACATGTCTTTGAGCTATTGCATGGCCTTTGAACTTGCCATCTCTCCCTGTAATGCTTTCTTCATAGCTATCTATTTAGGTCCCCCACCCCAGCCCTGACCTTACTCTTCTCAGGTTTTTGCTCAAATATCACTTTTTCAGTGAAACCTTCCCAACTCTTCATATTAAAAATTGCAAATTCTTCCTTCCCTGGTACCACCATCCCCTTTCCTGCTTTATTTTTCTTCATAACAATTGACATATTTAATTATATCACTTATATCTGTCCCCACTACTATAATGTAAGTTCCATGAAGGCAATGTTTTTTGTCTGTTCCTGACACATAGTAGCTGCTAAACAAATATGAATAAATGAATGGGTTCATAATTCTTTGTTGACTTTTTTTTCCGGCGTTTTTTTTTTTTTTTTTTTTTTTTGGCATGTGTGATCTTAGTTCCCCGACCAGGGATTGAACCTGCGCCCCCTGCAATGGAAGCACTGAGTCTTAACCACTGGGCCGCAAGAGAAGTCCCTTTTCAGTGCTTTTTTGAATACATTTCCCCCCTCTCTCCTTGGCTTCAGTTTTTCTGATCAGAAGCTTGTTGTCAAGCCTCAGGTAACATCTTTGTTCTTTCCGACTGCCGTAAGATTATCTCCTTGTTTTCACTTTTTCAATTTCCACTAGTATAGTGTATCTTAGTATGGATGTTTTTCTTTTGTCCTGCTTGGTTGACGTTCTGCTTCCTGTATCTGTGGATTCAAGTATTTTATCAATTTTGGAATATTCTCTGTCATTACTCTAATACCAGTATTGCTTTTTCTTTATTTTCTCATTCTTTCTTTCTGGACTTTAGAAGATTATTAGCTCTCTTTACTCCATGTTTTATTTCTTTTATATCTTTCTTTAATATTATACATTTTGCTTTTCTGTGCTGCATTCTGGATAATCTATTCATTTTTGTCTTCTAGTCACTGATTCTCTCCAACTTCACGATAATGTTGTTACCCTATCCACTGAATTTCTAATATCAACAATAATGTTTTTAATTTCTGAAAGTTGTGTTAGTTATTCTTCCAATCTGCTTTGTCATTTTTATGACCTCTTACTGCCTGTTTATTTTATGCTTTTATCTATTATTTCTTTGTTTTTTTATATAGTCTTTTCCCTATTTTTAAACTACCGATTTCAGTATCTGAAATCTTTGAAGAGTGTAAATCTAATATTTATTGTTTTGGTTGGTTCTTGCTCTTGGTGTTTGATAATACTTAAATTTTTATTTAATTGTAAGCTTATATTTGTTTGATCTTAATTTGTGGGTGTACTGTGAGCATAAATTGGGGGTGCTCTTTTCCAGAAAGGATTGGTATTTGCTTCTGCTCAGAGCCCAGGGTACTCTTAACCTGGGACCACTTTAGTCCCTTTGAGATGTTTGGGTTGATGTGCGGGTCTGAAGCTAGGCTGCTCTTAGTTAGTAGTGATGGTATTTGCATTTGTTTACCTTCAACATAAGCCATTCCCTCTTTTTATTTGGTATTGCACAGTGCTGCCTATTTAGGTTTCAGCTCTTGGAATTTTTTCGTTTTGTTTTATTTTATGTTTTGGTTACTCTGGTAGAGATGCTTGGATATTTTTTTTTAGTTTCTGCAAACCCAGCAGTTCTTTAAAACACTATGTATTACTCATGATCTACTTGGTTTGTAGCAAAATTGCTCTTTTAGAAAATCTGGTTTACTATTATTTGGAAGCCATCATTTTGTCTTGAAGCCACTCCAATCAGGCTTTCTTCCCCATCATTTCAGTAAAACTACACAGTCAAGATCACAGTGACTTCCGGATTGCTGAATCCAATGATGAGCTCTTATTTCTTTCTATCTCTTAGCAGCACACTTGAACGACAACTTAAATGTTTTCTAACATAACCTGTTGAAGAGCTTGGCTTTGAATCGCTTGATTTTCTGAGATACTTCTTTTGTATTAGAGTGAATAAAAAGATGGCTAAATAGATCTTCAATAGTGGCCCATCCTGGGGGCTAATCTTACTCAGGATCACTGCAGCATACAGCTCAGAAATTCAAAGGAACAAATATAGTACCAGCAGGAAATCAGAAGAAACATGCATTAATAAAAAACCATTACACTCATACACAGTTTATCTTTCCTCTTAGTGAGCACGATCTTTTGACAAGGAAGATGATGCTCTTTTGACAGTCTTCCCTCAGAAGTACTGGAGTCAAAGAAAAAAGTTATTGCTCGGGCTTCCCTGGTGGCGCAGTGGGAGGGGGTCCGACTGCCGATGCAGGGGACGTGGGTTCGTGCCCCGGTCCGGGGGGATACTGCGTGCTGCGGAGTGGCTGGGCCCGTGGGCCGTGGCCACTGGGCCTGCGCGTGCGGAGCCTGTGCTCCGCGACAGGAGAGGCCACGGCGGTGAGAGGCCCGCGTACCGCAAAAAAACAAAAAAAAAACCCCACAAAAACAACAAAAAAGTTATTGCTCCTTCGCAGTGGTTCTGGTAAAATTTCAGAACCTAACAGAAGTATTGCCCACCTATCAATACTGGCTGATGGTAATGGAAGCTAATTATTCTGGTGATTTTGTACCACCCTACTTTATCATTGCTATGATTCTTAAGAGGCCCTTTGGCACCTTGGACCCTATTACATCATTGATAGAGTCTGAAGCCACCTTGATGAAAATTTACAATTCTCAGCAAAGACAAGCTCTTTCAGTAAATATTATCAAAGACTGATGTGTACAGAATTCAGAATAAAAATTCGCTTCTCCTGTCAATCCACTAAGGATGGATGCAGATTTCGAGATTAGATCGTGTCCTTGGCTCATTCATTGTATGAGAGGTGGGGAATTACATATATTTGTGTACCTCTTAATTTCTGGTGCTATTTATCAAATTTGTTTAAATTAGCCACATCACTTTTTTATCCCATAAATGAAATGACATAATATCAAGCCCCAAACCTGATTGCTTTATAAATAGATTATTTCAGTTCTCAAGTATCAGTCTTGTGTGCCTGCTGTAGGTTTGGAACTTCCTAGGATCTGAAGATACAAATGTGAATAAGAGTATCCAGATGATTCACGCTCTCATAGATCCAACTTTATTCCTTGATACAAATTGAAAAGAAGCAAAGGTCCTATTTCTTTGAGCCAATATCAAATTCAAATATCCACTATAATAAAAAAGCTTTTGGAGCTTGCATGTATCTGAGTGAATTATTTGGTTTGGATTGGGAAAAATCTGTAGCACAGCTGATTAAGGTTCTTTCGGGAGGAAGAAAACTTTAAGTAATCAGTGATAGAAAAAGAGTACAATAATGGTGACATGTTAGAAGCTGTGAAAACTAAAATAGCTCATGTGTAATACAGAAGGCAGCCACATTTGTTTCATCACTTATAGTCCTTGTGCGAATTACTATCACCCGTCACTCTCTTTGAACTAAGCAAACTGAGAGGTTTTATAATTAGATGATTCTTTATGGCAAAGATGGATACGTTTACGTGTTAAAAAAACCCAACTTACAACTTACTATTTTATCATGATAATTAGATATTTTATAGTCAGAAAATAAGAAATTTGTTAACGCTCAGTGTCATGTTCAAATATAATTTTGTAAACTGTAGTGTAACTCTGTTTATGTTTTTTAATTCCTCTAAGATTATGATGCAAAGTAAAAACTACTGTAGGATGAATTGGGAGATTGGGATTGACATATATACACTAATATGTGTAAAATAGGTAACTAATAAGAACTTGCTGTATTAAAAAATAAATAAATAATAAAATTTTTTAAATGTAGGAAATTCACACTTTACTTCTTATAGAACACAAATAATAGATAACCTAAAGATGCTATAATGCATTTAATTTTAAAAGGCAACTCTTATTTGTGATTATAATTTTGCATTTAACCTCCTTGCATTTAAAAGGTGAAATTCTTTGAGGTTAAGCCCAAATCAGGTTGTGGTAGTTTTATGAGAGAGAGAGAGAGAGAGAGAGAAGAGAGAGAAGACAGAAGAGAGAAGACGGAAGAGAGAAGAGAGAGAGAAGAGAGAAGAGAGAGAGAAGAGAGAAGGGAGAGAGAAGGGAGAGGAGAGAGAGAGTGTGTGTGTGTGTGAGGGGGTGGGTTGGGAGGGAAAGAGAAAATGTGTTTTAAAGGTCTCTTTGAAAGAATGCTGAGTAACATTGCTAATTATTTTGTCATATTTTGTCAGTGTTATAGAATCCAGTTATTCCAGTGTTGGGTTTCAGACTTAAGTTTTCATAAACCAGTGAAGGGAAATCACCTGTGAGTTTACTCCGATACGAATGAGCCACCTTTACCGAACATAGAGGAATGAAAGAGGTCTCTTTTTCTACAGCTCCATGTGGGGATGTGAAGCCTAACATAGTTTGTAGGGCAAATCTACAATGCAGATGAGCCACCTCGAGTTGTGTCCTCTCTTACTTATCCACAGGTCCCCTTTGGGGTTAGACTATAGGTGTTGTAGTTAGGTACTGATATAGAGACAAGCAGATATACACTACCAAACGTAAAATAGATAGCTATTGGGAAGCAGCCACATAGCACAGAGAGATCAGCTCAGTGCTTTGTGACCACCTAGAGGGGCAGAATAGGGAGGGTGGGAGGGAGGGAGATGCAAGGGGGAAGAGATATGGGGACATATGTATATGTATAACTGATTCACTTTGTTATAAAGCAGAAACTGACACACCATTGTAAAGCAATTATACTCTAATAAAGGTGTTTAAAAAAAAGATAAGCAGAAGTGAAAGTAGAATTTAGAGAGCATAGTTTCCCAATTTTCTTGCTTAGCAAACACTCTTTGTTGTACATAGAGAAGTCATTAAAGAAGTGTCAACAGCCACTACTGTGGTATCCTTTTAGTGTATCTGGAATCAGGGATCATGGCAGGGGCCTTGGAATGGGCGACCTTAGAAAAGGAGGCTGCTTTTATTTCCAAAGGCCAGAGTGATGCTGATGTAAAAAACTAATGCTTCAAAAACAGATTTCTTGACAAGATTCTTAATTTCCATGTTAAAACCACATGTGTCATTTGCTTTACATAGATATTTTAATTAATATATTAAAATATTTTCATTAATTGACATGTATTTCAGTGAACTAAAACCCTAGCACCTTGTACTAGCAGTGCTTTCTTGGGATGGAGTTAGCATAGGGTAGATGGAATACATTTAAATATTTTGGACCAAATGTGCCAGTAGCAGGGAGGATAGTACTAAAATTATTAAACTGGGCTCTTGTAAAATGAAGTGATGCAAGAGTTACTGAGTCACCTCAGTAATCCTTTTATTGAATCCTTTCTACTGTGAGGCAGTGGCATCAGCATAGAGCAGGGGATTCATCCTGTCCTTGAGCAGCTTGCTCCTGTCTAGTTGAGGAAACGCTCATGTCCACACCTGTAATGCAGGGTACAGAACACTGTGTGCAATAAGGAGGTATAAAGTGCTAGGGTACACAGAGAGGGAAGCAGTTCTTCCTTACAGGAAGAATTGGAGAAAACTTCATTGAGGAGGTGGAATTTTATTTTATTTATTTATTTATTTGCGGTACGCGGGCCTCTCACTGTTGTGGCCTCTCCCGTTGAAGAGCACAGGCTCCGGGTGCGCAGGCTCAGCGGCCATGGCTCACGGGCCCAGCCGCTCCGCGGCATGTGGGATCTTCCCGGACCGGGGCACGAACCCGTGTCCCCTGCATCGGCAGGCGGACTCTCAACCACTGCGCCACCAGGGAAGCCCTGGAATTTTATTTTGACCTTAAAAGTTAAGTAGGATTTCAGTAGGCAGAGATATAAAACAGACATCCCAAACCATAGATGTAAGTAATACAGAGTGGATTCTAGAAATATAAGTAGAAAGAGTAAATAGTTTGTGTGTCTGGAGTGGCGAGTAGATGGTGGGAGATCAGACATAGTCACAGGTTCAGAGCAGTCCACAGAGGACTCTGAATGTCATGCTAAGGAGTTTTTTCTCTTATTCTGTGGTAAGAGTCATTGAAGATTTGGGGGCAGTGAACTTACAGGATCAGACGTCTGTTTTAGGAAGATAATTGCTGGCGGTGGGAGTTCAGTTCCACAAATATGTATTGAGTGATGGCGCAGGGGAATACAAAGATGACAAAGACATTCCTGCTCCAGAGAATTTAGTCTGTTGGTATGAAAAAAAATGGATTGGAGAAGGGTGAGGTTGGCAGCACAGAGATCAATTAATAGGCTTTTGTAATGGTCTCATTAAGAGATTATAAAAATTTAAACTAGGACAGTAGCAAGGGGAATAGAAAGTATGGGGCAGAATCAAGAGACATTTCAGAAACAGTATCAACAGGACTTGAAGCTGAGTGGAAGTTGCAGGTAAGGGGGAGGCTCACCTCCAAAAGCACTCTAAAATTTCTAACTACGTGACCCGGAGGATGGTGCTGCTGTTCATTAAGGTGGGGACACAGAGGAAAGGCAGACTTAGGGATGGAGGGAGGGGAGATTGAGTCTATTTTGGTTCTACTGAGTTTGAGGTGCCAACATGACATCTATGAGGAGAGGTTCAAAGGGCATTTAGAAAGGCAAGTCTGAGAGGTCGAAGAAAAATGAGAACTAGAATTATGTTTGCATGGTGCTGACAGAGCAGGTATTTGAAACTGTGTCAGTGGTTGGGATCTCCTATTGGAAGAGTATAGAGGAAAAAAGAGGAGAGGGTTAGAAAACGTGTTATCAATGAGTTTTGGGAGGATTGGCCATGTAAGAGGAGCCTTAGTATATTGCAAGAAAACTTGAGAGAAAGTATTAATAATAAGGGTTGGTCAGCAATGTCAGGTGATGTGTAGAGGTCAAGTAGAATGAAGGGTAAGGAGAACTCATGGATTTTTTAAATTAGAGAGTTACTGGCCACCTCTGGAGACCAGTTTTAGTAGAGGAGTGGGCTGAGTAGTTTCATTAGTTGGCAGTGGAATGAGGAATACATGTGAGATGAAGCAATAGGGAAATAGATTTCCTTTCACCCATTTAATCCATAAATATTTATTGAACATTTGCCTCTCATTTGTGAAGTGAGGGCAAGAGGAGAGATGGGATAGTTATTTAAAGGGGAAATCAGGGTCAGAGAGAGAGATTATTTTTGAATGGGAAAGCAGTGCAGAGGGAGAGATTGAGGCTAAAAGAAGAAATAATAGAACCAAGATCCCAGGGAAGGAGTGCAAGCTCATAAGCCCAGGTGGAGAGGTTTACTTTGGCCTAACAGTATTCACGTGGGTGGGGAAAAGGGTGACGCTGAACCAGAGCTCCACACACAGAGCTCTTTAAATTCACACTAAGAGTTGCTTTCTTTATCACATGTTACTGTTTGTGACGATGTTTGCAAAATGGCATAATAATAGTACTTTTGTGTGTGTGGGGGTGGATCTTCACATTTTTCAGGTGAACAGAGCTCTCTGAACAGCATTTGGAATATTAATGTGGGTGCAGTGTTGTCAGGAGTCCACCTAGTCATTTGAGACAACATTACGAAGTGGCGTTGGGATAATCTCAGTAGTGCAGTCACATAGAAACGGCGTCTCCCAAGCAGGAATTTCACCTGCTCTGCAGAGAATAACGGCTGTTCTCTGGAAGTGACTCCTCTTGGAGTCAGTTGGTGATCACGTGAAGTAATAGCAATGTCTGCTTGTGGATGCGTAATACAATGTACGTGACATTTAAACATTTTGGAGAGCTGAAGGAGCTATGTTTTTATTCATATACGAGAGAGTGTGAATCAGCTGATTCAACAGTGAGTCAGCTATACCTATACATATATCCCCACATCCCCTCCTTCTTGCGTCTCCCTCCCTCCCACCCTCCCTATCCCACCCCTCTAGGTGGTCACAAAGCTCCGAGATGATCTCCCTGTGCTATGTGACTGCTTCCCACTAGCTATCTATTTTACGTTTGGTAGTGTATATATGTCCATGCCACTCTCTCACTTTGTCCCAGCTTACCCTTCCCCCTCCCTGTGTCCTTAAGTCCATTCTCTACGTCTGCATCTTTATTCCTGTCCTGCCCCTAGGTTCTTCAGAACCATTTTTTTTTTTTTTTAGATTCCTTATATATGTGTTAGCATACGGTATTTGTTTTTCTCTTTCTGAGTTACTTCACTCTGTATGACAGACTCTAGGTCCATCCACCTCACTACAAATAACTCAATTTTGTTTCTTTTTATGGCTGAGTAATATTCCATTGTATATATGTGCCACATCTTCCTTATCTATTCATCTGTCGATGGACACTTAGGTTGCTTCCATGTCCTGGCTATTGTAAATAGAGCTGTAATGAACATTGTGGTGCATGACTCTTTTTGAATTATGGTTTTCTCAGGGTATATGCCCAGTAGTGGGATTGCTGGGTCGTATGGTAGTTCTATTTTTAGTTTTTTTAAGGAACCTCCATACTGTTCTCCATAGTGGCTGTATCAATTTACATTCCCACCCACAGTGCAAGAGGGTTCCCTTTTCTCCACACCCTCTCCAGAAGCTGGGTTTATTATAAAGAATATTCTCACTGCCATTACATTTGTATTGAAACTGCTTTTGCTGCTAAGATGTTTAATAAAGCATCATTTCAGGAAGGTTCACCAAACAGCATGGGAAAGGGATTCCTGAAAGGGTTTAGAGCAATTGAGGGAAGATCAGAACCGACAAGAAAATTTAACCTTGATTTAATGCTTTATAAAAATTGCTCACTAAAATGAATGGGGAAGGGTCAAGAGGGAATTCTATTTTTATTATTGACAAGAACTGGCTTGATATTCACATACCCTAAATGGCACTGTCTACCCTTAGGCAGGAATAAAATGAAGGCAGGAATGCTCTAAAAATTCTATGTTGTGAAATAATTTTCCAAAAAAAGGAATGAAATTTGAAACAGAGACATTCCTCTTTGACTAATAGGAAATAAACAAGCTATACTTTTGACCATTTACTTGAATTATATGTTTTCACCTAAAGGTCTGACCTATTCCTCCCCTTTCCTTCAGATGATTGTCTTTAGTTTTTGCTACATCATCAAAAATCTTGTATATTTCTCGTTGAACATGAATTAGTAATGCTTTATCTGCAACACAAAGAACTATTAAAGTGATAAAAAAAGACAATGAGTGTACTTTAGCTCTCCAATAAAAATAAAAATCTACTCATTTTCTTCCCCACTAGACTATTAAATGCTGAAAAATCCACAGCCTTTCTGCAAAGAGGGTCACCTTACAGATCTTTTAGATAAATAAGTTAATTCAACCTTGACATTATAAAACAATTCTGAAAAGTTCTAATTAATTTTTAAACAATATTGAAATAATGAGTTGGTACCTCACATTAAAAAAAATATTTTGTAACCCAATCATTCCCACCATACAGTATGCCACAGTAGACTGCCGATTTTCTAATGGTTAGAAACACAGTTCATTGATCTGGATAGTAATCAAGATTGCTTGGGGAAGAAAACCACTGAGGGTTTATAGAAGCGACCAGAATTTTTAATGGCTTTATTGAGTCTCCAAGTATTTGTTTTGTTTCTTCCTTGATAGTATGATAAAGCACAGAAACTACTGTATTCAACTGCAATCTTTTAATTTAAGTCAGTGTTTACCTAAGGTTGTTGGATTGACTCTTTTCACTGGAGAGATTTTCCAACTCAGTAAAATAGGTCTGGATTTTTTCCCATGGAATTCTCCAATTATGCTCCAGTCCCCCTGTGACTTGACTGCAGTGTAGACAAAACCACTTCTTAATCACTGGAGGATTCATCTAATTTCTTTGTTGTTTTTGTTCCTGCTGCTGCTGCTGTTGGCATGAGTTCTGGGTGTTTGAAGGGAATGCTGGACTTGAGCAGGAGTTATAGGGGAGTTGGTGCTGAATGGTGGAGAGGGAGCTGAATCTGGCTGGAGCCCCAAGGCCTGAGCTCAGGACCTGTGATCTTTCTAAAACGTGTAGCTGCTCTTGAGACTATCTTGCTTCATCGGCAGCAGAGTTTCTCACCACCTGTTTTAACAATCCTGACATGATTGTTAAAAAGCCATCTCCAAGGGCTCCATTCCAGCCTACTGAATCAGATTCTCTGGGGATGGTGTCTGCAAATTTGCATTTTTACCAAGCTTTAGGACTTCATACTTTAAAGTCTAAGAACCTGACCTATGAGATAAAGTTTAAGTTTCTTGGCATACACAGCAAAGATAGTCCTCTCTGCGATGCTGTCTCACTATTCATTCCCAGACACTACAGTTATCAGTGGGGAAATGCATGCATTTCTGTTCACATCATGCTGTTTCAGGATCCCCTGTCTTTGTATATGACTTGACCCAGAATTGCTCACCTGACAATTTCTGTAGATCCCTTTATATCAGAGAGTTCTGCAGACAATAAGCTCTATGAGGGCCATGACCCTGTGTGTTTTCACAGTTGTATCCTTAGTGCCTTGTACAGTGCCAGCACATAGTAGGTGCTCAATAAATACTTTGAAAGCATCAGTACTTAGACCTCATATCCCTCCTTTGCCCAGGAAAGATGTAATCATCTCTGCTCTTACTTTTGGTCATAGTTTTGATATGAAGCCAGTTCATGATTGTCAGGACCCAGGTCTACTGACCCTGAAGTCTGTTCCTTAATTTCTTAGAATATGTTTCTCTAACGAGAACCCTTGCTAACAACAACAAAAATTCTGGATATTCTTTTAGAAGCAGTTATTTTTGAAATATTAGAAATGATTATTGCTGAAATTGACAGGGAATCCAGCTGCACCAAACCCAAGCTCCACTATTAGAATCCCTAAGGATGAGGTCCAGGCATGCGTCCTCTTTATTTTATTTTATTTTATTTTATTTTTTAAATTTTTTTTAACATCTTTATTGGGGTATCATTGCTTTACAATGGTGTGTTAGTTTCTGCTTTATAACAAAGTGAATCAGTTATACATATACATATGTTCCCATATGTCTTCCCTCTTGCGTCTCCCTCCCTCCCACCCTCCCTATCCCACCCCTCCAGGCTGTCACAAAGCACCAAGCCAATATCTCTGTGCTATGCGGCTGCTTCCCACTAGCTATCTACCTTACTACGTCCTCTTTAAAAGCTACAGGATTCTGATATTTAGCCAGAGTTGAATCACTGCTTATGCTGCATGCGAATAATGTCTTTACTGACCAACCATTTAAGTATATGTTCTGTAAACTATTTGGTATCATGGGAAGACTGGAAAGCTGAGTCTTACCTCTGGCACTAACTAGCTTTGTGCTTGAGGCCAGTTACTTATTGCTCCTGGGCTGTCTTTAAAGTGGGGTATTGGGTAGCTAATCTCTCAGATACTTGACAACCCTACTCTTCTATACTTTTCTGATTGTAAGCCAAAGTAAAATCAGACACTGGAATGGCACAGTTGCACAGGTGGTATGTGTATCTTGTGGCAGCTGTCATTTATTGTTTCCTAAGTAAATCATTCTAAATTGGTGCTTGCACTGGGAATGCCTGTCAGGTTTAGTTTATTATGCTAAATAGTACCCTCTTAGATGAAGCTAATTTCGCTTCCAAAGTCACATCGACTAGCAACTTGCATGATGAGAACAGCTGATCAGACCACATTGCACTCTAAAGTTTAATTTGGGTTAGCAAACATTTCTTGAGTTCCAACTGGTATATCATACACTGTGCTAAATTCTGAGATACAAAGATTAATAAGATATAGTCCCTGTTCTTGAGTTGCTAACAAGGATAATGCACAACTAGGGAGGTTTAAGCAGGGTGATTGCCCATAATGGAAAACTGATGAGGTCACTGTATTTCTAGGCCTTTCCTCCAGCTACAGCCAGATCTTACAATAATCCAGGGTTAAGAGTCTGAAGGATAGAGACCACATAGGTCAGCTTGTTTATCAAGGAATATTAGACATTGAGAGAGTGGCTATAACTAGAAGTGGGTTTAAAATAAAAAAAGAAAACAAAGATTTCCAAGCATATGCATTTCATTTCATCTTATGGTTTGGAATCATAGAGATGTAGGTACTAGGACATCTGAGAGGGTGTTCAGGAAACAAGATTGGAAGGAGCTTTCTGAAGTATGTGTTCACACAGTTTATGCAGAATGGAAAACAGTACGTTTTCTAGACTCATCGAAAACGTGTTAAGGCACTACTCTGCCCAGCTCACGTCCAATCCTCAATGTTCAGAGAAGAGTATGAGGTTAACTAGACAGAAGGTTTAAAGATCTAGCAACTGCTTAGGCAAGCGACTGGTATTTGAACTTGGCATTGCAACAGAGTTATAAAACGCATGGAAACTTGCTCGCCTTGTTTGGAAGATCATCCATGACGAATTTTCACACAGTTTTAGAAGCAGTGCAACCAGTGCTTTTTGGGGTCCTCTGGCAAAAAGGCCCCATTAGAGCTGAAAATGAGATGATGAGAATCATGACAACCCCTAACACTTAGTGTGGGCCTGCTTTTGCTAGGCCCCGGGCTAAGCACCTGACATTCATTGTTTTACTTATTTCTAACAGTGACTCCTTTTATAACTTTACACAGAAGAAATCTAAGGCACAAAGATGTTAGCTCTTGCCCAAATTCAAATAGCTAGAAAGTGGTGGGTCTAGGAATCAAGCACATAGGTTAGTTAGGACCCTCCTGATGGTAAGTAAAAGAAATATACCTAAGCCCACTTAAACAAAAGAAGGGATATAGGGCTCTATGATGTAACCCATTGATAGAGATGTGATTGGCCCTTTGGAAGGGATTGATTCTCCACCTTTCTGGTCTTCATTTCATCTCCTTTCTGTATGTCTGCTTTGTTGCCTCTTTCTCTTCAACCATTCTTGACCCCTTGCCTTCAAACTGACAAAGTAACAGCAGGGTATAGTGGTTAACGTCCTGCTATGGGAGTCAGACAGGAGCTTTGCAATGACTTATCCAGTGGCCTCGAGCATGTCATTGAGGCTGTACGTACAGTAGTTCCTGTAGTTGGCTGGGTCTGTCTTAATATAAAGTGAACATGGATCTCAGATAATTATTTCCATAATTAAACAGCCTCCATGATTTCCCCCGTACACATAATTCTTTTCTGAATTATAAATCAGGAAGACTTTCCAAGTTTATCTTCCAACACAACTCTTATGCTGCCCTGATTCTTCTGGAAATGGATTGGATAAACACATTCACTTGAATGTATAAGGATTTGCTGATTTATGTATTACTTATCCCAGGGTTTTATGCCTTGTTTAAAGGGACAACTTGAGAGTGCTTTCCAAAAATCTTCAGAATGAAATGTCAGACCCCAAAGGAAAGGCTGAGACAAGGCAGATATTTGGGGACATCACGGACCTGGGCAGCACTCTTCAAATTACTCTTCATAGGTATTATTCTACTCTAGATATTCCTGAGGATGTCATTCACTTGAACATAAAATGATATTTCATTGAAATATCCAGATAATTGCCTTGTTTTCTGCATTACTCAGGATAGTCAAAGTTATGCTTTGGAACAAGCAATCCCCAAAATGCCAGTGGCTTGAAACTACACAGGCTTATCTTTTGCTCATGTGACATATCCATCTCAGAGCAGCAAACAGGCTCTGTTCGTTTTAATTACTCTAGTCCTCCAGGCTCCACCATATCAAACACTCCTAGTTGCCATGCCAGAGAGAAAAGATGCTCTGAAGAATCTCATACTCCCATTTAAATACTCTGATTCACTTGACTTGTTCATTGGCCAGATAGAAACATGGCCCCACCCAACCACAAGGGAGGTAGGAGGTACCATATGCTAGAAGGAATGAAAATTTTATTTGATTAGTAGCACAAATGACTGTCCTGCATTCTAATAATTTTCCTCTATAGGACATTCCCAGAATATAATAAAAGCAGACATTTCAGTGGTATTTACTAAGAGTCAGGTAATATTTTAACCATTTTACGTGTATCATATCTCATTTAATCTTCATGACAACGCTTTTGTTATTCCCATTTTAAAGATAAGAAAACTGAGGCATAAGGGATTTAATAGTAGTTTGTCTAAGATCTCACAGCAGCCTGGGATTTGATGCCAGGCATTGGAGTCAATGTTTTTAACCATAAAACCATGTCCTATATCTGGATTATTTATAAATAATGATGGTTTTATTGAGACACGATTAATTATTGACACATTTGCCAGGGAAATTCTGAGTTTATAGGCATATCAGAGGTGTAAAATCTAACTAGTTTATAGGCATATCAGAGGTGTAAAATCTACAAAAATAGAAGTAGCCCAATTTTGAGAGCATTTATTACAGGAGGCATTTTTCTATTTTGGTATGTTTTGGAATTTCAGTGCATGACTAGTATCCCAATGGCAAGCTCTAATTTAGACTGATTTGTTTGGGAGAAATAAATGATAACTTATTTATAGAGATTAACATGCAATCTGACTTTATAACATGTTTACCTAAAAATTAATGAAGGTAGCATGTAGGGCTATTAACTTTTAATGATGAGAAATAATGAGGATGCAAACATAGCTGAGAAAATCTTGCTGTGGTGGAGGAGGGTCCCCCAACAATGTTGCAAGCCTGGTACATCAGTCCAGGGTGAGGGGTGATGAACAGCAGGACCTGACCCTGGTTGACTTAAGCAGGAGATGGATTTATTGACTGGCATCTGTGTAGCTGACAGAGCTGCTGGGAATGCTGGAGAACCTGCCCCAGAAAAGAGGCGGAACAAATTGGAGATGGGCTCCAAGAAATTCAGCCGGTATCATGAGCACCAGTCCTGTAAGGGCATCATGGCCACCGATGCTGAGCATTGGATGCTGCGACTTGTCCTGCTGGCACTGATGCCACTGCTACATCTGGAAACTATGCATCGCTGCTGCCGTCAGAGCCACCAGAATGGATTCTCCTCTCTCTCTGCTTCCTTGTGCCACTAGTAACTCATTCTAAGTCCCAAGTGGCTTCAGCTGTTTGGCCATATCTAGGTCAGGTGCCATGTTCTAGTTGCCAGAGAGACTGGGAAAGTGAGTCCCCTTTAAGTTTTGCGGAGCATAGGCTCGGGACGCGCAGGCTCAGCGGCCATGGCTCACGGGCCCAGCCACTCCGCGGCATGTGGGATCTTCCCAGACCGGGGCACGAACCCGCGTCCCCTGCATCGGCAGGCGGACTCTCAACCACTGCGCCACCAGGGAAGCCCCCCTTTAAGTTTTATAGCGGGCGGTGGGCTCTTTCTTCTTCATATGTGAGGCATTTTCCAAACATAGGAAGGGAGTGCTGAGCAGCCAGTAGAAAAAAAAAAAAGACAAATGTCCTCTATAACTGGTTGGGTATTGTTTAAATGATTAATCAGGAAAATGTATCCTTGTTCCTTTGTCTACTTTGTTGTTTTCTTTCATAGAGATTTGTATCCAAAAGACTTTTAATTTATTCATTTATTTATTTAGCTAAAAATAATTTCCTATAACATGTGAAACCTTATTCTAGGTGCTGAGAGAGTTACAAAAACAAAAAAGATACAGACCTAAGTTTCCATTGCTCAGGTTGAGTTGGGGAGGGGTAAGGAAGTGGAATGTAATTCAGAAGATGGAGAGAGAGTTCATAGAAGCAGACAAGGAAAGACTTCGAGGGCAAAGGGCATTTAAGCTGAAAATCAGACATGCAGAGATGGGAGGACAAACATTTCACATGGAGGAAAAGATAAAAAAGATACTGTGGCTATATTTGGGGAACAATAAGTTATTTGACTGCTGGTCTTAGAGGTAAGGCGGGAAAGGTAAATCAGGCCTCGATCATGGATGTTTTTGAATGATTGGCTGGGAATTTTGAGTTTTAGTTCATAAGTACTAGGGAGCTATTAAGTGATTTTGAGCAGAGTGACAGTAATCTAACTGTGATTTAGGAAAATCAACTATCAATAATATATAGGATAGACCATAAAGGAAACCAGAGTCAGAGAAATTATTTAAGAAATCGAATAACCCAGGACAAAGATATGAAGGCCCTAAAAGAAGATGATAGCATTGAGGATAAAGAGAAGGGAATGGATGTAAGAAATATTACACATACTGTAGTTAAGGAAATGATTTTTTTTATATATAGTCACTGTAATGAGAAAGAGATTCCTATTAAAGACCAATCATAGCCAGTCAGAGGAAGAGAGGAGAGAGGTGGGGAGGGAGAGGGAGAGGGGGAGAGGGGGAGAGGGGGAGAGGAGGAGAGGAGGAGGGGGGGAGGGGGAGAGGAGGAGCGGAGGAGGGGGGGAGGGGGAGAGGAGGAGAGGAGGAGGGGGGGAGGGGGAGAGGGGAGAAGGGGAGAGTGGGAGAGGAGCAAACTGGACCAGGCCTTTCCTGAGCACCACTCTAGGATGCTACCATCACCTTTTTGGACCCTGCTATCAGTGACTTGTTTCGTTAGTTCTTCTGAAGTAAGATTGGGATTCATTTTTTAAAAAAAAACGTTAACACACTCTACCATTTTTGACAGTCGATCATATGCCAAATATTTTTCAGGCTTCATTCCCAATCTTCATCACAACCTTAAGAGGCAAGTACTGGTATCACTTTAAGTATGAAGAAACTGGGGATTAAAGATGTAATAGGCAGAGCTAACATTCAAACTCAAGTCTTCCCACCAATAGCCTATGATTTTTCTGCTCTTTTTTTTTTTTTTGGCTGTTTAAGAACTGACTCAAGTTTATATATGTATATATATATATTTATTTATTTATTTATTTATTTATTTTTTGCGGTACGCGGGCCTATCACTGTTGTGGCCTCTCCCGTTGCGGAGCACAGGCTCCGGACACGCAGGCTCAGTGGCCATGGCTCACGGGCCCAGCCGCTCCGCGGCATGTGCAATCTTCCCGGACCGGGGCACGAACCCGTGTCCCCTGCATCGGCAGGTGGACTCTCAACCACTGCGCCACCAGGGAAGCCCTCAAGTTTATATTTTTATCTTAAAAGTTCTCTACAACTGAGTAATCCTGTTCTTTTTTCCTGCTCTTTATGCAGCCTTTCAATGAACTTAAAAAAGAAAAAAATAAATATATAAGAGAAAAACTTAGGAGAAAAGGAAGCAAAATAAGAAACGCACACATGGATGACTTTCAGAATCCAGATTTGTCCACCCTAAATTAACAAAATTCTGCTACAGTTTAGCTTAGCTGCTAAATGAGCTTATCAGAAAGAACCTACCTAATTACTCTCCTCCTCAGTGTAACCATGTCTAGACCACCTGATTCTTACAATCATTCATTGTTCTTCTTTGAGCATTCCTCCTTTCTGGCAAGGTGTGGTCAGTAGGAAGTTCAGTGTATTGACCATCCCTGGCCAATAAACCAGTGAAACCTCAGACACTTTCCCTTGGGAACAGTCAAGGGACATTTCTTAGAGACCAATACAATCAAATGGAGGTAAAAGCATGAGAAACCCCCCTGAATGAAACAGAGAAGGGCCACTGAAGTGGGGGTGGGATGGGGGAATGGGGGCTGGTGCTGGCTGGGTCGTTAGAGATCTAGCAGTGAGACCTGTCCTAGAGCCTTCTTCCCCTGCTAGTTTCTGTCCAAGGTGCTGCTGCTAATGTAGGTAGTATCGATACACTGTAGTACAGTGTGGGTAGAACCATGAGATCCGAGACAGAAGGACATTAGCGAGCATGGCACGTTCAGATCATTCAGGATATAGCACTGTTAGTACTGGTGGAATCCATGTAGGGACTGCTACTACCATGGTCTTTACTCTCCAGGAGAATGACTAGGACAGGCTTTGCAGATCTAAAACAAGTTTCTTAATTAAGTTGGTCTGTCTATTTGCCAGCCTTTGGGTTCCTGAGAAGATAATCATCTGTGCCACTTCTGTCTCTTCTACTAGGTCTCAGCCCCTTGGTTGCTGACAGTGTGCAAGTTTACAGACTTCAGGGCTCCACAACTTTATCCACCATCTGCCACTTTCACACCATTAGTTTTGCCCTTTCTCTCTGATTTTAATCATTCCAGTTTACAAAGTTCTTTACTACTCATGTCTTTTATTATTCAATCAACCAACCACCAAATGCTTACTAATGTTCCTAGTGTCCCTAACACAGTGTGCTAGATGCCTGCAGGGAACATGCAAAAAACCCATGGTGGCTCTTTTCCAGGTTGGGCTGCCCTTTGCCTCCTTTTTGCCATGGCTTTCCTGTCACCTTCCACCTGGTTAGTACATTTAGAGTTACTATCTTGTCTCAACTTTTGGACAAGTTGTGTTTAAAGTGTTACAGGATAATAAAGATAAAAGTTTTAACAACTTGGAAAGGAAGCTAAACTGGTATGGAAAAACATGAACTGAATGGCTGGAACAGTGCTGTTATTTTTAATGCTTCCTACCATCGAGTGGCTCCTTTTGTTGAGAAATGTATTAAGTATTTCTTGGGTTGCTTGTACTTTTCACATGAATCATTTATGTTTTTGTTTGCTGAGTCGAGGGGTACAGTTGGCTTACTAAATTCTTCATGTTGCATCTTCTTTACAAGAAAGAAACTATACTGAGATACTGTAACTTAAAATCACATTCCCTGCAATTTGATGCAGAGAATGCATTATTTGAAATGAAACAAAATCCCAATTTTTTGACATCTTACTAATTCGTGTTTCTTCTTAGATGTTCAAACCCAAAGCAAGCCTCACAAAACCAGAAACCTTTTTTCTACTGATTTGTCATTTTCACTGTCAATAGAACTAGAGTCTTATTATTACAGAGGACTTTGCTATTAAAAAGTATGATGATGTATCAAATATTTAACACTACCTTAGGGAAAATTTCAAAAACACAGAGTGGGGGTCTCTTGTTAATCTATTAATGTAGAGCTATAGACTGAGAGTTGTTAGTCTTATACAGTCAGTATTATAATCTTTAGAAACAAAACAAGCCCCTGCATAGCAGAGAGCAAAGTAAATTATTCAGAATCTTTACACAACGAGGTATGTTAAAAATCCTTCTGTATTCTGGGAGGTGGTCCTAAACATTTGCAATGCCTGATTACTTCCAGAAGTGGAAAGAAAGTGACGCATACCAAAACCAAGTTCAAATTCTCCAGGGACATATGGGCTTCCAGCAAAGCAACACCTTTTCTAACCACTTTATGGGCTCTTTGTGGCTTATACCCTGAGCAACAAACCATAGGAAACTAATGGTGTTTTAAATGGAAAACAGCAGTTCATTAGGACTGGTTAATAGGTTCTTGGCAAAATTTCAACTTGATGGGTATGCAAGTGTATCTGTGTGTGCTCAGCAAGGCCTGTCCGGAGCTTTCTAATGGTGTCACTCAGTACTATAAATTTACTTTGACAGCTAGTAAACAGATAAGTGTGTCCTGGGAACAGGGAATGTGGAGCCTGCAGCAGTTTCCAAAAGAGGCAGGGCAAATAGAGCCAGGCACCTATTAACACAGCAAACACTGAACTTTTCTGCTTCTCCATTCTTTAATGGAATGTTAGTAACATAGCAAAACATGATGCAAAACCTTCATTTTTAAAAATCCTTAACTGATAGACTCTAGTTAGGAATTTAGGATTAGAACTAAATTATTAAAATGTACATTTCCAGGGAAATAACCGATGGCCAAGCAATATTTCAAGGATATTAGCTTCGTTGCTCTGTGTTAGATCAGTATTTCTGTTGGCTACAGCTGACTTGGTAGAAGATTCATGTAACAAGCAGACAGCCATCTAATTTAATTCTACCAGCCTTAGGAAATTGCAGTAGGAGATGTTTGTATTTCATTGTTTGCTGAGGAAGCTTGACCTTACTAAGCAGATTGCTAAGTATTGTAAAATGGTGTGTTTATGAAATTGCCGTATATGTGGGAAATTACTATAGGTGTTTACCCCATAGAGAATACTGTAGCTTTCTGCTTTCTTTTGGGCAGTCAGAATAATACGGCTCACACCAGAGAATATTTTTTTTTTTCTAATCCTTGCAAAAGGTTCATTGGAAGAAAGAACCAGGTTTTAATGTCAATGAGTGGAAGTAGCTTGAGCCTTGAAAATTTTTGGAGCAGAGAAAATGGAAGGAAGTTTTTGTTTTTTAATTAAAAAATTTTTTAAATTAATTAATTTATTTTTAGCGCCAAAAGGCAGCAGGAAGGGAAGAGAGCTGGTTTCTGTTTAGTCCAAGTCTATAGCAGAAAGCTCTTTCTAATGGAAAGAGCACTAGACCTAGAGTCAAAATGTGGGACCAAGTTCCAGTTTGGTAGTTTGATCATCTTGCTTCATGGTGAGATCCACGTCACCCTTGCCAGCAAATGGAACAAATAAGGCCTCCCTCACATGCTCAAAGTGGTATACAACTGCTAAGTGTTCTAATAGTTTCATAACATATAAAACTTACTGCACACTCAAAATCTCTGTTTCCAACTCTCCTATTTCTGTTACTGACATCAACATCCCTCCCCACCCCACCGCCAAAGCAGCTCTAATCACTACTGCTGTGTGTAGTATCAGTTGATTTGGGATACTGATTCTTTGACTAAAGTTTCCTTTCTAAGTTTTTATCTACACAAATATTTTGACGCGAAACAAAGTGAGCTTGTCAAAAGGTAACTGTGTTTTCACTTGTTTGTTGCACACCTATTCACTAAAGACCTACTAAGTGCAAAACAATGTGCTCTGCACTCTGGGCAGCTGACCGAGGACATGAATAAGCTCTCTTCTGTCCCTCAGTGAGCTGACAGCCTAGTGAAGGTTCAGATGTGTCCATACCTAACCCTGATACAAAGCATAGCTCTTAGAATTGTTGGGTCACTCTAACATGGAAACAGCTTATAGCAGTATCCACTCCAGAAAGGGCATTCACTTTTCCACTTGTCGAAATTTTACATCACATCACTCTGGGTAAAGAGCCCAGCCCCCTATTTAACACACACACACACACACACACACACACACACACTTTAAATTCTCTTTTGCCAAATATTTTATTGAATACCTGAGAAGGTCATAGAATATGACCATGCTGTTCAGTCACATCTTCTTGATCATATCTTCTTGAATAAGCAGTTCCGTGACAATCCTTAATGTATGCACCCCACTTCAAATGGCCCACCAAAGTGCTTTTTTTTTTTTTCCCAAAACAAATAACACTGTTCTGAAGAGGAATTCTGGCACATAAAATTTTCGCCTTCTTACCCCACAAGATTTTATGAGTTGTAGACAAAGTTTGCCTAACAAAAGCTTTTTTATACCTATACATTTTTCTTTTTCCTATTATGTTTTTTTTTTTTTTGCGGTACACGGGCCTCTCGCTGCTGTGGCCTCTCCCGCTGCGGAGCACAGGCTCCGGACGCGCAGACTCAGCGGCCATGGCTCACGGGCCCAGCCACTCCGCGGCATGTGGGATCTTCCCGGACCGGGGCACAAGCCCGTGTCCCCTGCATTGGCAGGCAGACTCTCAACCACTGCGCCACCAGGGACGCCCTCCTATTATGTTTTGACCACTCTTAGCAAGGCAGCAATGAACTAATGACAAATATGAAATGAATAGCCAGCAATTGGCCCTTCAAAAGCTATATGCAAAATGGTGATCTTAATGAAAGTAGAGGAAAGCCTTAGTAAATTTCTCAGACCACTAGGGCACCATTGAGAACAATAGTGAAACATTGTCTCTATGCAGTCAGCAAAATGAACCACAGCACACTACAGTGCTGTGGCTTCCTGTTGAAAGAAAAATTAAAATGAGAGAAATGACTGGGCTGTCATCTGTTAATCTTTTGCACATATGGCTAATGGTCTACATTAAAATCTCTAACCAATCTGTATACTTCTATATATAAAGAAGCAGCTCCTTCACTTCCTCCTCAAGTTTGCTGTCCATGGGCCAAATCGGATATCTTAAAGATGATGGTGGATGCGTTAAGCACCTATAGGGTCATGAGTCCTAAATTGGCTGTACATATTATTCTGTCTGTGCTAATTAAAATGATATAGAATGATTTTGTAATACATAGGTATATTTTTATACTAATAGCATATGGTTTCCATTTTAAAACTATTTCATGGTAAATAATTGCTGTGTTTGGAAAGGATGATATTTGAAGTGCACCATACTGTATTTGAAAACAGTCCTGCAAGTAAAATAAAACAGTTTCCCTTCTAAAACAGTAAAATTATATTAAGTTCCAAAGAGATCATTTCCTAGATGTCCAAATGCTTGCTCTTCTCATTTTTGTGAAATCCATAAATTTAATCTGTAGCCATTATCAAGTACGGCTTACAATATGCAAGTGTCGGGTAAGAAACTCCTAAGGCTATGGTGTTTGGATACTCCAACTATGGACTGTAAAGTCTTCCACTTCACGGAGCGTGATAAATGAAAGCAAAGCATGAGAATAAAAATTTTAACCTAGAATATGCTTGCATTTTGTAGATTCCTTTATAAACTAGTCTGTACAATTATCAAGATATAGTTATTATTGAGAAAACAATGTGTTTAATTTATCAAAAAAAAAGTATTTCCTTTGATTGAGTGAAGAAAACTGTACACACCTCAATAATCTGAAAACCTAGAGGCTCTAATCAGAGCATTCAGTCTAAGAAATTGAGGAACCTATATTGAAAAATAGTCAATCCCAGGATTTATATTTCTGTGAACAGCAGGTAGTTGTGCTTTCTTATTTATCTAACTTGACAATTTCTTTTAATTGAAGTGTTTAGACAATTTACTTTAATTACCAATAGAGTTGCTGTTTATTTTTATTTGTGTCATCTATTCTGTGTTCCATTTTCTTTTCTTTTTTTTTTCTTGCGGTACGCGAGCCTCTCACTGTTGTGGCCTCTCCCGTTGCGTAGCACAGGCTCCGGCCGCGCAGGCTCTGGCCGCGCAGGCTCAGCGGCTATGGCTCACGGGCCCAGCCACTCCGCAGCATGTGGGATCTTCCCGGACCGGGGCACGAACCCGTGTCCCCTGCATCAGCAGGTGGACTCTCAACCACTGCGCCACCAGGGAAGCCCCCATTTTCTTTTTTTTTTCTTCTCTCTTTTTCTTTATTTTTAATTTTTAAATTGAAGTATAGTTGATTTACAATGTTGTGTAAGTTTCAGCTGTACAGCAAAGTGATTTGTAAATAAGTTCTTTTGTATCATGTTTTTTAGATTTCATATATAAGTGGTATCATGTATTTGTCTTTCTCTGTCTGACTTACTTCACTTAGTGTGATAATCTCCAAATCCATTTATATTGCTGCAAATGGCATTATTTCATTCTATTTTATGGCTGAGTAATATTCCATTGTATATATATACTACATCTTCTTTATTCATCTGTCGATGGACATTTAGATTGCTTCCGTGTCTTGGCTATTGTAAATAGTGTTTCTATGAACATTGGGGTGTATGTATCTGTTTGAATTAGTTTTCATCTTTTCCAGATATATGCCCAGGCGTGGGATTGCTGGATCATATGGTAACTCTATTTTTAGTCTTTTAAGGAACCTCAATGCTGTTCTCCATAGTGGCTGCACCAATTTACATTCCCACCAACAGTGTAGGAGGGTTCCCTTTTCTCCACACCCTCTCCAGCATTTATTATTTGTAGACTTTTTAATGATGGCCGTTCTGACTGGTGTGAGGTGATACTTCATTGTAGTTTTGACTTGCATTTCTCTAATAATTAGTGATGTTGAGCATTTTTTAATGTGCTTGTTGGTCATCTGTATGTCTTCTTTGGAGAAGTGTCTATTTAGGTCTTCTGCCCATTTTGATTGGGTTGTGTGTTTTTTTGTTGTTGAGCTATAGAGGCTGTTTGTATATTTTGGAAATTGAGCCCCTGTTGGTCGCATCATTTGCAAATATTTTCTCCCATTCTGTAGGTTGTCTTTTTGTTTTGTTTATGGTTTCCTTTGTTGTGCAAAAGCTTTTCAGTTTAGTTAGGCCCCATTTGTGTATTTTTGCTTTTATTTCCATTACTCTAGGAGACAGATTCAAAGAAATATTACTGCAATTTATGTCAAAGAGTGTTCTGCCTATGTTTTCCTCTAGGAGTTTTATAGTATCTAATCTTACACTTATGTCTTTAATCCATTTTGAGTTTATTTTTGTATACGATGTTAGAGAGTGTTCTAATTTCATTCTTCTACATGTAGCTGTCTAGTTTTTTCAGCACCACTTATTGAAGAGTCTTTCCTTCTTTTGACTGAGTATTTTTTTATTATTCCATTTTATCTCCACCAATGATTTAACACCCCTGATGTCTGCACCTTCTCCCCTCCCATGCCCTGTCGTAGGCCAGCACTCTAGTATATTTGCTATAGGTCCTCAAATATACACATGTGCAACCTTGTAAATGAGTTTTGCATGCTTGTATTTTTACATTACGCAAATGACATCTATAAGAATATTTTAATATGTTATATACTTTAATATACTTAAAGTGTATTTTAAAATACTTTAATATACTTAAAGTATATTTTTAAATACTTTAATATATTCCTTTGTTTTATTTTTTAGTGGTTGCTCTAGGGTTTACAGTATACATCTTTAACTTATGACAGTGTACCTTGAAATAATATTATACCGCTTCATGTATAATATAAGAATCTTATAGCAGAATGCTTCCATCACTCTCCTCCTGTCATTGGTATGATTATTGTCACTAATTTAAATTCCTTATGTGTTATAAATCTCACAATACACTGCTGTTATTTTTGCTTTAAACAGTCTATGATCAGCTGCAAAGATTAAAAATGAGAAACATATTTTTATATTTACCTGTATATATACATTTCTGTTGCTGTTCATTTCTTTGTGTAGATTCATCTTTTTATCTGACATAAGTTTACTTCTACCTTCTCTAGAACTTCCTCTAACATAACACACAGATCTGATAATGAAGTCTTTCACCTTTTTCTTGTCTGAAACAAGTATTTCAGCCTCATTTTGAAAGCTTTTCTTCTGGATATATAATTTCATGTTAACAGTACTGTTTTCCCCTTCAGCACTTTAAAGATGCCCTTCATTGTCTTAGATCTCTGATGAAACATCTACTGCCATTCATTCTCATCTTTCTTCCTGTGTACCTATATTGTCTTTCTCTGGCTGCTTTTAATTTCTATTTTGTTGTTTCTCATCAATTTGATTATGATATTCCCTGGTGTGGTTTTCTTCATGTTTATTCTGCTTGTGGTTTGTTGAGATTCTGGCTCCATGGGTTTATAATTTTCATCAAATTTGGAAAAAT
Organism: Delphinus delphis; assembly: GCF_949987515.2. NCBI lineage: Eukaryota > Metazoa > Chordata > Mammalia > Artiodactyla > Delphinidae > Delphinus > Delphinus delphis. Next base: position 65,153,397 of record NC_082683.1, on the reverse strand, counting down.
TTCATCCATTCTCTCTTTAAGTATTTTTCTGTTCCTTTCCACCTTTATGGAACTCTAATTATGTATGTATCAGACTGCTTGATATTGCGATATTTTTTATATTCTGCCCACAAATTTTAGGCCTCTCTGCCTTTTCACACTCTGATCTCAGTGAAATCACTGGGCTCTGTTTAGGTTTCCTTCTCTGAGCTGTGGCCCGAACCTGCTTCCAGGTGGTCATCAGGGGCAACCAAAAGCCTCACCTCGTTTATTTCCCTTCCCTCAGAGATCACAGTCCCGTGCTCTGAAAACTGTTGTTTTATGAGTTTTTGTTTTGTTTTCCTACTTATAGATGGCAGGAAGGTGATTCACACAGCAGTTAATCCTTCACGAGCAAAAGTTCCCCCTGCTTTACTTTTAATCAATTCATAAAATTCTTTTAAATAACTGATCTTTTCATAATATGAATTAGAATATATGAATATCATGAAAAAATGTATTGCATTTAGGATCAAATCCTGAATGCTTTCTCTGGCTTAGAGGCCTTGCAGGCTCTGGCCCCTTTTTTCCATTGTAGGTACCTCTTTTACTACTCTTTCCTCCATTCAAACCCTCCAGTGGTACTGGTTAAATTCTTTTATTCCTCAGATCTACCATGCACGCTCTTGTCTTTGCCTGGCAGGCTTCTCCCAATCATTTCTTGAGTACCTTTTTGTCATCTTTTATACGTAGGCTTGAATGCCACTTACTGAGTGATTCTTTACCCGATCCCTCACCACCCATGTGGGTGAAAAAATTAGGTTTTCTTGTTATATTGTGTCATAGCATCTTCTTGTTTTCCTTCACAGCACTGAACATAATATGTAGTTATATTTTTATTTGTATGCTTATTTTTACTTGTCTATCTGTGTGGTAGACTGTAAGCTCCAAGAGGGCAATGACTCGCTATTTTGTACACCCTGTATCCTAGGCTCTGAGATATAGTAGGTTCTCAACAAATACTTGTTAACTGGCTGTTGTGCAACCTGTACAGTGAATTCTGCACCTTTTAGGCCATGGGATGACAAATAGGCATCATTATCAGGAAAATGTTCACTTCTAAGAAGGTACTTAAATGTCACAGCTCCTTTACTTTACTGTTATTCTAGTGTCAAGAAAATGGGTGTGAGGGGTTAAAGCAAAGGGAAATGTCACTTTTTGGTATTTCTGTGCTTCTGTATTTATCACTATTAGTTGCTGTAATCCTATGGTTTTAAAAGTATAGCACAGAAGATCTGCCATGAATATTCTGAAACATTTTCCCCCTTTCAAATAATGACTATTGCTTTTAGTTATTATAAGACATTCTAATTGTAGAAAATTTGGAGAGTAAAGAAAAGTTTCTAAAAGTTTCCTTGTTATCTCTTAGTCTCCTTTATTGGCTCATCACCCTCTTCCCATCCTTTTTGGTGTGGGATGAAGGTTTTAGCCTTGGCTTTCTTCCCTTCTCATTGGGATTCTTTCCTTAGCCCTTATTACCCTTGTGTGTAGCTTCTCTTTCAAATGTATATATACATATATATTTTTAAATTTTATTTTATTTATTTATTTTTGTTTGCGTTGGGTCTTTGTTGCTGTTTGAGGGCTTTCTCTAGTTGCAGCGAGCAGGGCTGCTCTTCGTTGCGGTGTGTGGGCTTCTCCCTGCGGTGGCTTCTCTTGTTGCAGAGCACGGGCTCTAGGCACGCGGGCTTCAGTAGTTGTGGCACACAGGCTCAGTAGTTGTGGCTCGTGGGCTCCAGAGCACAGGCTCAGCAGTTGTGGCGCACGGGCTTAGTTGCTCCGTGGCATGTGGGATCTTCCCGCCCCAGGGCTCGAACCCGTGTCCCCTGCATTGGCAGGCGGATTCTTAACCACTGCACCACCAGGGAAGTCCCTCAAATGTATATTTTTAATCCCAGTGTTTGTTCTGGGCTCCAGCCCCATGTATCCAATGCCAGCATGACACCTCCATTTAGAGATCTGACCCATGTCCAGAAACAAATGCATCATCAGTCTTCTAGACTCATTCCATGTCTATCCTAGTGTCTGGTACAACCATCTACCTAGCCGTCCAATCCAGAAACCTGTACATTATCAAGAGCTCCTCTTTCCCCTTCCTTATAACCCTGATCAAATTCTATCACTTTAACCAATCAAATGACTTTGTGTCAGTCTATTTCTCTCCATCTCCACTGGCATTTTTTAGACTGAGCTACAACTCTCTCTCACCTAGAATACTACTCCAGTCTCCTGACTGGTCTCCTTCATCATTCTTATTTCCTTCCTTTCATTCTGCACACTGCAGCCAGACTAATCTTTGAAAAATACACGTTTTCCCCTGTCTAGAGCTCTTCAGTGGTTTCCCACTGATGTCACAGTAAATATAAAAAATCCTAGTCTGCTAGGCCCTACATAAAGCCTTCCACCTATTGCTCCCATGTTTTCTCTTTTGCTCTTTTTCTTCTTTGCAATTATGCTAGACTTTTTAAAAATTAATTTTTATTGGAGTGTATTTGATTTACAGTGTTGTGTTAGTTTCTGCTGTACAGTACAGTGAATCAGTTATATATATAGATATATCCACTCTTTTTAGATTCTGTTCCCATATAGGTCATTACAGCGTATTGAGTAGAGTTCCCTGTGCTGTACAGTAGGTCCTCATTAGTTATCTATTTTATATATAGTAGTGTGTATATGTCAATCCCAATCTCCCAATTATTCCTCCCACCCCCTTTCTCCCTTGGTAACTCTAAGTTTGTTTTCTACATCTGTGACTGTTTCTGTTTTGTAAATAGGTTCATCTGTACCACTTTTTAGATTCCACATATAAGAAATATCATATGATATTTGTCTTTCTCTGTCTGACTTCAATCAGTATGACAATCTCTAGGTCCATCCATGGTGCTGCAAACGGCATTATTTCATTCTTTTTTTATGGCTGAGTAATATTCCATTGTATGTATGTACCACATCTTCTTTATCCATTCCTCCATCAATGTACATTTAGGTTGCTACCATGTCCTGGGTATTATAAATAGTGTTGCAGTGAACATTGGGGCACACGTATCTAGACTTTTATCAGGTCTTATAATGTGCATGCTCTCTCTTTCCTTTTAGGCTTCGTATGTGCTGTTCCCTCAGCCTTAAACACTCAACCTCCTAAGCTTTGGTCTACTTAATTCCTGCCTATATTTTAACACTTAACACAAGGCTTCCTTGACTCTCAAACAGGTTTCCTTGTTTCATGCTTTTATATCACCTCATACCTCTTTTTTATGGCACCTCAACACAATAGTAAATTGATTATTAATTTTAAGTTAGTTGGTTATGTCCTTCTCTTACTAGAATGTGAGAGCAAGGCTTGTGCCTATCTTATTCTTTGTTAGCTCTGGTGCCTAGCACAGCCTTCTGAACAAAATAGGTACTCAGTAAATAGTTTTGGATGGAAAGATCCTTTGAAAAAAACTACTGATGAAAGAATCAGGGTTCCCTTCTGATTGCTGGGCTCTGTTATCCATATTTAAAATGGGTGGCAATAGAGATTGAGCACAAAGGATACCCTAAACAACAGACAAGGGAAGAAAAGCAAGACTGGCCACATACAGCTGAAAGTTTAGGAGAGTACAACTTGCAGATTAGGTAGGATATCTGGGATTCTGTTTATCCCTAGCCATGTACGGCTTTTTGGCATGGGGTAACAGAGTATTCCCTGAATAAACCTGCCAACTTGATAATGGAAAAGAAATTAATAAAAAAATACCACTGGACATGGGTCACATTAACCCAGAGACCTGGCTAAGAGTAAAATTTGTAATTTGTGGGCAGTAGATTTTATTGTGGGCTATTCTGCAGCGTTCAGGACAGGAAGAAACTGTCCCAGATAGCCCACGCTTTGCAGGTTAAGTGTCTACAGTAGGGAGAAAGTTGAAGGACCTGAAAATTTTATAACCCAGTTGATCAATAAATACTTATTGAATATTTTATATGTGCCAGGTACTAGTGATTCCATGCTAATCTAGACAGACATTAAATAAATATACAAGATCTTGGATAACAGAAAAATTGATGTCAAATTTTATAACTATCATAATAGCCTAAGTACCAAATTAATTTTACTTATAATAAGGATATCAACGAAAGCTGTCTTGTGCTGGGTCTCTGGTCTGCTCAAGATTTATGAATGTACATAATATTATAAAAGGGGAAGAAGAAGACAGAATAACATACTCTAAAATGTATATGTTTGTGGATATGATGATTATCAGAATTGTTCATTTCTATGTTGATACCAGAGGAGAAACTGAAAAAACATTTCCTGCTTATGGCTTGTCTGATGGAAACTTCTATTTCAGGGATAGGAATAGATTTCACTCTAAATGCCAACTTTGATAATAGACTGTAGCTGCCTGGAATCCTGTGCTGAGAAGGATTCTGAGGCTGTGTCCAGGCTTAAGGTGTAGAACCCTGTGATTGAAATATTTGACATAAGCTGAGGGTATAGTTATGGAAGCTCTCGTGTCATAAATTGGTTCTCCTTTTTCCCATATGGTAGCAGAACTTACCTTTTTTCTCCTCAGTAATTGAAATTGATTATTTATTTATTCAACAAACATTTGTAGAATGCTTAGATATGCCTGGCACTGTGCTACGCACTGGAACTACACGGATAAAAGGACATAACCCTTGCACTTAGAAGAACTTACAGTTAAATAAAACAAAATTACAATGTTATTGCATTAAAAAAATGTCATGTCTCTACGTTTGAGCAGTATTGTGAAGTGCTACATTTTCTATTTTTTTTCCTCATCAAATCCTACTGAATAAAATCTGCTCAATTTAATTAAATACTGAAGATAGGCTGAAAACTGTCATTCTCAACTCATTTGGAGTTCAAGATGAGAAATCTTGCACAATTCACAAATCACAGTGAATTGTCATCCAACAGAGAATATTTTTATCAAAGGATATAGGCTACCCTGAACTAACAGTTGTATTTTGGCACAAATTCTAAACCTCCATGGCAACAACAACAAGAAGAAAGTATATCATTGTGGTGTGGTAGCTGTTCAGAATAAATATGGAAGAATATCACAGAAAAAAAGTCCTATTATAGTGTATCTGTGCATATATAATAACCTCTGTCTACTTCTTTGTCTTTATTTTCCTTTTCCTCTCCTTCCCCCCATTGTCGTCCCTGCCAGGTCATACCTGAGTTTTCTTGTTTTTCATTGGGGATCATCCTTCTTTTCCCTTTGTATGTGATGATTGGATTCTGTTATGGGTCAATGACTGTGAAAGAGACAAGCCCTCACGTTCTCCTTTTGTGACTGTTTAATTGTTTTCTTATCTTCAATCATCACATACTTGGTAGCTCATGCTTATTCAACTTGCACCCCTTTTCTTCGCTTTGTCCACTACTTGCACTGAAGTACTGCAATTGTCTTGCTTCTGACGTTTTCGGGGGGCGGGGGGGATATAATTGCACAGTCTCCAAAGGCAGATGAATCTATGTGAAGTGATCTTTAGACTAACCTTCAAATGTCTCTTGAAGGTTGGGAAATTGACTAGTATCATGGCACCAGAAGCATTTTCCTAACCTACTTTATGAGCCATATTTAACTTTAACTGCTTCATTACACTTGAGATCCCCTTCCTCTTCAACTCCTTTTAATAAAGATGCTTAAGGTAATGGAATGGAATGAGTTAGGATTGTTGAATACCATTTCTTTATCTAATTTGCTGTCTTGTCTCATGGACCTGGGTAAAACTCTGACATTGACTATGCTTCTGGCATTCAAAAATGGGATACACCATTATGCCAGTAGTCCAATTTGGATCCCCAAAGTTACTAACTTCTGTACTCTGTACTTCAAACATCTCACTTCCCCATGTCTTTTTTATTTTTAATTTAATTAATTTTTTTTTTTTTTCATTTTTGGCTGCGTTGGTCTTCATTGCTGTGCACGGGCTTTCTCTAGCTGCAGTGAGCGGGGGCTACTCTGTTGCGGTGCGTGGGCTTCTCATCGTGGTGACTTCTCATTGTGGAGCGTAGGCTCTAGGTGCACGGCCTTCAGTAGTTGTAGCACGCGGGCTCAGTAGTTGCAGTGCGTGGGCTCTAGGGCCCACAGGTTTCAGTAGTTGTGGTGCACGGGCTCCGTAGTTGTGGCGCACGGGCTTAGTTGCTCCGTGGCATGTGGGATCCTCCCAGACTAGGGATCGAACCCGTGTCCCCTCCATTGGTAGGCGGACTCTTAACCACTGCGCCACCAGGGAAATCCCCCTATGTCTTATAATGGTAACATCCTCACGTCCTGTCACTGCCTCAAGAATATGGTAAAATTCTCATTTTTGCTGGACTGCAAACTATTCAGGGGGTGGAGACAGGGCCTTGCTATTTCTTTGCGACCCTAATGCCACACTACTAGCACAGAGCAGTTGATCAAGAAGTTTTGGTTGAATGAATAAAAACAATGCAAAGCTATTTTAATTTTAAATAGTATAAATGTAACAAGCAACATTTCTACAACCTCCCTCTCCCAAAACACAGTGCAGAAATTTGCAAAATCAGTGATGATTCTCAAGTTTGTGAGAATCATTTTCAAGTTTGTGATTCTACATGCTGTTGTTAGATTCTGTCTTCTACCCAATTGCTACTTTTCCTTCTCTTACCTGCCCCATCACACAGCATTATGACGTGTTATACAGGCTGATATGAAAAGAGATTGCACGTTTCCTCATTCAAAGGATAGTGCTGATCTGGACAAAGGAGGTGAATCCTAGAAGCGTGGATTTACGTAGGATGACATTGCTTGAGATGATATCACAGAGATCTTTTTCATTCAATGAGCCCTTGTTTTTTGGGGGGAGCGGCACAAAGGGTTTTTTTTTTTTAATCACAGATGAAAAGAGACAATAGCATAAGTTGGGAAACATGACTTGCTTTGTAAATAGGCAATTAATTGCATAAAGAATTCAGAAATGGCATCATTACTGCCAAACCTATTCTTTTATTTACCTCCCCTTGTCTGCTGTGCATTGCCTGGATGCCACAATTTCTGCAAGGAATTTGTACTTTACGTTTCTCTTTTTGGGGACATCTTTTAAAATGTAGTTAGTATAAATATGGGTAGATTACCCAGTTTCTTTCTAAGACATGTAGCATAACACTAATTCACGCTACAGCATTAAAGACATCTGTTAAGAGAGGGTTTTAAAGTGGGACACATTATATCTGAATATTTGGAATAAGGATGAGTTAATTGAGAGCACTGAGAGAGAGGAAGTGGTGGAAAAAAGTGAGTTCAAGAGTCCTGGAAAGTGTATGCATGTATGCATGTATTTACATGGAGGAGGATGTTCATCATAGTGGCAAAAGCTGGGAGAGAATCAAGTGGGTAAACACTGAAACAGCCTTGGGCCAAAGCTGCCTGGGGCATGATTATTAAAGGAGTGTTTGGAGACTCCTGCTATACATGAATATCAGTGACCATCTATTGTGCTCTTGGGGATTTGGAAGGGATACCAGTGGGTATATTCTGAGGTGCACATGTTTTCCTCATAGTTCATGCTATTTCAAAAAATACCAGTGATTTTAAAATTAATCTTTTCTTTATCAATTGTCTCTTCTTTTCATCCACCTATTTTATTTTCATGTGGCAGCATCTGTCAGAGCTCCTGTGTTCTATAAGGAAGGGTGTGAACATTCATTCACCGAGTATCTATTATGTGACAGACACTGTGGTGAACATTTTAGTATCATGTCACCTACTCCTGGCAACAACCCTGTGATGGAGCTCCCTCCCATTTTACAGATGAAGCAGACACAGCATACTTGCCCCATGCCATAGAAGAAGTGGGGGGCAGTGCTGGGCCAGGTCTCTCTTGACCCCATCGTGCCATGCAGAAAGCAGAACTTTATCTCATCTGTTTAAAATGTATTTTTGGGGCGGGGGGCTATGAATTTGCAAACCTTCTACATTCCATAAAAACACCATTTCTAATTTCTAAAATGTAGTGATCATCTTTCTTCTCCCTTGCAACCATTCTGTAGCCTTTGATTTCATAGACTTGGGTCATCTCTACCTTCATCTTTTTTTTCTCTCTGTGTGAAGCTTTTTATGTATGGACTACATTTTCTGGCCCTTTTTTCTTTTTTTTTTTTTTTAACTTTCTCTGGGCTTTCCCTAACTCCATTACGTTTTTCTTTAAATTATGGCTACTAGAACTGTAAAAAAAAAAGGTTACTGATGCATGGGATGATGATTTTTGTTTTGTTCCAGTACCTGACCCTGATGCCCAGAATACTGTTACCTTTTTGGACTCAGCAACAGTTCTTTTTTTTTTTTTCTTTTTGCGGTACGCGGGCCTCTCACCGTTGTGGCCTCTCCCGTTGCGGAACATAGGCTCCGGGTGTGCAGGCCTAGTGGCCATGGCTCACGGGCCTAGCCGCTCCACGGCATGTGGGATCTTCCCAGACCAGGGCACGAACCCGTGTCCCCTGCATCGGCAGGCGGACTCTCAACCACTGCGCCACCAGGGAAGCCCAGCAGTTCTTCTTTTGAAAAACATAAAAGGTTACAGATGATACCCAGCAACCTCAGGTCCATCTCAGACCTCAGTTGCTTGAGCATATATTTCTACAAGGCCATCTAGGTGGGGAACAGTCACGTGTGTCCATTTGCCCTCCCGTACTGCCTGTCCAGCCCCAGCTCCTGTCACTCAGCTCCTCACCCAGTGTCCTCTGGCCATGCTGGCCTTGTTTTAGTTCCTCATAGTTGCCAAGTTCCTGCCTATCATAGGCTCTTTGCCCATGCTGTGCCCTTTGCCAAGACTGCCAACCATCATGCCAGCTTACTCATCTTTTAAATTTTCAATTAGATATTGTCCTCACACCTTGTACTTCTCCTTCATAGCATCTCTGATATCACATTTGCAAGTAAATAATTATTGGTGGGTTTATTTGGTTAAGGTCTATCATCCTGAAGCATTATGAACAACTCTAAGGGGGCAGGGATTCCCTTGGTCACCTATGTAGCCTCAGTGCCCAGTATAGTATTTGATACCCAGTAAGAGGTTGATAAATGCTTGCTAGTAAATGAATGAATTAAGGAAGGAAGAAATTAATAAGCCTGTGGATGTAGTTGTGCCCAGACCTTGGGTCCTGTTCTCTCCTTCAGCAAGGAGTTTATAACCAGCCTCTTGTTCAGATGGTGTAGGCTTAGCATCACATCTGTCTTGGGCTTGCAGACTGCCAGGTCTGCATAGCAGGGTTCAGAGAAGGCAGGAGAGAATGAAATCGGCTACAGAGGCTGGCTCCACCTGGGCAGCTGCCTGGTCCCTTGCAGTATACTGGGCGTGCTACGCTCAGGCACAGTTGGGTGAGCAACGGCGGCCAGAGCATGTCCGATTTGGCAGGAAGGGCACAGCAGTGGCAATTCCAGCCACCAGAAGCTGTTGGAATTTCAGATAAATGGCAGCATTGTGGCTCTGAGTGTTCCCTCTGTTCAGACATATCCAAGCTGGGGAGTTGGAGTACTGTGAACAAGAGTCAGTCTTCGGGGCTGGCAGGAGTGAAGCAGGACCTCAGGGTCAAAGCCAGGAGGTGAGCTCAGGAAACAAAATGGAGCTCTGGGCAAAGCAACTAAGGCAGAAGCCCGGGCTTTCCCACTGAATGGGCCCATCATGGTGGGTGAGCACAGGCAGCTAACAGGAATGCTAACACAGATCAAAGGTTTCATGAGTGCTGGGACTCGTCCCTGGCACCTGGAGCCTAAGGGATGGACAGAAGTTAGGGTCCTACTGAAAAATGTCAACCATTGTGTTTAATTCCTGAGTATTCTACAAACGAGTTGTGTGCTACGGGTACTGAAAAATGGGCTCTGTGGGAAGGACCATGCACTTCTATTTCAATAGCTCATTCTTTTAATTAAGATAATTTTTATTACTATAAAAACTATAAAAAGCACCATATTCTAATCACAAACTTTATCATGTGTCCTTGTACTTTTTTACAAGAGTGAGATTTTGCTTTATATGCTTTTTGCTACCTGCTTTTTTCAATTAACAATTCTGACTTTTTCAGTTCAACAATGTTAATTTTATCTATTTTTCATTCTACATTCAGATTTCCCCAGCTATTCCCCCCGCAAAACGTCTTTACAGCATTCTGTCCAAACCAGGATCTAATCCAGGGCCAAGCCTTGCATCTGGTGGTTTATGTCCCTCAAGTCTCTTCTAATTGACACAGTTCCCTTTTCTCCTAATACTGACCTGTTGTCCTGCGGAATATCTCACTTTCTGGATTTGTTTGGCTCCTTGCCAAGAATATAACTTACATTGTTTCTTTATCTCCTGTATTTCCCATAAAGTGTAGGTTAGGTTAAATCTAAATGATTGGTGGATTCCTATTAAACATTTTTGGGCCCGAATACATCCTAGGTATGCTGCATCACATCAGGAGAAACATAATATCTGGTTGACCCACCATTAGCGATGCTGAGCTTGAGTCTGGGATTAGGGTCCTGGTTCTTTTTAATAAGATTCTAGCAAGAACATGACTCTCTCACCAGTTTCCAACCTGGCTCCACTCATTGCTACTCCCTCCTCCACCCCTACCTCTAACCAATCCTCATCCCCCTAAACACCTTTCAAGCAAGAAAGGCAAAAGTGAATAAAGGTAGTAAAAGGCACAGCAACCAAACTAGAAATTTGAGTCTACTGGCTCCTGTCTCCAACCTCATACTGATTCTACTGCACTGGATACAAGTCAGCAGGCTGCATATCTGGGCGCTTATCTCACTCTAGATGCCAGTCTTCCCAGCTGTTGCCAGGGTCAGAATAACTTGGCTTCGGTGTCTGTACACACCACAAGGCAATCTGCATAAGATATGAATGTTCACACAAACAGCTTTTGAAAAAGACAAGCTCGCGCGGAAAGCTGGCTCAACCATCTTGTAAATTGATCACACCAAAAAAGGAACTTGGATTTTTTTACTCATTGTGCAAAATCTGGGAAGAAGGAGTCAAAATTATATTGTACAATATTCAGACTAGGAAATAGGAGACCTGCTTTATTTGTTTATTTTTAAACAATAAGACTATGCAAACTTGGTCAATTCCTTTTTTTTTTTTTTTTTTTTTTTTTTTGCGGTACGCGGGCCTCTCACTGTTGTGGCCTCTCCCGTTGCTGGAGCACAGGCTCTGGACGCGCAGACTCAGCGGCCATGGCTCACGGGCCCAGCCGCTCTGCGGCATGTGGGATCTTCCCAGACCGGGGCACAAACCCGTGTCCGCTGCATTGGCAGGCGGACTCTCAACCACTGCATCACCAGGGAAGCCCTGGTCAAGTCCTTTTAACGCTCTGAGTTTCCATATTCCTCATCTCTAAAATGCAGATAATAACACTTATAGTGTATAGTTGTGAGGATTTAACTATGTCTATAAAAGCACCCCTATTCCAGTGAGGACCCAGTTTCCTCCACCTCATCTGCTAGGGCTGAGATTGCTGATCTGCTTCCTGCCATGCCCAGCTGTGATCCTGGAGGGGCCTGGGCCTGCAGGTGGAGTTCATGAGTCATATTAGTATATTAGTTCATTAGGTGGGAGAGCTGGGAAAGATCAGAGTAGAAGACTCAAGGCGTGGGCTGACCACTGTTATTGTATGAGCTAGCATTTGATTAGAATGGTACACTGGTGGGCTTTTCAGAAGAACCATTGTGACGTGTGACTTTTTTAATCAAACCTCAGATTTTGTCGCTTTTTAGTATATTGGGGTATTAAAGACTAGTCTTGTCACTTAGGGCCCAGGAACAGGAATGAAGCAGCTAGTATTGGATCTTGACGTCTTATTCTCTCTCTCATGCACTAAGCCTGGCACACACATGCTATAGTCTAATAAAACCAGTGGGAGATGGCCATTCTCATGATATTTGGAAGCTTTATTTGGTTTTACAAATGGTAAATCTGAAACCTATATGTCGAATGAAAAAGCTGGGAAGTCAGATAATGCTTGTCATCCTGATGAATGTGGTCCTGCATTGCTATTTTTGAAGTAGGGAGGGGGAGAGGAATGTCATAAAAAAATTTTATGAATAATCTTGAATTTTGTGGTAAAGTTGATAGCACTAGAGGCTAGTAGTTGTGCTGGTTACGAGTGGATTCTGGAGCCACACAGACCTAAGTTTGAATTCCAGATCCCCCCCTTGCTAGCTGTGTGACTCTAAGCAAAGATTAGACCGTAAGGTTCACATTGCCTCTGGGAGCCTCAACTTCTCATTTTTTTTCAGAAGCGAACTGGTTATTGTGACTATAGCAAGGGTTCTTGTGAGTCTTAAATTAGGTAATGTTCATGAAGCATGGCTTCGTGCCTAGTAAGTACTCAAAAATCGGTTGCTATTTTAATTATCATTATTATTATCTTTTCCAAGTGAACACAGTTTGTACATATTCACTTTCCCTGGACTCTTTATCACAACTCTGACTCTCAATGATTTATTATTGTTAGTCAAAGCTTAGACCAAGTGTGGTTATTTCTGCCCATCATGCCTATAGTGGGAATGTTTTTCAGTAGCTTTCCTTAATGGGTGGCAAGTCTGATAAAGCACCGAAGAACGGGGTATTCATAGAAAGCATTAATATTATTGTTGAACATATGTGTGGGATTATTTGAACCTTAAAGCCTTGGGTGCTATCATTGTTCACTATGGAGCTTGCTTCCTTTTTTTTCTTTCCTCCAAGTAACCCTGAATTTTACCTTCCAAATTGAATGGGCTGTGCTAATAGCTATCATGTGGAGCTTCTGTTAAAGCAAAAGGCCACACATAATGTGGTTAAAGTGCAGCTGCTGAATTTGAATTACATCTCTTTTCTCTAGTCTACAATGGCTATTCTGCATGTAGTTAAATATAGTTAATGCCTGTTAAGTTTCTCGAGACCAATGTGCCTTCTGAGGTCTAAGTAGTAACATAAAGTGAAAGTAAACAAAGTGCCTCATTTTTTGATGCCGAATTTTGCAAGACTGTGCATATATCATCTATTACATTGTACAAGGCATGGACAAAAATGGAAGCGTTAACAGCTTTATTCCCCTACCCCCAAACTCTTACCTCCAGCATTTTCATACAGTCTTTAAACAAAATTTTTTATTGAAATATAGATTTACAATGTTGTGTTAGTTTCATGTACAGGAAAGTGATTCTGTTAAATATATATATGTATATATGTATATTGTATATATATATATATGTTCTTTTTCAGATTCTTTTCCATTATAGGTTATCATAAGCATGCAGTTTTTTTTTACATTTCAAATGTTATCATTTATGATGCTTTATAGTAATGATTTAAAATTATTACCTATTTTATTTTATATCTAGTAGTTTGTACCTCTTAATTCCCTTTCCTGCTTCCCCTATCCCCTCTGGTAACTGCTAGTATGTTCTCTGTATCTGTGAGTCTGTTTCTGTTTTGTCATATTCATTCGTTTTATTTTTTTGTGAAAACATACAGTATGTATCTTTCTCTGCATGCAGTTTTTTATTTTTAATTTAAGATTAAGTGTTCATTATCAGTGAATTCAGATATTCACCAGTCCAACTGACTTTGTTATTCTGTGCATTAAAGTTTAAGGACTAGGATTTTTAGGGCAGGGAGAAATGGGTATTGAGCTCCAGAGTCACCAACTCCTACAAATAAAGATGTGTTTGACCTTTGTGCTTTTTCTAGGAGAACTACCAGCCACTTACTTAGAGGGCAAGAACTATAGTGAGTCATAGTCTGAGCGTTAAGTACTAAGTTAGTCTAAGAATGCTTTATGACAGTCTATCGATAACAAATACACGATTCTTTCAAACTCTAGGAACACCTAAGTATTTGGTTGATAAAGACTAATTGCTGATGAAGACTTTTTGGGTTCTTTCAAGTGGCTGATTTCTATCTCCTGAAGAGGTTCCCTCTCTTTACAGTTATAAAAGAATCCCCCAGGAAGAGCATCATATAGCTACTGACGCTTCATGACCCCGCTTCATCCTATACATGTTGTTTTCTTCTGGTCCTTCCATCCCAGTTTGTGACCGACACATGTGTCTTCTTTAAATCTCTTTTTCTGATAAAGATCTCCACCATCAGGCTTCTTGGATGTTTCGTGACACTGAGTATCTTACTCAGTCCTCTTTGTTTGGTGTCACCTGCCTTGGTCCTCAGTTAGCCCCTGATAGTTGAGTCTTGCTACTCCAAGTGTGGTCTGTGGACCAGCAGCCTGGGTATCACCTGGGAGTTTGCTAGAAATGCAGAGTCTCAGGCCCTGCCCCAGACTTACTGAACCAGAATCTGCATTTTCACAAGATTCCCAAGTGATTTACGCAAATGAAAGTTTGAGCAACCCTGGCTTCAAGAACTGTTCTTCCTTTATGCATTCTCATTGCCCCTGAGATGTGCAAGTAGGTACTTTTCTGCTGTGACCTCCTACATTACTTGGGTTCCAAATCCTCAAGTAAAAAAAATATCATGTGTGTACTTTCCTACCTCTGTTCTCAAAGCCACATTTTGGACTCTTGTGTACTTTAATCTTACCTATGTAGATTCTACTGTTTATTACACTTATGTAGCATTTTATAGTTTTCAAAGTTCCTTCACACAGATTTTGTTAGTTGATCACATATGATCCTATAAAGAGGAAAGGTAGGTAATATAACCTTTTGAAGAGGCTTTTTTATAAATTTCCAGTTGTGATTTTTTTTTTTAACCTTAGGGGTGAAAAATGTATCAGCAGATTTTTTTTTTTTTTCTCCTACCTTCCAAAAAAGCAGAAGCCAAGCCTTTTGGGGCTGTCAGAAGTCAGTGAGTTATTCTGATTCAAAATGTATCATGGGGCTTCCCTGGTGGCGCAGTGGTGAGAGTCCACCTGCCGATGCTGGGGACACGGGTTCGTGCCCCGGTCCGGGAAGATCCCACATGCCGCGGAGCGGCTGGGCCCGTGAGCCATGGCCGCTGAGCCTGTGCATCCGGAGCCCGTGCTCCGCAACGGGAGAGGCCACAACAGTGAGAGGCCTGCGTACCGCAAAAAAAAAAAAAAAAAAAAAAAGTATCATGATTCAAAACCATGTTTTACTGCTCAGTATGATGAAAGTTATATTTTCATTTATGTCTTACCTTCTTAATTAGGATAATGTAATTAGACCTATAATAAAATCTTCATCTTTCTGATAAGAATTTTGAGATAAATGAGCCAATGAAGAATAAGCCCCCCACTTCTGGTATCATAGCCTAAGGTGAGAGGGACCACTGAGTACTGCTTCTCCTTGAATGGACACGAGTCAAAGAAAAGGAAAACGTCCAACATAAGATATTGAGACCTTGAGACCCTATGCAACTTTCATTCTCCCAGAGAAAATATGTATGGGCTGAAGCATGGCCTGGGAAGAACTGTTGGGTTTACATCCCCTGAAAGTGCATCTATACTGGGGGAAACACTCCCAGATCCTAAGAGTGTTACACCCAGAAGTTAGGGGTGAATGGTTAGATAGGCATTGCAGGCGGATTTGGCAAGTGGCGCCATTTTTGTCTTCTCTTCATTCACTCAACATGTACACTCATTCTTAACCTTATGTTTAAGAAAGTGTAACTGTGATTGACAATGTGGGTGAGCTTGGAAGAATTGGGGTGTTGTTGAGGTTAGCCCATAGAAAACATTCTTCAACAGCATCCTGTTTCAAAGAAATTGAGACCTAAGAAACCCATGACTTGCGCCCATGTGCTCCATCCCCTCTGCATTTACGAAGAAGGGAAATCTTCACCCTCTCTGAGGTTAGTACCTCCTCAAGGACCTTGCTATGAAATCCTCCCGCCTCCCATCTAGAAACAAACATGCCTTAATATCGGCCACCTGAAGTTTTAAAAAAGCCTCCATTGACCACCCCCCCGCAATCATCTTCCAACTACCTCCCCATTTCTTTGCTTTCTCTCACAGAAAACTCCTCAAAAGCATTGGTTAAAGGCACTGACTCCGCTTTCCTCCCTCCGAGCCTCTCATTAACCTTCACCAACTGGAATTATCTCTGCACTACTTCATAAAACAGCTTTTTACCCAAGTTTCCAAAAATTTCTATCTTGTTCCTCTAATGAAAAATTATCCTTTCTCACCTTATTCTCCTTTAGCAGCATTTAACACATGCAGCCACTCTCTTTTTTGAAATACTTTCTTCTTCTCCTTCCATGATGCCACACTCTCCTGATTCCTCCTGTCTCCTGATATCTCCTCCTCCTCTGCCCGTTTACTATCTGATTATTGGAGGGCCCCCAGGACACATTTTTTCTTTCTGTATTCTCCTAGGTGAGTTCATCGGGTCCCATAGTTCTAAAGCCCATGAATATGCTGTTAACTCCTACATTTTTATCTCTGATCCTGATTGCTTTGTCTTGCTCCAGACTTGTTGGTTCAACTTTACATCCCACCAAACCTGCTCTTGTCTCCCTATCTTCCCATCTCTAAGAAGGGCTCTAAACTCACTGTCTCCAGTGCATCACTTCATTCAAGCCACTGTCTGTTATCTACATACTTACAGTAGCCTCCCAACTGGTTTTTAAGCTTTAGCCATTGCCCTACTCTTGTCCATTCTCCACTGAAGAATATAACTACAACTTCTGTTCCTAGAATCAAGTAGTGAGCTGAGCAAATGACCAACTGCTATTAAAAATTTCAAAGCACAAATGCAGATGATTTAATATTACTTTTCTCTAAAAGGTTAATTTTTGCAGTTTTAAGGGTTACTACAATATTTGATTCTTCAGCCCAATTTTTTTTTTTTTTTTTTTGCTGTACGCGGGCCTCTCACTGTTGTGGCCTCTCCTGTTGCGGAGCACAGGCTCCAGACGTGCAGGCTCAGCGGCCATGGCTCACGGGCGCAGCCGCTCTGCGTCATGTGGGATCCTCCCGGACCGGGGCACGAACCTGTGTCCCCTGCATCGGCAGGCGGACTCTCAACCGCTGCATCACCAGGGAAGCCCTTCAACCCATTTTTTAATTAAAAAGGAAAAGGGAAAACAAACCTTTACTATATATAGATATATCTATATCTGTATGTATGTCTCTATCTATATACATACATATATATAATATATCTTTAGCATTGTTAGTTTTATTTTTCACGATAATTTCTACCTAATCTAATTTTACTTGGGTCAAATTGTATTTTCTGTTAAATGTCCGCAGTGTCAAAATGCCTGGGTTAAAATGTTCTGCTGTACTTTTAATTCTTATTATTTTCTCAGTCAGGATATCAATGTTAGCTAGAGCTGTAGCAATGGAAAATTATTGCTAAAACAGGTCTGACTTCAAATAGAAATTCCAGAAAGCCTAGAGACATCTTGGAGGGAATAAATGTAAATTTAAGGGAAAAGGACACATTTCTTCTTCAGGCAAAACATGTTATATAAAGGTGACTTTGATTCCCTGGGAAAGAGCTCTTCCTTACCTTGGAACTTTTATTTCCCCTGGCAATCCAAGCTGGCTTCCTCTCTCTCCATAGCATTGAGTGCCTCTTGGCGCAAACTATTGCCATCAACTATTCCACATCTGTGTGAACAAGAGCCTTTGGAAGCAGGAACTGATTAAAATATGTAATTTCCTTACAGTATTAAATATGTTACCTTTTATTATAGTTTTTGATGGCTTGGCTTAAGTAACTGAAATGTATATATCTCTCATTATTAATTTTTGAAATGGTTTGGACTTTGCCTACCTACTCTTCCAAATTACATAGATAAAGTTGGCTTTTCTAGAATGGAATTCACTTTATTTCCCAAATGTTTTTCTAGTTTTGGATTTTCTTGAGGATTAGGAAGGTCAAATGCTATGCACTGTTGAAAGCTATCTGAGTCTTTGGGGGTGTTGATGTGATAACGACAGCAATAAAATATTTTCATAGCACAATAAGTGTGTGTTGGACACTATTCTAATCGTTTTACGTATGGGAATTTACTTAATCTACCCAACTATTCTTTGAGGTTGGTTTTATTTTCCCCATTTTAAAGGTGAGAAAACTGAAGCATAGAGAGGATAAGTAACTTGCATAAACAAGCACAGTAAAGATCTGATACAAACTGCATAAAGTTTTCTATTTTAAAAAAGACTTTGTATCTTGCTTTTAACTAAAAACAAACTTTGGATTTCCTCACCTTAGGAAATGAAGCGAGCCTGTAATTTCCCACTGACATATCCTTGCTGCCCATAGATAGGTAGAGAATGAAGTCTGAAATATTTGCTAATAGTGGGTTGATTCCTCTACTTGTTTGGTAGCTACCAAATCCAACAGAAAACTGAAGTGATTTCTCCACATCAGTCTGAGACCACAGTTCTGATTCTCTTTCCTGACAGACTTCTTAGTTTAGGTCTTCTCTGTAGCATGTTATTCGTATAACCAAAAAAACGGGTCATTATTATTAAGGAGTTTGTGAGGACAAAGTACATTCAGTCGAGATTTATTAAATGCTCAATCTCTTATTACTTAATTACATTTAGTTTAATTTTTAGACATTTAGTGTAATTTTAGTTACATTTTCCCTCCCATTCCTGCTTTTCTCTGTCTGACAGCACTGATTCCTCTCAATAGCCTCCCTCATTCCCACTCAGATCCCACATCAAAGATTCTCTTTCGGGTGGTAATCAGCTTCCTGTATGATTGCTGCAGAAAACCAACATTCTGAATTTTGGTTGAATGTTCTGTGTACAACCTGTATATCATAATCTCTAGTAGGGTTGCCCTGGTTTGAATTTTATTCCTTCTGTTCCCTCTCTACAGTTTATGAGACTGACTCTGGTTTCCCGGTGGTTCTCCATTCTCTCCACTTTGAATCAAAGCAGTCTAGGTAGGCTGTATTCTGTATTTTCTATCTCTTGATTTTTGGCAGTTGTAGGCATTTTTATTCAACAAGCATTTATTCAGGATCTATCATATGCCAGGTGTTTAGAGCCTGAAGGAGCCTTGAGGATCATCTTCAATCCCTTCCTTTTAGAGGTGAAGGGCTGAAGTTCAGAGGTGTTAAAGGACTTGCCCCAGATAGTTAGTGCTGGGCCAGTATTAGACCCAGATCTTAGAATCTGTGCTCTTTCAACACCATGCTTTTCTGCCCTTACACTTTAAAAAAAATACATTTATTTATTTATTTATGGCTGCATTGGGTCTTCGTAGCTGCTCACGGGCTTTCTCTAGTTGTGGCGAGTGGGGGCTAGTTTTTGTTGCGATGCGTGGGCTTCTCATTGCAGTGGCTTCTCTTGTTGTGGAACACGGGCTCTAGGTGTGCGGGCTCAGTAGTTGTGGCGTGCGGGTTTAGTTGCTCTGCGGCATGTGGAGTCTTCCCGGACCAGGGCTCGAACCCGTGTCCCCTGCATTGGCAGGCGGATTCTTAACCACTGCGTTACCAGGGAAGTCCTGCGGTTGTACCTAGACTTCCATAATATTCTTAAATTTCCCCTAAAAACTTACAAATGTTAACAAGTGTCCCCTAGCTTTTGTAACCAGAGAGCAAGGATGCCTTATTATGCAAAATGGGTCCAGATTCCTACCTTATGTTTCCAGAGATTCATGATACATGTTTGCATATTAACAAGAGTTCCCACCTATTTATTTCTCTACTTCTGTAGCTACATATTTGCATTTTATCCCAGTTTGGTTTGCTCTTGTAAGATAAGGTGAGAGCAGAGCACTTTAGCGTAAGGACAAGAGGTAAGGAGTACTTACTCTGTATAAATGGCATGGTAAGGACATCTTTAGGCATTTGTAAGGACATACCCTTGACCATTTGTGTAATGCTTGAGAATGTTCTGACAAATATGCTACCTGAGCCTGAGTCAGTTCCAGTAGCTGGAGAGATGAAAGGAGTTATAAAAGAATGGAACTATTTTAAGTGCAAGAAATTCCAATCAACAAATCCTTAAAGTAATACTCTTCTTTCTAAAATAATAGTTTCAGATGTAGATAGGTATAAGTATATATTATACTTATTATAATATATACTTAATATATTAAGTATATATTATAGCCTAGAAATACAAACAGCCCAGAAATTCCTTCCTTCTTTCCTCCTGCAACTAAAGGAAATCCTATAATGTTAATTTTTGAGCTTGACATTCTTTTCCAGGTAACCAGGCCTGTCTTAATGCCAGAGGGTGGAACATTGAGGAATATAATTTTTCCCTTCATCGAAGAAAGCTCTTCAGTTAGAACCACCCTTAGCAGAAAAAAAGCTAAGCTACTCAATTTTATTTTTAAACATAGATAAATAGTATCTTAGCAGCTCAGAACTTGCTGAGAAAACTGGATTGCTTAAATGGGAAAGTGCAGTTGGGGTTTGAGAGCATGAGCTGGAAGTAGGGACATGAGTAAGCAACTGGAAAACTTCAGCTGGAAACCTGGTAATTGGTTAACGCGGTTCACCTTTCTTTTTCATTCTTTTGGTGAAGCTTTACTTTTCCTTTCTTTACAAACGTAGCTAACTTCTTCAGTTATTGAAAAAGAAAGCTGTTTGTTTTTTTATACTGATGAAACAGCAGAACTGCATTTAATTGGAAATGTGAAAAAAGACATTCTTATTTTTATTTTAAATAATAATTGTGTGCCAAAATTATTATGAAATTAAAAATCAACCTCTGATTTAAAGAGAGCAATTTAAATTGTTTTCAAAAATGAAATAATAATATACCTTCAAAATAGAAAGTTCTATCATGGCAGATTTGTTCTGTGAGTCAATGTTATTATCTCAATTTTAATCATTGCATTGAAAAGAACAAGTAATTATTTCACACCAGTTCTTTCTTTTCCTTATCTCAGGAACTCCTGAAAGTTTTGGTCATCCTTAAAGCCAAAAATACAAAAAACAGTATTATTTTAAAATGTTTCTGATGTAATACTTAGCAGGTTATTTATTCTATACCAAAATATACAAGTAGTAAGAAGAAAAGAATTAATCACTCTTGCTTTCTTTAGATGTCTTCCATAAAACCATAAGAGTAAGAGAGATGTGTGCCTGCAAGGAAAATTTCCATTGGAGTGTAGTTTAGCATTGCTGACAAATTTTAATGTTCCCTACATAAACGTCCAGTGTTCTAGGATAGATTGTGGCAGAGTGTGGAAACAGTAAACATAGGGAATGTTCTCATAGTTACATATCCCTCAGGAAGCAGAATTCCTTTTAACAATAATAGACATTAATAAACAATAGTAATGAATTTCTTGGAATACATTTTCAGGATGTTTGATTTTGAGCATTCAGAATACTAATTTGTCCTGAATTTGTGGGTGTCCCATGTGTGTGTGCGTGCATGTGAGAGAGGGAGAGCCAAAGTCCATTTTGTTATATATCAAGGTACGCATTTAAAGTAGATTTTACAGACACATTTTCCAGAAAAACTGAGTTGATGCTGCCAAAGTCAGAGCCCATTAGGATCTACAGAACAAATAATTACTCAAGTCAGTGATTGTGATAAGAACCTTGACCTGATTGGTCAGATGGTCTTGTTAAATGTGATACTTAGCAGGGGCCTTTTTCTTTTTCTTGGTCACTCTGTCAAATAATTCTTGCTAAAGCAACATGTCCTGATAATATTAACATTTTACTCCAATACCTGACTTAGTGATATACCAGCCTAAATAAATATTCACAAAAAATTGTTAGTTATTTGTTAAACTTTTATAAACCTAGTTAAATGCTCTTCTGCAAATATACAAATCAATGTATTCCTTAAGCATAGGGAACATGATGTAAAAGTGCAATACAAAAAATTGGCTTTTTATGTAATGAGCATATTAGACTGAGTCATTGGCATAACAGTCTATCGATACTTCAAATATATTAAATATGGCATGCATGCCTATCAAACTTCTGTAACTCATACCAGTTTCCCCTGTGCATTCCCCTGTGCTGCATCTTTTCAGGGGGCTTTTAAAAAAATTATTTTATTGAAGTATAGTTGATTTACAATGTGATGTTGATTTCTGCTGTACAGCAAAATGATTTGGTTATATATGTATATATACATTCTTTTTCATATTCTTGTCCATTATGGTTTGTCACAGGATACTGAATATAGTTCCCTGTGCTATACAGTAGGACCTTGTTGTTTATCCATCCTCTATATACTAGTTTGTGTCTGCTAACCCCAGCCTCCCACTCTATCGCTCCCCTACCCCAATTCCCCTTGGCAACCACAAGTCTGTTCTCTATTTCTATGTTCACTGCATCTTGATTTACATCATTTCAAGCATTTTTTTCCCCTAAAGAATCTGCTGGAGAACCTTGACTGCACAAACTCTTATCTGTTTTCTGTTCTATTCTTTTTGTATGTTTACTAAGTACTTAAACTATGAATCAGGTATAGTTTCTAGTATGAAATAAAGTAGCTCATAGAATAAAAAGCTTTCCTAAGCAATAGTCTAGAATTGTGTGTGTGCATGTGTGTATGTGTGTGAGTGTTTAAGAAGCACAGAACTAAAAACAGATTAGGGTAAAAGCCATATTAAATTTTTTTTTTTTTTTTTTTTTTTGCGGTACGCGGGCCTCTCACTGTTGTGGCCTCTCCCGTTGCGGAGCACAGGCTCCGGACGTGCAGGCTCAGCGGCCATGGCTCACGGGCCCAGCCACTCCGCGGCATGTGGGATCTTCCCGGACCGGGGCACGAACCCGTGTCCCCTGCATTGGCAGGCGGACTCTCAACCACTGCGCCACCAGGGAAGCCCTCTCATACTTTTTATAAATGATTTCACATCATGATCTCATTTTATTTTTCAAGCCGTGACTTAGGTATTGTATTGATTATATCCTTCAACAGAAACTAAGATATAAAAAGGCAAAATTTATTCAGAGTTACATATTGAGTCAAAGACATAAGACTTTAATATAAACTTTCTGTTTCTTGTTTAACTCTCTTTCTACTACATCTTTATATGTTGTAAAACCCAACAATGTAGTTTATAAGTGTTTTATATAGTTGTCTTTTAAATCAGTTAAGGGCCTTTTTTATTTTTTCATGTGCATCAACACTGGTTTTATTTTGGGAAATATTTTATTGTGGGAAATTTTTGTTTATTAAATACAGAGATACCGTAATTTAAAAGTTTTGACTAAATATATATTGCTAAATAAATAAACACATCTTACTAACCTCTCACTTCTGACTCTAACTGATAACAGAGTGGGGAAAAGTGGACATTTAGGAAGTAGATATACTTGTAATAACCTATAATGGAAAAGACTCTGAAAAAGAATATATATGTATATATATGTGTGTGTGTGTGTGTGTGTGTGTATATATATATATATATATGTAAAACTGAATCACTTTGCTGTACACCTGAAACTAACACAACATTGTAAATCAACTATACTTCAATAAAAAAAGAAGTAGGTATAGATTTCAGAGGTAATGGGGAAATGTTTCTCAGTCATCTACTGATTTAAGTGTTGGCCTAAGTGGAAGACGCTAGCAAACTCTCCTTGGATTGGTGTCATCTTGGCATAGAAAAGATGTCCCACACTCCATTTTACTTGAGTACATAGGGTTACCTAATAGACCTGAGTCAAAAATAAATGTCTTAGAAATTCTGAAGAGTTCCTAGAAGAAAGAGAAGACCTAGGAGGTTTTAGTTAAGAGCTCAAGTTGGTTGGACCAGTGGCTGATCATTGGATTTTGAAAGCTCTTCTAGCTATCTTAAATCAGGCATCATCCCATTAATCAGGAAGCCTTGGGAATGATTGGGTTGGGGATGTAACCTGAGTTATCTTCGAAATGCCTAAAGTACCAACCTGTGCACAGCTGTGTAGACCTCTGCATAAAGCTGCTCTAAAGGATGCTATCTCCATCCTCTAAGAGCCTTTTCCTGTGGCCCTGGCATGATCAGGGGAATTTATGGCTAAAGTAACAGACAGCTGCAGTGATTCTACAGGTAGAATCTATATGTGTTCTTTAGAGGTAGAAACTGCTCTAAAACCCCTCTAAAATATTTCACTTATTTACAAAAAATAGTAGTGGGAGGAAAGGTCATGTGTTAATTTACAGGCCTTTGGGGTGAATAAAATGTGAAGGAAGAATCATCCTTAGAAAAGTGTAGCAAATCTTGCCGTGTATTATTTCTTCTTTATGAACGTGAGGCTAGAGGTGGCACCCATCCTTGGCTGCCTCAGCAGTAGGAAACGACTATTGGCAGGATCATCACTGAAATAACCCAAGTGACTAGGAAGCGCTTGAGAAGTGGACACATTCCTTCTGGCTGTGACTTCATCTTCATTGTCTCCTCTGCGGAAAGCAGGTTTGAAATCTGGCATTGAAATCTGGTGGGCAGTCAGGCTTTTAAAATGTGAAAGCAATCCCAGTCTCCCAATTCCTCCCACCCGACCCCTTTCCCCTGGGATTGACACATATACATTACTGATACTATGTATAAAATAGCCAACTGATGGGAACATATTGTATAGCACAGGGAACTCTGCCTAATGCACTGTGGTAACCTAAATGGGAGGGAAGTTCAAAAGGGAGGGGATATCTGTATGTGTATGGCTGATTCATTTTGTTGTGCAGTGGAGGCTAACACAACATTGTAAAGCAACCAATTAAAATTAATTAAAAAAAATGTGAAAGCAGGGCACTTAAGTCAATTTTATGATGCGTTCTGGCCAATAGTTGCATGTGCAGCATTATGAAAAGCCTAACTGGCATCAGTCTGTGTTAGAGAGTGAATAAAAAGTAGCAGCACAAATAACTTTAAAAAGACAGATCTAGGAGACAATCCATTATTTGTTCATAACAAATATTTAATCAGCAGCTACTATGACTCAGAACCACTGTTCAGAGTGGTGGGGCATACAGCAGTGGACAAAACAAAGCCCCCGCCTTCTTAGAGCTTATATTTTAATGGAGAAGACAGACAGTAAATAAAATAATGCATGATGACTAATGTAGTCAAAATATTACTATATTTTGAGTCAGAGAAGTGACTTGCTGAGATAACACAGATTTTGCAGCTGTAATCAAGGTCATAGCTGGTTTCTTGGTTGATTCACTAAATGGACTATTTGAGTCTTTGGATTTGAACTACCAGAGTCTCTGAAGTAATATGGGTATCCTCTGTGGGACTTTTTCTTTGGAAAAAGTGGAATTTTATTTTCCATGTCTGTGAGTTTGGGTGTGTTTATGTGTGTGCCTGAGAAAGAGCATATGTACAGCTGTATGGATTTCATAAACATAGTGATAAGGGGAAAAGACACCCCCCCCTCCCATTCCATTTATGTAAAGCCAAAAATAACCAAAACTAAATTATATTATTTAGGAATACATAAGAGATGATAAACTACAAGAAAAACAAGGAAATGATTATCATAAAACTAAAGACAATGATCACCTCTAGCAAGGAGGTAACTGCTTAGTATTTCATGTATGACTACCATAATTTATTTATCTTCTTTACTTTTGATGGACATTGAGTTGTCTTAAATTTTTGGCTATTACAGATGTTGCTACCATGAATATTATTGTACATGTATCTTTATACATACAGTCAGGTTTGGGATATCTATACTTAGGAGTAAAATTACTTGGTTATAGGGTCAGATCATGCCAAACTTTTCCAAAAGTGGCTCTACCAATGTTCATTCTCACTGACAGCGTATGAGATCTCATTACTCCACATCTTTGTCAACATCATCTTATCAAGCTTTTTACTTTCTCCAAGTGTTTTGGGGTTATATAGTTATTTCTTTTTTGTGGTTTTCATGTATATCTGCTTAATTATTAACAAGATGGAATATTACTTTATTATTGATTGACCATTTGGATTTCCTCCTCTGAAGTTCCTTCCCAAGTCCTTTGCTCACTTTTCCATTAAGCTTTCAGCTGGTCTTTTTCTCTTTAACAGTAGGAGTCCGTTATATACTCTGGGTATTAGTAATTCAATGTTATATGTGTGATTAGTATCCTCTGTGAATGTCTTATCCCGCTTTTTAGTGAGTCTTTTGATAAACAGAATTTCTTATTTTTGTTGCAGTTAAATTTATCATTTATTTCCTTTATGACTAGTACTTTTTGTGCTATTGCTTAGTAAATCCTCTCTCTGAGGCTTTATGATTTTATCTTTCACTTTAAGTTTTTCTGGAATCGATTTTTGTGTCTGAGGTGAGGTAGGGGTTCAAGTTTATTATTTTTTTCTTTGTGGATATCCATTGTCCTATCATATTTACTGAAAAGAACGTACACAGGAAAGGTATATTTTGGTCTGTTTTATCATAGTATTTGAAATACTGAGAAAGTATGTCAAAATCTTCTACTGTGATTGTGGATTTGTCTATTTTTCCTTGCAGTTCTACACATGTACACTTAAAATTTTATTAATTGCCTGTATTACATCTTCCTGGTTAATTGGACCTTTTATCATTATGAAGTGACCCTTTTATTGCTAGTAATGCTTTTTACTATAATCTGTTTTCAGAGATTACATACAACTCCTTTCTTTTGGTTATTATTTACATGCTGTATCTTTTTCCATCGTTTTGCCTCAACTTTTTTCTATCCTTATTTTTTGGATATACATATGGCACATAGTTGGATTTTTTTAATCTAGTGTGACAATTTTTATTTCTCACAGGCACATCTAGTCCATTTACATTTAATGTAATTGTCATTATATTTGAGTTTATATATGTCTTAGTCTGCTACAACAAAATACCATAGACTGGGTGGCTTAAACAACAGATATTTGTTTCTCACAATTCTGGTGGCTGGGAAGTCCAAGATCAAGGTGCTGGCTGATTTGCTTACTGGTGAGAGCCCTCTTTCTGGCTTGAAGATGGCTGCCTTCTCACTATGTCCTCACATGGCAGAGAGAGCTGGCTCTGGTCTCCCTTCCTCTTCTTATAAGGACACTGATCCCATTGTGGTGGTTCCACCCTCATGACCTCATCTAAACCTAATTATCTCCCAAAGACCCTTCCTCCAAATACCATCATATTCGGTGTTGGGACTTCAACATATGAGTTTTGGGAGGACACAAACACTCAGTCCATAACAATATACATCACTTTATATATGTACGTATCCCCTTCTTTTCAAAAGTTCACTTCACGTCACTTTGCTTTTATGAAAGACCTAAAACAGGTACTAAAACATTAGTACCTGTTTTCATTAACTGAAAGAAATTGGAAGAGGATTTTCACTTTTACAAAAACGGTGAAAAGTGGAAATAGCATTCAGCATTTGTTTTGCAGCGCAGCCCGTGTAGAGGCAGCACACATTCCAGGGAACAAGAGTGGCACCGCCAAGCTCCTTCCCCAGGAACTACACTCAGTCTCAGCATCAAGCTGCCATAGCTTTGTATCTGTAACCATCTGTGCTTCATCTCAATTTATTTTGTGCATCTGTTAGCAAATGTGTCCTAAAGTAATTGCTTCTTTGCTTTACCCCATTTTGGCTTATGAAAGTTTTCATAGAAATGCTCTGCTTTTGGATAATGGGGGAAACCTGTATTGTGCTTTCTCATTGCCCTGTCCTTTATTTTTTTTTTTAATAAATTTATTTATTTACTTGTTTTTTTTTTTTGGCTGTGTTAGGTCTTCATTGCTGCATGTGGGCTTTCTCTAGTTGCAGCGAGCAGGGGCTTCTCATTGTGGTGGCTTCTCTTGTGGTAGAGCACGGGCTGTAGGTGCACGGGCTTCATTAGCTGTGGCACGCAGGCTCAGTTGCTCCGCAGCATGTGGGATCTTCCCGGACCAGGGCTCGAACCCGTGTCCCCTGCACTGGCAGGTGGATTCTTAACCACTGCACCACCAGGGAAGCCCACCCTATCTGATCTATAATGATTTTTTTTCTCTTTCTTATCTGATTTTGGATTGGCTAATTTTTCTTCCTATACTATTTTCAAAGTACTATTATGTTTTCTTCCTATACTATTTTCAAAGTAATATATACTGATTCTGCTTTTCAAAAATTATAGCATGCATGCACATTAAAGTTTAAAATTCATTAATATTTTACCTGCTATTTATACAAGAAGCTTACAATACTTCAACTCTTGGATTACATTCTATTATTGTTGTAATTTTCTCTTGTTTTATTTAACCCCACAGGCTTTATTATCAGTGGTTTCTATAGCCACTGATTGTTCTCTTCCTCCCTTCATAGGTCTTCACACTACATTTCTTCTTTCATCAAAGAACTTCCATCTGGCTCACTGTTACTTCTCTCAGAAATACATAATATATTTTAGTGAGATGCTGCTGATGGCAAACTTTCTTTTTATTTTCTAAAAGTTTCTCTATTTCACCTTTTTTTGGGGAACATGTTTTCTCTAGATATAGGGATACTAGATATCGAATTCTATGTTAGCAATTATTATCTTTCATTGCCCCTCTCCATCATCTCTATTCTCTCTTTCTGGAAGTCTGATTTGACATATATTAAAACTTCTCACTCTGTACTTAGTGTATCAACTATTCTTTAATATTTTTCATTCTTAGTTTCTCTGTGCTGCATTCTGGATAATTTATTTTGATTTACTTTCTAGTTTGCCAGTTGCCTCTTCAGCTGTGTCTAACCTGATGTCAAACTTATTCACTAAGTTTTACATTTCATTTACTGTATTTTTCACTTCCAGATTCAATTTGATTCATTTTCAAATCTGCTGGGTAATTTTGCATTTTGTATTTCTAGCACGGCAGATTATTTAGGCAAATCCTTGTCCTGAGTGCTAGATTTCCCTTCCCTAGTTTTTCACTCCCTCCTCTAAATCTGCACAGAATGTATAAGAAATAAGCCCCCAAACTTGTCTTTTGACATTGAGCTCACAATATGTTCAGTCTCTTTGTGAAAAATCCATTTTGTGAGCAAAAAAAATTGATGAGCATTTCTGTCTCACATACGCTCCATAGAATTTACAAGTATAAAACCCAGGCTATTTTATCTTTGACTTGATTCAAGGAGACAGGACTCCAGGAAGGAGTGAGATAAGCCCCCAGGCATCCATTCCAAGTGATTATCTTGTTGTGTAACACACCCCCACCCACTACCCTGAGAAAGAAGAAAGAATATCAATCTCTCTCTTTTGTGCTCTCTCTGAATAGAGGTAACAGTTTAGAATGGGTCATGAAGTAGGTCGTATACTCCTGCTGTCTGCTATTCCCCTGATGGTCATTATAAGTGACTAGTTTGACTGAATGGTGAAAGGCCATAGTTTACCACAATTTTCCCTCAATTATCCTATAAGTAGAGGAATCCACATGATACAGATTCTAATAGTGTACTCCACCTGCAGTTTTTATTAGTTGGATTGTGATGCCTTGTGGGTAGGAAAAAACAGGTTTTCTTTCCTACATTTCAGGCCCACAAATAGGGATGTTTTTCTAGTGATTATGATCTTCCATCTTCTTGAGTTGTGGCAAAAGTCAAAGTTGATAAGCAGTTTAATTTTGTTCTCATCAATAACCTGTGGACGATATGAGGAAGTAGGAGAGATGTTATCACCAGCTACCAAACTGCTTTATGCAATTGTGATAAATTGACCACTTCTTGCTATTTTCTTTAGTGTTTATTCTTAAGTTCAATAGAAAGTCTTGTACTCAACTATAACTTTAAAGATAATTTTCTCCTTTTTTTTACAAAAGTTAATGTTTGTATTTATATAATGATGAAAACTATCATTTTTCCTAACCTTTATTCATTTACTGTGCTATTGCCTGAACTCTGTAGATAGAAAGGCAAGATGAAGTCATTTATTTTTATTTTTAGGGTGAGTAAATATGCTCTTCATTTCCTATCTCTGGTTGTGAAATTGTTCTTATAATTTTTAGGAGGTAGAGGAATAGGGACGGGCATCATAATGAAATGTATAACCTATGAAACTGGAAGAAAATAAGGAGTTGCTTCAGTGTAATTAGAGTATGTGATGGGTCTTTTTTTTTTTTTTTTGAGTGCCACATGTTGAGCAATAAAATACAAATATGGCTAGAAAGAAATATTAGAAAACCCAAGCTGAATAACCTTCAAACTCAATTCATGTTCTTGTTTGCTTCCAGACTCTTTTTAAATCAATATTTATTCAGAATTTTATTTATTCTGAGAAGATGTGTGATTATCCAATAATTCATGGCTGTTCTATAGCACAAATTCACTGCTTTGTCACAGTAGTCAAGAAAAATCATTTTTTCAGAAGTGCATTTCCAATGCCCCCAAACGTGCATCTTTCAGCACTGCCTATAAAATCAGTCTATTAAGATGCAGCCTGAGTGCTTTATGTATGTTTTCTTTTACCTGTTCAGTGGAAATGAGGTTGCTTCTTTTAGGTATTACTTCTAGGGTTGGCATTCTAACTAAATGTTAACGATTTGTGTTCATATAGGGCAGACTGTTTCAAATGATGATGCAAACTATTTAGATACCAGCGCTGTGATTAGAAAAACCTTTCTTAAAGTAGGAGATTTGACATTCTGGTGTAACATAGGGTGATTTATCATCCATATGTTTAGGAGGTTACTCAGACTGGGAGAAGAACCACCATTATAAGGTCATGATACCATGGTATTGTTTAGTTTGAATCAGTGCTGAAGGAGTCTCATTTCCGTTTCCATTAATCTTGCCATGTCTAGTATGGGGTCATGTTTCTGCTCAAGATGAGTTTCTGGAATGCACATCATTTTCTGCATGAAGCATTGCCATCACTATGTGATGAAGCATGGTACCATGCCCTTTCTTTCACCCCCACCAAATGCATTCCTCTGCAGTGCTTCTGGAAATGCCTCATCGGCTCTCACTGCTACAGCCTCAGTCAGGCATCTACCATCTTATGTCTGAAATATGATAGCAATCTTCATGTTGGTGCCTCTGCCTTAACTTTTCTATTTCCTCTGCATCAACCAGAAACAAAAACACATGACGGTTGTGTTACTTTCTCAGGAGACTTGAGGGGCTTTGTACATCCTCCTCCAACTCGCGATGATATACATCATTCCCCTAACTGCTCTCCTCCCCCAGACATTCGCTATGGCTCAGTATGTGCTTTTGTCCAGCCTTCCCATGTGCCACAAAATTCTGTCCTTTAAGCAGGCTCAAAATTCCTCTCCTCCAAAAAGTGATTCCATAAATGTCACACCCATCTTAGTCATTGAAACCATTTTGAATTGTTGGTGTCACTTATAGCCAATGTGACAATTGAACCAAAGTTGAATTGCATCGATTCTGCACAGATCAACTTTGGTTATAAAGGTGATTTACATATCCTTTACTATTTTCCAGTTAGATGGTCACCCCGAAGGCAGAAATTGTTTCCTTCTTTTTTCATTTTTTATGTTTTGCTACTATTATTCTATAAATGACAAAATGGAAGTTCAGAGAGAAAAAAGCAATTCTCTCAAGATCATACAGCTTGTAGGTAGCAGAGATGACATTTGATACCAGGTGATTTGATACCAATTTTTAAAAAAATCTCATTAATAGGTTTTTAATATGATTTGTTTTTGGCGGTACGCGGGCCTCTCACTGTTGTGGCCTCTCCCGTTGCGGAGCACAGGCTCCGGACGTGCAGGCTCAGCAGCCATGGCTCACGGGCCCCGCTGCTCCGCGGCATGTGGGATCTTCCTGGACCGGGGCACGAACCCGCGTCCCCTGCATCGGCAGGCAGACTCTCAACCACTGCGCCACCAGGGAAGCCCCCTAATATGATTTTTTAAAATTAATTTATTTTATTTACTTTTGGCTGCGTTGGGTCTTCCTTGCTGCGTGCCTGCTTTCTCTAGTTGCGGAGAGCGGGGGCTACTCTTCGTTGCGGTGCGTGGGCTTCTCATTGCGGTGGCTTCTCTTGTTGCGGAGCACGGGCTCTAGGCACGCGGGCTTCTGTAGCTGTGACTCGTGGGCTCCAGAGCACAGGCTCAGTAGTTGTGGCGCATGGGCTTCGTTGCTCCGTGGCGTGTGGGGACTTCCGGACCAGGGCTTGAACCCTTGTCCCCTGCATTGGCAGGCGGATTCTTAGCCATGCGCCACAAGGGAAGCCCAGATACCAACTTTTATTCACCAGTATGAGATACTGTCTCCCTTACTTCCTTTGTTAACTCCTACTGATCTTGACATTACAAATTGTATGGTAAATTAATGTTAGTGATAGGGAGAGTAATTTTTTTTTACATAAGTGCATTTTAAGGAGTCTATTAACTTGCTTTTAATCCAAGTTGAAATCTATCTAAAATAATTAGCTGATGATTGTCAAGATTGGTCTCCTATTTGTATTTTTATAACCTAAATTAAAGATATGAGAGTTCAAAATTACATTGACATTCTTTTTAAACTTACTCTATAAACATTTATTGAGTGCCTGTTATGTATATATTGATACCAGGCACCAAAGTAGGTAATAGCAATAGAGCAATAACCAAGGTCTAGTTTCTGCCCTGCCGGAGCTATCAATCCAATAGGAGGATAGTTATGTGTATTAGCTTCCTCTGCTGCTGTAATGAATTACCACAAATGAGGTGGCTTAAAAATCACACAAATGGGGCTTCCCTGGTGGCACAGTGGTTGAGAGTCCGCCTGCCGATGCAGGGGACCTGGGTTCGTGCCCCGGTCCGGGAAGATCCCATATGCCGTGGAGCGGCTGGGCCCGTGAGCCGTGGCCCCTGAGCCTGTGCGTCTGGAGCCTGTGCTCCACAACGGGAGAGGCTACAACAGTGAGAGGCCCGCATAACGCAAAAAAAAAAAAAAAAAAAAAAAAATCACACAAATGTATCTTATAATTCTGGAGGTCAGAAGTCCAAAATAGGTCTCAGTGGGCTAAAATCTGGGTGTCGGCAGGGCTGTTTTTTTTCCTAGAGACTCTATGGGAGAAGCAGTCTTCTTACATTTCCAGCTTCTAGAAGTTGCCACATTCTTTGGCTCATCACCCGCTTCTGTCATCAAAGCCAGCAATGTCCAGTCAAGTTTTTCTCATCTTGCATCACTCTGACCTTGTTTCCATTGTTGCATCTCCTTCTTTGACTCTTCTGTCTTTCCTTTCCCCACTTAAGGACTCTTACGATTATATTGGGCTCACCTAGATTATCCAGGATAATCTCCACATCTCATGGTTCTCAACTTAATTAAATCTGCAAAGTCCCTCTTGCCATGTAAGGCAACATTCACAAATTTTGGCATTAGGACATGGGCATCTGTCTACCACTGCATGTAAACAAACACCTTGTTGGTACAGTGTATCAAGGGCAACAGTGCAAATAATAGAAGTATGTATGTCTCAGAGATGAATGGAATTAGTTACCGTGGGATTGGGTTATATGAAAGTTCTCAACATTGGTCTCCAGTCAAAGTGGGCTCCACTTACTGGCACAGTGTCCTGTAGAATGTCTTTAGTCCTTGTTCTCCTTGACAGTGAGTGGGAAGTTTGTAAGGGGAACTGTAGGCTTCCTTTAACCATTGCCAAGGGAACAAAGAGGGGAAAGTCATATTATTCAAAGGACAGTACGCAAGATACCTGATTTTGTAGGGGAACCATAGCAGTACAGATTGGCTAAAAGATCAAGTTAAAATGAAGGGTGGCAGGAGATGAGCCTGGTGAGATGGGCCAGGTGGAGAAAGGCCAGATGTGCTGGGCTGAGAAGTCAGAACATCATCCTGTAAGAAATGGCAAAGAACATGGCTCCTTATCCTTTGCTGAGACTTAGAGGAAAGAGAACCCTTTCCTTGTAAGAAATGACAGGCCCTTATTTATGGACACAGCACCTTATACATGTTTGAAAAATAAAGTAAAACAAGTATTTAATTATTCACAATTTTCCACTGACTGTTGTTGAATATCAAAGCAAGACAATTTTGTACGACACTATTTTCCCATGCTTGTTGGAAAGTTATCTGATGTGCTTGCTCATAATAGTTCTAAGTTCTAGGATACTTGTTTACCCCACCTTAGTTCTCCCTTCTCTAAGTCACATTAGATCCTCTGAAGGAGACTACCTGAAGGAATAAAATTAAATGTCTCAGAATTTTGATTTTAATAGCTGATCAATGGTAGTTATATTGTCATTTAAACAGATTGCATTTAAGAAAGAAAAGAGTCTTTCTAAGCATGGCTGGCTGCTTTATCTTGACATTTTCATTCGACAGAGTCATGTGCCATCAGCACCCATGAAGTGAATTAATTACCTGGACTGTTTTTCATAATATTCATGAATTATTTCTAGTAAGAAAAAATTGTATTGTATGCATGCAGTATAAACTGTTAGCTACGATAACAAATGTGCAACTGTCTGTAATGAAAATTTTTTAGCGATTGTATTGTCACAACACTTTTGGTGATCAGAGAGTCATAAGAACTGAAAAAGCTTTTAAA
The DNA here is from genome assembly GCF_949987515.2 of Delphinus delphis. Taxonomy (NCBI): domain Eukaryota; kingdom Metazoa; phylum Chordata; class Mammalia; order Artiodactyla; family Delphinidae; genus Delphinus; species Delphinus delphis. The sequence continues at coordinate 65,119,063 of NC_082683.1, read as the reverse complement.
ATGATTACCTAATCTTAATTTCTTTTTCTTTAAGTGAGAAATATGAATTGCATTTAATTAGCTAAGCTATGTGATAGTGAAACACTGTATCTCCTTTTACTTAGCTGGCCCCTCAGTCAATTTATTCCAGAGATGCAATTAGAGCACATGAGAGCCTCAGAAAAAGCAATGCCTTGTATTGATTTCAGGAAATAAAAAATTTGCATGACAATACAAATTCTGTCAGCACATGGGGCAGGCTGAAGTCATCACTTTTCAGCTGCCATTACTATATGAAATCAGCTAAATCTTATCATTTGACTGTGGTCTTAGTGTATTTGCAACTGAAATATAAGGCAGCCAGAATTTACAATCAAAAAGTGTCAGCTTTTCAGATTTGACAATAGCATTTCATTTATACTACAGTCCACTTTTTCACTTTGTGAGGTGCAAATAACACCAAAATTAGAAGCCAGACTAGACACTTTTAAACCAGTTTTCCCCATTTTTATGTAAAAAGCAAATAATTTCAGGATCAATATAAGTTTTTAACCTCTTTCAATATATCGCCTCTCCCCACTCATCTATGGAATTTCTCTAAGATCATTATTGAGAAATTCACTGCCAGGTAGCTCAACACAGGCTTTGGGATCAGACCATCTGCCTTTGAATGCCATCTCCACCCCTTATTAGCTGAGTGAGCTAGGGCAAATTAGCTTATCCTCTGTGACTCAACTTCCTTATCTATAAAATTGAAGGATAACAATGGCATACATCACAGAATTATTGGTAGCATTAAATGATATAATAAATATACCAGTGCTATTGTATTGCACAGCTCAAGGGGGTACAATTCACACTGTGTTCTATGTGGAATTGTGAAAAATGACATATCTGTGTGTAAATCACTTAACAGTAGTTCCTGGTACAAATAAGCATTCGTTTAATAATCATTTTTCTGTGGAATTTATAATCCTTCTTTCTTGAAATTCTTGAGCTTTCTTGAATATCACTTTTCTGCTTCTCTTTCTATAACTGTTATCTCTTACCCTTAATTGTGGTGTTTCCCAAAGCTCATACGCATCTGATGACCTACTTTTCTCTTACTCCATCAGGTTTGGTCTGTTATGTACATCTAGAATTAAGGACTGTGCATGAACTAAGACAGAGGTTAAGAATGACATTCAGAATAAAATGAAGTGGCCTAGTGGTCTCCAAATCTGATTGTGCATCAGAATTATCTGATGGGACATTAAAAATTTCACATTCTAGGGCTTCCCTGGTGGCGCAGTGGTTGAGAGTCTGCCTGCCGATGCAGGGGACACGGGTTTGTGCCCCTGTCCGGGAAGATCCCACATGCCGCAGAGCGGCTGGGCCCGTGAGCCATGGCCGCTGAGCCTGCGCGTCCGGAGCCTGTGCTCCGCAACGGGAGAGGCCACAACAGTGAGAGGCCCGCGTACCGCAAAAAAAAAATAAAAAACAAAAAACAAAAATTACACATTCTAGGTCAACCACAGACCTACAGAATTGTAGTACTTTGTGTGGAGGGGTTGGAAATTGTACCACTCCCCCACAAAAAGTTTTCGAGATATTTTAGCTGTTCAGCCAGTTTGGGGATGGAAATCTGGAACCAGCAAGAATATCGGCACTAGTGTTCCACATCAGAGTGGAAGATCCAAGTCAAAAAGCACAGGGGCTAGAGACCTGTTGGGAAGTAGAGGCCAAGTTCAGAGTCAGTCAAGAGCAGGAGAGACCTATCCATTCATGACACCCTCTGCGCTCCACAGCACCCTCTGCATGTCTCTATCATGGCTCTTAACACCAGTGTTGATATTATAGTCTTGAGCTTATATTTCTTACTCAACTGTGAGATTTGTGAAAGCAGACTTAGTCTCCAGAATTCATCCTTGAATCCCCACCACCTTTTTATTGCAACGATAAAATAATGTTGTTAAAATGAGTTATTGAAACCCTAAGTCAGGTCAAGAGAGTGAGTGTATTAGTGCGACTACTTGGTTGCCTGTACCTAGCAAAAAGCAAGAAAAAGGACTTCAGTATAAGGATACAGTGTATCTCATGAAACTCAACCCCAGGTCTCAGGTAGGGACTGGAACAGGAAGCTGAAGTCTATCAGGATTTCCATCTTCACTTCTCCTTGTACATCTGCTTCAGTAATTTCTTTCTGAAAGCTCGCTTTCTCTGCTTCTCTGGTCTTCAAGCTTTATATTTTGCAGTTCTGATCTCCTGATGACTGACTCACTGTCTATTCTAATTCTAATTCCTGGGATAGAGTGGCCAGAAATGACTGGCCTAGTTTGGGTCTAGTGTCCAAACCAGATCTAGTCACTGATTGCCAAGGAGCAGGCACATGGGAGAAACTTGGCAGCCAGAGACCATGCCTGTGGATTACAGAGGAAGTCAGTTCCCAGAGAAGGGGTGACTAGATACCCTGAAATGTATTTGTCACCGTGAGGCAGAGCCAGACAAGCAGTCAGAAAGGAAGCTGACTGTGTGTCAGAGAACTGAAGGATATACAGACTGTCTCAAACAGGAAACATTTTACTCACTTCCCCGAGTAGGAACCGATGCTGGCATTGCAGGGTATGACCAACATGGGTCTGTTCTGCTGCAACGAGACAGCGACGAGTGTGGCTCCCAGGTGCATTATTTACCACCTGGGTGACAGTGGGTACAGTCCTTAGCCTCTTTATGCCTGTTTTTTTGCATATGTAAAGAGAAGCTAATAATGGTTTCCAGTCTTCCTACACAATAAGGTTATGTTTTCAAAGTAAACAAAATAATGCATAAGAGCACTTAGTACAGTGCTAAAAACGTATTAAACGTTTAATGCTAAAAACATATTAAATGTTACTGTTATTGTCATTATAACAAGAGATCCTGATATTCTTTATGGAAAATTTATTACTTTTCATGTGGTAACGTTATGACTGCCAAATATTTATCTCAAGATTTGACCCAAGACTTCAGTTTTTTTTCTAATTCTTTAAATTGAAATAGAGTTGATTTACAATGTTGTGCCAATGTCTGCTATACAGCAAGGTGACTCAGTTATACACATATACACATTCTTTTTTTATTATTAATTTAACATCTTTATTGGAGTATAATTGCTTTACAATGGTGTGTTAGTTTCTGCTGTGTAACAAAGTGAATCAACTATACATATATTCCCATATCTCCTCCGTGTTGGGTCTCCCTCCCACTCTCCCTATCTCGCCCCTCTAGGTGGACACAAAGCACCAAGCTGATCTCCCTGTGCTATGTGGCAGCTTCCCACTAGCTATCTGTTTTACGTTTGGTAGTGTATATATGTCAATGCTACTCTCTCACTTCATCCCAGCTTACCCTTCCCCCTCCCAGTGTCCTCAAGTCCATTCTCTACATCTGCAACTTTATTCCTGTCCTGCCCCTAGGCTCACCAGAACGAGTTTTTTTAGATTCCATATATGTGTTAGCATACGGTATTTGTTTTTCTCTTCCTGACTTACTTCACTCTCTATGACAGACTCTGGGTCCATCCACCTTACTACAAATAGCTTAATTTTGTTTCTTTTTATGGCTGAGTAATATTCCATTGTATATATGTGCCACATATTCTTTATCCATTCGTCTGTCGATAGACACTTAGGTTGCTTCCATGTCCTGGCTATTGTAAATAGAGCTGCAATGAACATTGGGGTACATGACTCTTTTTGAATTATGGTTTTCTCAGGTTATATGCCCAGCAGTGGGATTGCTGGGTCGTGTGGTAGTTCTATTTTTATTTTTTTAAGTAATCTCCATACTGTTCTCCGGAGTGGCTGTATCAATTTACATTCCCACCAACAGTGCAAGAGGGTTCCCTTTTCTCCACACCCTCTCCAGCATTTATTGTTTGTAGATTTTTTGATGATGACCATTCTGACTGGTGTGAGATGATATCTCAATATAGTTTTGATTTGCATTTCTCTAATGATTAATGATGTTGAGCATTCTTTCATGTGTTTGTTACCAATCTGTGTATCTTCTTTGGAGAAATGTCTATTTAGGTCTTCTGACCATTTTTGGATTGGGTTGTTTGTTTTTTTGATATTGAGCTGCATGGGCTGCTTGTAAATTTTGGAGATTAATCCTTTGTCCGTTGCTTCATTTGCAAATGTTTTCTCCCATTCTGAGTGTTGTCTTTCTGTCTTCTTTATGGTTTCCTTTGCTGTGTAAGAGCTTTTAAGTTTCATTAGGTCCCATTTGTTTATTTTTGTTTTTATTTCCATTTCTCTAGGAGGTGGGTCAAAAAGGATCTTGCTGTGATTTATGTCACAGAGTGTTCTGCCTATGTTTTCCTCTAAGAGTTTGATGGTGTCTGGCCTTACATTTAGGTCTTTAATCCATTTTGAGTTTATTTTTGTGTATGGTGTTAGGGAGTGTTCTAATTTCATTCTTTTACATGTAGCTGTGCAGTTTTCCCGGCATCACTTATTGAAGAGGCTGTCTTTTCTCCATTGTATATTCTTGCCTCCTTTATCAAAGATAAGTTGACCATATGTGCATGGGTTTATCTCTGGGCTTTCTATCCTGTTCTATTGATCTATATTTCTGTTTTTGTGCCAGTACCATACTCTCTTGATTACTGTAGCTTTGTTGTATAGTCTGGATTCTGAGAGCCTGATTCCTCCAGCTCCATTTTTCGTTCTCAAGGTTGCTTTGGCTATTCGGGGTCTTTTGTGTTTCCATACAAATTGTGAAAATTTTTGTTCTAGTTCTGTGAAAAATGCCAGTGGTAGTTTGATAGGGATTGCATTGAATCTGTAGATTGCTTTGGGTAGTAGAGTCATTTTCACAATGTTGATTCTTCCACTCCAAGGACATGGTATATCTCTCCATCTATTTGTATCATTTTTAATTTCTTTCAGCAGTGTCTTATAATTTTCTGCATACCGGTCTCTTGTTTCCTTAGGTAGGTTTATTCCTAGGTATTTTTTTCTTTTTGTTGCAATGGTAAATGGGCGTGTCTTCTTAATTTCACTTTCAGATTTTTTATCGTTAGTGTATAGGAATGCCAGAGATTTCTGTGCATTAATTTTGTGTCCTGCTACTTTACTAAATTCATTGATTAGCTCTAATAGTTTTCTGGTAGCATCTTTAGAATTCTCTATGTGTAGTATCATGTCATCTGTAAACAGTGACAGCTTTACTTCTTCTTTTCCGATTTGGATTCCTTTTATTTCTTTTTCTTCTCTGATTGCTGTGGCTAAAACTTTCATGTTGAATAATAGTGGTGAGAGTGGGCAACCTTGTCTTGTTCCTGATCTTAGTGGAAATGCTTTCAGTTTTTCACCATTGAGGAGGATGTTGGCTGTGGGTTTGTCATATATGGCCTTTATTATGTTGAGGAAAGTTCCCTCTATGCCTACTTTCTGGAGGGTTTTTATCATAAATGGGTGTTGAATTTTATCAAAAGCTTTCTCTGCATCCATTGAGATGATCATATGTTTTTTCTCGTTCTATTTGTTAATATGGTGTATCATATTTATTGATTTGCATATGTTGAAGAATCCTTGCATTCCTGGGATATACCCCACTTGGTCATGGTGTGTGATCCTTTTAATGTGTTGTTGGATTCTGTTTGCTAGTATTTTGTTGAGAATTTTTGCATGTATGTTCATCAGTGATATTGGCCTGTAGTTTTCTTTCTTTATGACATCTTTTTCTGGTTTTGGTATCAGGGTGATGGTGGCCTCATGGAATGAGTTTGGGAGTGTTCCTCCCTCTGCTATGTTTTGGAAGAGTTTGAGAAGGATAGGTGTTAGCTCTATTCTAAATGTTTGATAGAATTCGCCTGTGAAGCCATCTGGTCCTGGGCTTTTGTTTGTTGGAAGATTTTTAATCACAATTTCAATTTTAGTTCTTCTGATTGGTCTGTTCATATTTTCTATTTCTTCCTGGTTCAGTCTTGGAAGGTTGTGAATTTCTAAGAATCTGTCCATTTTTTCCAAGTTGTCCATTTCATTGGCATATAGTTGCTTGTAGTAATCTCTCATGATCCTTTGTATTTCTGTAGTGTCAGTTGTTACTTCTCCTTTTCATTTCTAATTCTGTTGATTTGAGTCTTCTCCCTTTTTTTCTTGATAAGTCTGGCTAATGGGTTATCAATTTTGTTTATCTTCTCAAAGAACCAGCTTTTAGTTTTATTGATCTTTGCTATTGTTTCCTTCATTTCTTTTTCATTTATTTCTGATCTGATCTTTATGATTCCTTTCCTTCTGCTAACTTTGGGGTTTTCTTGTTCTTCTTTCTCTAATTGCTTTAGGTGGAAGGGTAGGTTGTTTATTTGAGATGTTTCTTGTTTCTTAAGGTAGGATTGTATTGCTGTAAACTTCCCTCTTAGAACTGCTTTTCCTGCATCCCTTAGGTTTTGGGTTGCCGTGTTTTCACTGACATTTGTTTCTAGGTATTTTTTGATTTCCTCTTTGATTTCTTCAGTGATCTCTTGGTTATTTAGTAGTGTATTGTTTAGCCTCAATGTGTTTGTTTCTTCTTACACCTTTTTTCCTGTAATTGATATCTAGTTTCATAGCGTTTTGGTCGGAAAAGATACTTGATACATTTTCAGTTTTCTTAAATTTGCCAAGGCTTGATTTGTGATCCAAGATATGATCTATCCTGGGAATGTTTCATGAGCCCTTGAGAAGAAAGTGTATTCTGTTGTTTTTGGATGGAATGCCCTATAAATATCAATTAAGCCCATCTTGTTTAATGTATAATTTAAAGCTTGTGTTTCCTTATTTATTTTCATTTTGGATGATCTGTCCATTGGTGAAAGTGGGGTATTAAAGTCCCCTAATTGATTGTGTTATTGTAAGTTTCCCCTTTTATGGTTGTTAGTATTTGCCTTATGTATTGAGGTGCTCCTATATTGGGTGCATAAATATTTACAATTGTTATATCTTCTTCCTGGATAGATCCCTTTGTCTCTTGTAATAGTCTTTGTTTTAAACTCTATTTTGTCTGATATGAGAATTGCTATGCCAGCTTTCCTTTTATTTCCATTTGCATGGAATATCTTTTTCCATTCCGTCACTTTCTGTCTGTGTGTGTCCCTAGGTCTGAAGAGGGTCTCTTGTAGACCGCATATATACGGGTCTTGTTTTTTTATCCATTCAGCCAGTCTATGTCTTTTGTTTGGAGCATTTAATCCATTTACATGTAAGGTAATTATCAATATGTATGTTTCTATTACCATTTTCTTAATTGTTTTTGGTTTGTTATTGTAGGTCTTTTCCTTCTCTTGTGTTTCCTGCCTAGAGAAGTTCCTTTAGCATTTTTTGTAAATCTGGTTTAGTGGTGCTGAATTCTCTTAGCTTTTGCTTGTCTGTAAAGGTCTGAATTTCTCCATCAATCTGAATGAGATCTTTTCTGGGTAGAGTAATCTTGGTTGTAGGTTTTTCTCTTTCATCACTGTAAATATGTCCTGCCACTCCCTTCTGGCTTACAAAGTTTCTGCTGAAAGATCAGCTGTTAACCTTCTGAGGATTCTCTTGTATGTTATTTGTTGTTTTTCCCTTGCTGCTTTTAATATATTTCCTTTGTATTGAATTTTTGATAGTTTGATTAATATGTGTCTTGGCGTGTTTCTCCCTGGATTTATCCTCTGTGGGACTCTCTGTGCTTCCTGGACTTGATTAATTGTTTCCTTTCCCATATTAGGGAAGTTTTCAACTACAATCTCTTCAAATATTCTCTCAGTCCCTTTATTTTTCTCTTCTTCTTCTGGGACCCCTATAATTTGAATGCTGGTTTGTTTAATGTTGTCCCAGAAGTCTCTGAGACTGTCCTCAATGATTTTCATTCTTTTTTCTTTATTCTGGTCTGCCATAGTTATTTCCACTATTTTATCTCTAGGTCACTTATCTGTTCTTCTGCCTCAGTCATTCTGCTATTGATGATCCCTTCTAGAGAATTTTTAATTTCATTTATTGTGTTGTTCATCATTGTTTGTTTGCTCTTTAGTTCTTCTAGGTCCTGTTAAACATTTCTTGTTTTTTCTCCATTCTATTTCCAAGATTTTGGATCATCTTTACTATCATTATTCTTAATTCTTTTTTCAGGTAGACTGCCTATTTTCTCTTCATTTGTTAGGTCTGGTGGGTTTTTACCTTGCTCCTTCATCTACTCTGTGTTTCTCTGTCTTCTCATTTTGCTTAACTTACTGTCTTTGCGGTCTCCTTTTCTCCTTTGCGGCTGCAGGTTCATAGTTCCTTTTGTTTTTGGTGTCTGCCCTCAGTGCTAAGGTTGGTTCAGTGGGTTGTGTAGGCTTCCTGGTGGAAGGGACTAGTGCCTTTTTTCTAGTGGATGAGGCTAGATCTTGTTTCTACTGGGCAGGTCCATGTCTGGTGGTGTGTTTTGGGGTGTCCATGACCTTATTATGATCTTAGGCAGCCTCTCTGCTAATGGGTGGGGTTGTGTTCCTATCTTGCTAATACATTGGCATAGGGTGCCCGGCACTGTACCTTGCTGGTCGTTGAGTGGAGCTGGGCCTTGGCATTGAGATGGAGATCTCTGGGAGGTTTCACTGTTTTATATTATGTGTACCTGGGAGGTTTCTGGTGGACCAGTGTCCTGAACTTGGCTCTCCCACCTCAGAGGCATCGCCCTGACCCCTGGGTGGAGCACCAAGAGTCTGTCATCCACACAGCTCAGAATAAAAGGGACAAAAAGTGAAAGAAAGAGTGAAGTAAAATAAAATAATTTGAAATGAAATACAATAAAGTTATAAAAATAATTGTTAAAATTTTTTTAAGTAATAAAAAGAAAAAGAAAGAAAGAAGAGAGCAACCAAACCAAAAAACAAATCCACCAATGATAACAAGAGCTAAAAAACTGTACTAAAAAAGAAGAGAAATACAAACAAACAAAAAAACGGACAGACAGAACCCTAGGACAAATGGTAAAAGCAAAGCTATACAGACAAAATCACACACAGAAGCATACATGTACACACTCACAAAAAGAGAAAAAGGGGAAAAAAATATATACATATCATTGCTCCCAAAGTCCATGTCCTCAGTTTGGGATGATTCGTTGTCTATTCAGGTATTCCACAGATGCAGGGTACATCATGTTGATTGTGGGATTTAATTCACTGCTCCTGAGGCTGCTGGGAGAGATTTCCCTTTCTCTTTTTTCGCTCAGTCCCTGGGGTTCAGCTTTGGATTTGGCCCCACCTCTGCGTGTAGGTTGCTTGAGGGCGTCTGTTCTTCGCTCAGACAGGACAGGGTTAAAGGAGCAGCTGATTTGGGGGCTCTGGCTCACTCAGGCCCTGGGGAGGGAAAGGTATGGTATGCAGGGTTGAGCCTGTGTTGGGAGAGACTGGTGTGATGTTTCAACAGCCTGAGGCGCCGTTTGTTCTCCCGGGGAAGTTTTCCCTGGGAGTGGCGGGCTGCACAGGCTCCCAGGAGGGCAGGTGTGGATAGTGACCTGTGCTTGCACACAGGCTTCTTGGTGGCGGCAGCAGCAGCAGTTTTAGCGTCTCATGCCCGTCTCTGGGGTCCGCGCTGTTAGCTGCGGCTCGGGCCCGTCTCTGAGGCTCCTTTAAGCTGCAATCTTAATCCCCTCTCCTTGCGCACCAGGAAACAAAGAGGCAAGAAAAAGTCTCTTGCTTCTTCGGTAGCTCCAGACCTTTTCCCGGACTCCCTCCCGGCTAGCCGTGGCGCACTAGCCCCCTTCAGGCTGTGTTCGCGCAGCCAACCCCAGTCCTCTCCCTGGGATCCAACCTCCGAAGCCCGAGCCTCAGCTCCCAGCCCCCATCCGCCCTGGCGGGTGAGCAGACAAGCCTCTTGGGCTGGTAATTGCTGGTCGGCACTGATCCTCTGTGCGGGAGTCTCCGCTTTGCCCTCCACACCCCTGTTGCTGCGCTCTCCTCTGCGGCTCCGAAGCTTCCCCCCTCCGCCACCCGCAGTCTCCGCCTGCGAAGGGGCTTCCTAGTGTGTGGAAACCTTTCCTCCTTCACAGCTCCCTCCCACTGGTGCAGGTCCCATCTCTATTCTTTTGTCTCTGTTTTTTCTTTTGCCCTACCCAGGTATGTGGGGAGTTTCTTGTCTTTTGGGAGGTCTGAGGTCTTCTGCCAGCGTTCAGTAGGTGTTCTGTAGGAGTTGTTCCACATGTAGATGTATTTCTGGTGTATCTGTGGGGAGGAAGGTGATCTCCACGTCTTACTCTTCTGCCTTCTTGAAGCTCCTCCCCTAGACATTCTTTTTTTAAAAAATATTCTTTTCCATTATTGTGTATCCCAGGAGATTGGATATAGTTCCCTGTGCTATACAGTAGGGCCTTAGTGTTTATCCATTCTAAATGTAATAATTTACATCTACCAACCCCAAATTCCCAGTCCATCCCTCTCCCTCCCCACAAGACTTCAGTTTCTGAACTCCAGTTGAACACTGGACTTTCAGTTAGATGTCACTTCAAATTCAAAAAGAGCCAAATCAACCTCATGCTCTTTTTCTTATAACAACTGTATAACCTCTTCCACCTGCTAACATTCCCATCTGTTTTAATAGCATCAACATTTCGTTAAACTGAGATATCACAATTTCTAGGTCTGAAATCTCTTTGTTTGGCACCTTTTTTGACTTCTCTCTTTTACACCCTAAGTCTTACCGTTCATCAAGTGCTTTTTTATCTTTTTCATGTAATTCTGTGACTAAGAATGAACATTCATTGGTGGCTTGCTAAGTGCCAGCCACTGTTTTAAGCACTTTTACAGGTATTAATTCATGTAATCCTCATAACATCTTCCTGGCTTAGGTACTATTATCATCCCCATATACAAATATGGAAACTGAGACTCAGAGAAGTGATATGATCTGTCTAGGGTCACTGCTAGTAAGTGATAGAGATCAGGGAGTCTGACTCCAGAGCCATTGCTCCTAACCCGTAAGCCACACGACTGCTCTGTGATGAACCTTGAATCTCTCTTTCCATTACTTGTACCACCATTTGGGTCGTGGCTCACATCACTTTACCTCTATTACTGCAATAGACTCCTGGTTGGTCCCCTTGACTTTGCACTTTGTGATACAACTTATATACGGCCACCAGATTGCTCTTCCTTAATTAAGCCCTGCTTGTACCTTGTCCTTCCTTTGTTCCAAATCCTTCTATGACTCCCTGTGGTCTAGGATATATAAAAAAACTTACATCCCTGGCTTTTTTGGCTTTCTGTAGTTCTGGTTCCATAGTATCTATTCAGCTTTATGTTTTCCTCCTCCTGTTCCATTATCTATGACTACATTTAGGCTGATCTTTTCACCATTCCTGCAAACATGCTGTTCTTTCCTAACTCTGTGACTTCATACATCTCTAAACTTTATTTGTCCATCTCAAGATATTGTGGCTCTAGGAACCCTTCCTTACTAATCTAAACTGGATGTGACCTTTCCTTCCTTAGAACGTTCCTAACGCTTTCCTTGTAACCCCTCTTACGATATCACATTCTGCCTTATTTGATAGCGACTTGTGTTCTTTTCTTATTTCTCTCCCTGCTTCACCACTTTGTTAGCCTGTTGAAGGCAGAGACTGTGTTTCACTAAACCTTGTATCCCCTGCAGTGCTTCTTCTAATGCAGAGCACATAACAGGTGATCAATACATAGTTACTGAATTTAACAGAATTCTAGTTTCACTCACTCAGAATGTTTCTCTTTTCCCTTTCGTTTTGTTCCAGTCTTTCACAAAAATCTCACTTCTTGAATGAAACCCCCTTGACTGCTCTAGTCCTTGATGAAACCTACTTTCTCAGAACTCTTGTAACACTTCAGGCCGATACATATAATTTAGTACTTGATTAATCATTTTATACGGGTATATTCATTGTTCATGTATTACAACACAGGGCCTGATATATGAAGATTCTCAACAAATATTTGTTGAATGAATCAATATGTCGATCTTGCCCCACCAACTGCAAGGTCTCGAAGACAGGGACCATGCTTTATAGATCTTCTGTATCCCCTTAGAGCTCTCAGCATGTAATAGGTGCTTTATGAATATTTGCTGACTGACTGGCTCTGGTATTTCTGTTGCAAGTCTGTCCTTACCTTCCTGTTGTTCTGCCCTCAGCCTGTGATTACACTGAAGAGGTTTCTGAGTCCTCAGGTCTGATTTCCCCACTGAGAACAGGCTGAGTCAGGTTGCTGACACACAGGCCTCTTTTTGCCAGTCCCTTTTGATTCTGTCTTTAAATCAGAACTAGGCCTTCTTATAGGGACAAATCCCTAGAGGAAGAGAGCAGGAGTCCTTAGGCTGGGGAAGAAGAGTCGGGGATTGAGAATTGCAAAACATAAAACTTTGGCCAGAAATAATTCTACAGAACTTGTTACTGGGCCTACCGAGTACATGTGAGGGAAAGGCCATTCTGTGTCTACTTTGTACTGTTTAAAGACAAGGGAAATATATGGCAATCATGATGCAAGAGTAAATGACTAGGGCCCACCTTCAAATGGCATGAAGTCTGCCAGTAGATCTAAAAAAAAAAAACAGAAATAACATTTGTATAATATAATAATGATTTGTATATACCATATAGCCAACATGGCAGAGACCAACAGTGACTAGTTTTCCAACTTCTCAAAGGAAAGTCTCATCTACTGAGAGGAAAGGGAGAACTGGGATAAGCAGACATCTCTATTATACTGTGCACCTCACAAATACACAGCAATACTTGGGAATGGCAGATGGTAGAATGTGCTCTTGCAGACTGGAAAGGCTTCAAGTTTTGCTCTCCTGGCTACAGTCTATAATGTTGCTGCTCAGAACTGTGGGAGATATGTACACAGTGTATCTAAGAATTATGGTCCTTAACAGCTCTTCCCAGACTTGCTTCTAGCTGGAGAGAGGGAAAATGATTGACAGCTGTATCCAAGGCATACTGATGTTTCACTGGACCAAAGAATGAGTTCAACACTGCACTGAGCAGTGGACTAGCTAAGATATAAATTTTTCCTTTATTAATATTTTATATGTATTTATTTGCCATTTCGTTGGCTTATATGCTTAGCAGGTTCTTTGTTTTAAATGCAGGTGATCCAAGGATACATGACCCACATTTCAAGGGGCCCGTTGTCAACAGGTAAGCAATTCTTTTCTCTGGAATGTATTTTTTAACCAACACAGAAAGCTTATTTTTTGGTATCATTTTCCGGTCAATGGAGAATTGTGTCTACTGTGAGGGAGAAATGACTTATTTTTAGCCTAAATGTCACCTAATTTATACAGGGTACAGGTAATAAATCTTTCCATGAGTCATAAATATCCTGTCCTGTTCAGCAAATGAACTGCCTTAATTTATGACTGAAGGGTTTGTTATTTCTGATAAAGAGAAGCCAAAAATGCTTTATAAGATTTAACCCCTTTGTGGAGAAGTAAACACATTCCAGTAGCTGTCTTATGCACCCGTTTACTCTGATTCACCACTGCAAGTGCAGAGTTGCTATGCCAACTTCTTCCACACAGGGTATTTGTGCTACTCAGCCTCCCAAAGCAGAGAGCTTTCTGAGAGGCAAACATTCACCAATTCATCACGTATGCTTTAGGATATTTTAAAATGCTCTAGGGAAGTGTGTACTTGTCTTAACTGGTGCTTCTCCTGCAAGGTTTCATAGCGTTTAAAAAGTATCCAATAGGGGCTTCCCTGGTGGCGCAGTGGTTGAGAGTCCGCTCTGCCGATGCGGGGGATGAGGGTTCGTGCCCCGGTCCGGGAGGATCCCACATGCCGCGGAGCGGCTGGAGCCCGCGCGTCCGGGGCCTGTGCTCCGCAACGGTAGAGGCCACAGCAGTGGGAGGCCCGCGTACCACAAAAAAGAGAAAAAAAAAAGTATCCAATAATTCATAGGCCTCTTTTATTATTATATTGTACCTTCTATTCCCAGGCTTTCTGCTAATCAAAAAGAGGTTTGCAGGGTAGAATGGCTAAAAATGAGGAGAAGATTAAGCTGTACGTAGCTGTTTTTCCACTTAGCATTGACTTTAATTTCTGGCAGTTGCATGTCATAATAAACTGTGTTGTGAAATAGTGATCAACACGCTTATTTGCACTTGCCAGCCATCAGCATGTGTATTAGCATTACTGTTATGTCTCTATAATATCCCAGCTTTAAACAAATGTGTATCTAGTTTATTCTAATTCTGTAAGAAGCCAAGTCATTTGTTTGGGTTACTCTTTCAAAGGTGTACCTATGCCCTCTTTAGAGTAAGTCTGAAATCTCTCTCATTCTCTCCATGGTAGCACCATGAATACATTTTGTTGTCCAGTGTACAAATAGCCTCATCTGATATGGAGGTTACTTTTATTGTACTTGGATTCATTTTATAATAACTAATTTGTATGAATGGAATCTAGCTTATTGGCCTCAAGGGACCTCTAGATATAATCTGGATTCAATAGTAGTAACAACAACAATAATAATAAGTGAACTGCCACATTTGGACAGATGAAATACAGATTACAGATGTGCCTTTTCTAGCCATAGAGAAGAAAGCAGAGCTCAGTCTGGCTGGCTGTAGGTGTGGGCAGGGAGGTGAAATCTCTTGTCTTCAGTTATTTAGAATTTAGTGATAGAACCATGCAGTCCAGGTAAAGTCTAAACAACTGTGATAAAGAGAATAATTTATTTTTACTAAGGACCTTTTGTGATGTCCTAGGTACCACAAAGGCCTTCAAAGGTGAAATGGTCATTGTGTATACATACCCCTCCCCCCAAATCTTCAATCCAAGAATGGAGAGAAGTATTGTAAAACCACAGGGGCTTAACTATAGGAAGACACAATTTGGCCCATTGGTAAATTCTCAGGCTGCAGGGGTCTATAATGCCTTTCCTGGGAAAATAATTGGGGTGTTTAAGGAGCAAGTGAGAAACCCCACCTTCTTCACATTACCTTTTGCTTACTATAACATTTTTTGCTTGCATAATGTCACTTTCCTTCTGAGAGATCCAGTCTTATCAGATATTCCGGCAGACCCTCACAGCACTGTCTGCTCATCATCCACCATGTTCTGTACACCTCTCTCAGTTTACAAGGACATCGTTTTGTGCCTAGTGACGACCCAACTGCAGTTGTTTCCAGGAGAGGTGAAGGAATGACGGTAATGCCACAGGAGAGATTAACTCAGTTTCTCATTTGTCCCCATCTACTAAGATAAGAATCGGACGTGTGGAAGCTATTGCCCCATAGTGTTGACCCAAAAAAAACAAACAGTCATTTTTTTTTTTTTTTTTTTTTGCGGGACGTGGGCCTCCCACTGTTGTGGCCTCTCCCGTTGTGGAGCACAGGCTCTGGACGTGCAGGCTCAGCGGCCATGGCTCACAGGCCCAGCCACTCCGCGGCATGTGGGGTCTTCCCGGACCAGGGCACGAACCCGTGTCCCCTGCATCGGCAGGCGGACTCTCAACCATTGCGCCACCAGGGAAGCCCCAAACAGCGATTTTGATAGCCCCTTTTGAAAGAATAGTTATCCAGTGCCTATGCTGTGTCCCCTGTATTCAACAGAATTTTAGCATTGGATTGAGGTGAGATTTGTAAAAGTTTAAGGGCTGCTCAGCACTGTTCTTGGCGGTACATTAGAGGGCAAAAATGAATGCACATAGAAAACTAAAAAATAAATCTCTTTTAGAAGGTTCTACATGAGAAATTCTCTTATAATTTTAGAACTAAGAAAAATTTTCATTTAATGGAGAGTTAATATACTTTCTCCTGTTAGATAAGGAGAACTGTAATCCATTGTTTCTCCTTTTGTCTTGACTTGTGGAAAGCCCACTGATACATTTAATTTCAATGCCAGCAACTACATTAGCCTTTGAGTTAAGCATTTCTTTTCAGAACTTTGAATTTCTATTTCTATTTTAATAATGCTATTGCATCCAGTTTTAAGTCATTTCATTTATATTCATTCTGAAAAGAGGCAGCATATAGGTGGACAGGTAAATAGAAATGAAAACCTTGGATGTTCCATAGTTGACTTTTTCCCCTTATCTACACACAAAGTAGGTGAAAGACATATGACTCAGACTAATCAAATTGGTAGGTTTCACAATGCTGAAAACAACTACTATTATAGAAGGTGGAAAATCTGTCTGGAATGTAATAAGATGCATTTATTTTTACCTGAGGCATCGGGGAGAGGTTAAACTCACTATCATGAAGGGATTCAAGGAGAGAATGAAGAGGAGTTTATTAGGGATGTTGTAGAGGGGATTCTTTCATATAAAGGAGTTAGACTAAATGACCTCTGAGTTCTTTCCAATCCTGAAATTCTATGACTCTGTGATTCAACATTTTTTATTGTTATAATTAACATACAATATTATGTTACTTTCAGGTATACAACATAGTGATTTGATATTTTTTATTCATTATGAAATGATCACAGTAAGTCTAGTTACCATCCATCACCATACAAAGTGAAAATATTATTGACTATATTCCCTATGTATATATTATATCCCTGTGACTTTTTTATAACTGGAGGTTTGTGCCCCAAAATGCCCTTCACCTATTTTGTTCTGTCCTTGCACACCCCTCCCCTCTGGCAACTATCAGTTTGTTCTCTGTATTTATGAGTCTGTTTCTGTTTTGTTTGTTCCTTTGTTTCTTAGATCCCACATATAAGTGAAATCATATGGTATTTGTTTTTCTCTAACTTATTTCACTTAGCATAGTACGTTCTAGGTCTCTCAATATTGCCACAATGGCAAGATTTCACTCTTTTATGGCTGAGTAATATTCCATTACACACACAGACACACACACACACCACACCACATCTTCTTTATCCATTCATATATTGAGGGACATTTAGGTTGCATCTGTGTCTTGGCTATTGTAAATAGTGCTGCAAAGAACATAGGGGTGTATATCTTTTTGAATTAGTGTTTTCATTTTCCTCAGTTAAATACCTTGAAGTGGAATTGCTGGATCATATGGTAGTTCTATTTTTAGTTCTTAAAGGAACCTCCATACTGTTTTCCATAGTGGCTGCACTAATTTACATTTCCACCAATAATTCACCAAGGTTCCCTTTTCTCCACATCCTTGCCAACACTTGTTTCTTGTCTTTTTGACCATAGCCATTCTGACAGGTGTGAGGTGGTATCTCACTGAGGTTTTGATTTGCATTTTCCTGTTGATTAGTGATGTTGAGTACCTTTTCATGTGATTGTTGGCCATCTGTCTTCTTTGGAGAAATGTCTATTCAGGGTTTCTGCCCATTTTTAAGTCAGGTTGTTTATTTTTTTGATATTGAATTGTATGAGTTGTTTATATATTTATATATCAACCCCTTATCACAAGTATTGTTTGCAAATATCTTCTCAATTTAGTAGGTTGCATTTTCATTTTGTTGGTGGTTTCCTTCACTGTGCAAAAACTTTTTAGTTTGATTTAGTCACATTAATTTATTTTTGTTTTTGTTGCTATTGGATATTTGGAGATACATCTAAAAAGATATTGCTAAGATCAATGTCAGAGAGGTTACTGCTTATGTTTTCTTCTAGGAGTTTTATGGTTTCAGATCTTTCATTTAAGTTTTTAATCCATTTTGATTTTATTTTGTATATGGTATGAAAAAGTTGTCTAGTTGGATTCTTTCACAATTAGCTGTCCAGTTTTCCCAACATCATTTATTGAAGAGACTGTTTCTTTCCATTGTACCTTCTTGCATCCTTTATTGTAGATTAACTGACCATATAGGAGTGGGTTTACTTCTGAGCTCTCTATTCTGTTCCATTCATCTATATGTCTGCTTTTGTGCTGGTATCATGCTGTTCTAATGACTATATCTTTGTAGTATAGTTTGAAATCAGGGAACATGATACTTCCATCTTGGTTCTTCTTTCTCAAGATTGCTTTGGCTATTTGGGGTCTTTTGTGGTTCCATACAAATTTTAGAATTATTTGTTCTAGTTCTGTGGAAAATACCATAGGTAATTTGAAAGGGGTTGTATTGAATCTGTGGATTGCTTTAGGTAATATGGACATTTTAATGATATTAATTCTTACAATCCATGAGCACAGAGTATCTTTCTGTTTATTTGTGTCATCTTCAATTTCTTTTATCAATGTCTTACAGTTTTCAGAGTAAAGGTCTTTTACTTCCTTTGTTAAATTTATTCGTAGATATTTTATTTGTTGAAGTAACAGTAAGTGGGATTGTTTTCTTCATTTCTAATGGTTCATTATTAGTGTATAGAAAAGAAACAGATTTCTGTTTATTAAATTTGTATCCTGCAACTTTACTGAACTCTTTTATTAGATTCGATAGTGCTTTGGTGAAGTCTTTAGGGTGTTCTATATGTAGTTATGTTGTCTGCAGATAGTAACAGTTTTATTTCTTCCCTTACAGTTTAACACCTTTTATTCCTTTTTCCTGTCTGGTTACCATGGCTAGGACTTCCAATACCATGCTGATTAAAAGTGGTAAGCATGGGCATCCTTGTCTTGTTCTTAATCTTAGAGGAAAATCTTTCATCTTTTTACTGTTGAGTACAGCGTTGGATGTGGATTTGTCATATATGGCCTCTATTATGTTGAGGTATGTTCCCTCTATACCCACTCTGTTGAGAGTGTTTATCATAAATGGATGTTGAATTTTGTCAAATGCTTTTTTTCTGCATCTACTGAGATGATCATATGATTTCTTACATTTGTTTCATTAATGTGATGTGTCACATTGACTGATTTGCAGCTATTGAACCATCCTTCAATCCCTGGAATAAATAAATCCCACTTGATCATGGTATATGATCATTTTAATGTATTGTTGTATTCAGTTTGCTGATATTTTTTTTGAAGATTTTTGCATCTATGTTCATCAGAGATATTGCCCTGTAATTTTCTCTCTGTGTGTGTGTGTGTGTGTGTGTGTGTGTGTGTGTGTGTGTGTGTCTTTGTCTGGTTTTGGTATCAGGGTAATGCGGACCTCATAGAATGAGTTTAGAAGTACTACCTCCTCTTCAATTTTCTGGGATAGCTTGAGAAGAATTGATAACTCTTCTTCAAATGTTTCATAGAATTCCCCTGTGAAGTTATCTGGTCCTGGAATTTTGTTTGGGAGTTTTTTTTTTTTATTAGTGTTTCAATATCATTACTAGTGATTGATCTGTTCAAATTTTCTATTTCTTCCTGGAAATAGAATCTTGGAAGTCTTGGAAGATTGTATGTTTCTAAGATGTACCCATTTCTTCTAGGTTGTCCAATTTGATGGCATATAACTGTTCATAGTGTTTCCCTATTTATTTTCTGTCTGGATGATTTATCTATTGATGTAAGTAGGGTATATAACTCCCCTACTGTTGTTGTATTACTATTTCTTTCTTTATGTCTGTTTATATTTTGCTTTACATATTCAGGTGCTCCTTTGTTGAGAAATGTTATATTCTCTTGTTGTACTGACCCCTTTATCATTATGTAATGCCCTTCTTTGTCTTTAGTTACAATCTTTTTTAAAAGTCTGTTTTGTCTGATATGAGTATGGCTACCCCAGCTTTCTTTTTGTTTCCATTTGCATGGAATATCCTTTTCTATCCCTTCACTTTCACTCTGTATGTGTCTTTAGAGCTGAGGTGAGTCCCCTGTAGCAACATATTAGGTGGGTCTTTTTTTTTTTTAAGCTACCCTATGTCTTTTGATTGAAGAATTTAATCCATTTGCATTTAAAGTGGTTATTGATAGGTATGTACTTATTGCCATTTTATTAATTGTTTTCTGGTTGTTTTTGTAGTTCTTCTCTGTTCTTGTCTTCTCTTGGTTACTTCTCTATGGTTTGATGGATTCCTTTAGTGTTATGTCTGGATTCCTTTCTCTTTATTTTTTGTGTATCTATTTTAAGTTTTTGGTTTGGTCATGAGGTTCATATACACCAACCTGTATACATGGCCGTGTATTTTAAGCTGATAGTCTTACGTTTGAAGGCATCTAAAAGCACTGCATTTTAACTCCCCCCTCACATTTTATATTTCTGAGATCATATTTTACATCTTTTTATTTTGTGTATCTTTTAACTACTCATTGTGGTTATAGTTGACTGTACTACACTTGCCTTTTAACTTTCAGGCTAGCTTTTTAAGTAGCTGATCTAACACATTTACTATATATTTGCCTTTACCAGTGAGTTTTTTTTCTTTCATGTATTTTAAAATTTCTATTCGGAAATAGAATAGAAATCTTCTATTCTGTTTTATTCTTTTCTTTTCCACTTAAAGAAGATCCTTTAAGATTTCTTGTAAGGGGGGTTTGGTGGTGATGAACTCCTTTATTTTAGCTTGTCTGGGAAACTCTTTATCTCTTTTAATTCTGAATTCTATAACCTTGCCAGATAGATTATTCTGGGCTGTAATTTTTTTTTCTTTCAACATTTTAAATATATCCTGCCACTCTCTTCTGGCCTTGTAAAGTTTCTGCTGAAAAATCAGCTGATAGCCTTATGGGGTTTTCCTTTTATGGGATTAGTTGTTTTTCTCTTGCTGCCTTTGAGATTCTCTCTTTAACTGTTTCCACTTTAATTATAATATATCTTGGGTTTATTACTTTGGGTTCATCTTGTTTGGGACTTTCTAGGCTTCCTGTACCTGGATGTCTTTTTCTTTCCCCAGGACAGGGAAGTTTTCACCCATTATGTCTTCAAATAAGTTTTCTGTCCATTTCTCTCTCTCTTCTTTTTCTGGGACCCCTATAATGCAAATGTTAGTATGCTTGATGTCTTCCTAGAAGTCCCTTAAACTCTCTTCATTTAAAGAAATTCTTTCTTCTCTTTGCTGTTCTGTTTGTGTGATTTCCACTATTCTTTCTCCAGTTAGCTGATCTACTGTTTTATATTATATAATCTGCTACCGATTCCCTCTTTCAGTTATTGGATTCTTCAGCTCTGATTGGTTCTGTCTTATGTTTTCTAAGTCTTTGTTGAAGATCTCACTGTATTTCTCCATTCTTCTCCTAAGTATAGTGAGCATCCTTCTGACCATCTCTATGTACTCTATGTCAGGTACATTACTTATCTCAGTTTCATTAGGATTTTTCCTAGGGTTTTATTTTGTTCTTTCATTTGGAACATATTCCTCTGTCTCCTCATTTTGTTTGACGCTTGGTGTGTGTTTCTATGCATCAGGCAGAACAGCTACCTCTCCTAGTCCTGAAGGAGTAGCCTTGTGTGGGACTGTCTCCTCTGTAGACTATTTGTACCTGGTAGCTTTGATAGGCTAACTGGAGCTGGAGCAGGTTTGAGCTGGGTGAAGTCTTAGGTTGCATTGTACCAAGGCTGCCTTGGCAGGTTGGCAGGAGTTAGAGTGGGCATGGGTTGGGGACAGTCCTGAAGCCACCTTGGTGGGGCCACTAGAACAGGAGCAGTCTCTGGCTGGGGGCAGTCCCTGGGTGTGCCATGTTGAGGCCACCTTGGCGGGATGGCTGGAGCTGGGGTGGGTGTGGACCAGGGGGAGTTCTGGGGGTGATTCAAACAATGACACTTGCCAGTGCCCCTTACATCAGAGAGAGTTCCTGCAATTCTCTGCCAGTTTGGCAGAGACTCTAAAGTTGGTAAATGGATTTCTTTTCCACATAATCCAGGTGCCCTTTAAACTGGTGTGTTTTTTGGTTTGTTTGGTTTTTGTTTTTTGCCGTGTCTCAGGATGGGTGAGTCTGCGCTCAGGTCCCTCAGTAATATCTGTCCCTGTTGCAGGTTGTGGGGTCAGGGGTTTCTGTGGATATTGTTTCTGTGGATATTGTTTCTGTGGATATTGTGGATATTGTTTCTCTGTGTTTCCTACAAATTTCTACATGGTCCTTCACTTGTAGAGCTGTTCAATCAGCCCTCACGAGGAATTGCTCTCTAGGTAGGTATAGATTCGGTGTGTTTGTGGGAGGAGGTGATTTCAGTATCTCTCTATCACACCATCTTGAATCTCTTTCTGTCTCTGTGATTCAACTTTTAATGCCAAAGCAGAGAAGGAAGAGTTCAGCTTCTGCCTACGTGATGCACACATACAGCTCTATGTTGATGCTCACCACAAACTTTTGTAATTTCTAAAGTGCCATTATTAAGTAGACATCTCAAATTATTGTGACAACATTATGCTGTCTCCTAAATTTATGCAGCTCTCATGAACTTTTTGTTCATTTTGAAATAATTGGTATGCTTCTTGTCACTGTAGATGGAACTTGAATGTCTAAACGTCGGGTCCATCATGGGAAAATGTGAGGAAAAGTTTATTGAAAAAAGTACACAAAGGTTAATAAAAAATGTAGACCCCATGTTGTAAAAATGGAAGAGGTTAAAAATCATTTTGACTTGTAAAATAGTTTGAAATAAAAGGCCTATATCCATAGCACTCCTTCGAAAACTTCTAAATAATGTCAAAATGTGGAAGGAAATAAAAATAAATAATTTCCCTGAATGGCTAATTCTTGACAATGCAAATGTGAGTTGAAGATGTTCTCTAAACCTGACATTTATTTGCCTCATTCTGAATGGAGCAAATGGCCTAATGTGATCAATTATTTATCAGTGTGACTCTTTACTACAGGAAGATGTGGACTAACACATCTTTAAAATTCATAGCCTATCCCTTGTATTCCTCAGTATGTGAGCTTGTTCTTTTTTTATGTTTTTGCACTTTAAAGAGTCACCACCTACAAATTATTCCTAATGATGAAAATAATCGACCTAAAAATACTATTAAACGTTGCAAGCACCTTTAAATCAAAAGATTTAAAGAAAAGTATTCATTAACCGTGTGCTTGTTATGCGTCCGGCAATGTGCTAGGTGCTAGAAATACAAAGATGAACTGAGCAAAGTTCCTGTTTAACAGAGCTTGCAGTCTAGTAGGAAGAGTAGTTGATAAAATGATTAATGTGGTATGTACAAAAACAGAGTTATTTACATGGGCTCTGGAAGCAAAGAAGAGTGTGCACTAGGCGTAAGGGAAAGGGGAATCTGGAAAAACCTCAGAGTAGAGGTGACCCTTGAGCTGGTTCTTGAAAACGTTCCAAGAAAAGTCAGCAGCACACATCAAAGTACACAAGCCTGAGAAAAATTGTCCTAGAAATGGTTTGGTGTATGCCCAGCATGTGCATGTGTGGGTGGTGGAGGCATGAAGGTCAGGATGTGGTGGAGAGCAAGGATGCTGAAGAGGTAACAATGAGCAAAATCACCAAGGACTTATTCAACATACCAATGTGTTTGGCATTTTATTCTATAGACTCAGAGGAGACATTGAAGAATTTTAAGTAAGAAATCGACAGAATGCAATTTGAACTGTAGAAGCTTTTGTTTAGCAAGGACTTGAGAACACTACTCTGTACAAGATCTCTGGTGAGCACTGGGGACACAAACCTCCTAGAAATGATCCCAAGCTTCACAATTTGTCCTTGTTCTGTTGTGTGTGTTTGCGTTAGAGAAGTGGGGGAGAGGAGTGCTGTGGTCAAATCGAAGACTGCAGTGTAGTGAGGTAAACACTACGTAGAGGTGCAGGTTGCAACAGAAGCACTAGGGAGAGAATAAATCATGTGGCGGGAGTGGCACTGCTTGCCTGATGTGGTCATTCCTGAGGGGGATTGAAGGACCTGTAAAGGTTTTGCTTCATGTAGGGAAGAGCAAGGAGTAACTCAGAGAGAGCCAGATGTGTGAAGGAAGAGACCTTGCATGATTCATGTTAGAGTGTTGTAAGTACTTACAGTAGTAGGAGGGAGAGTATGGTTGGGAGATTAAGTTGCATAGGTAGCAAGAGCCCAGATAGCAAAGGACATTGTATATCCTAAGGCAAGGAATTTGAACTTTATTCTAAAGGGCATGAGGTGAATGGCAAGCCTCTTATTGCTCTTAATCAGTGGAGTTGCAAGGTTAAATTTGCTTTAGTTGTCTCTACGTGCCATTTCTCCTTTCTCCCCTTCATCACATTCTCTCCAGTAGAGATTTATTCCCCACTCTCCTCAAATTGATTTTGAAAATGTCACCAGTGACTTCCATCTTGCCAAGTGTAGTGGGGCGACGTCTTTTATTTTAACTTCACAGCAGCGTTTGACAAAGGTGACCACTCTCTCCTTTTTGAAACACTTTTCTCTTGGCTTCTGTGACATCATATTCACCTGATACTTCTTCCACCTCACTGGCACCTCCTTTATAGTCTTCTTCTCTGGCTCCTCAATCCCTGCTTGATCTCCAAACGTGGGAGTGCCTTGGTCCTCGTCCTTCACTCTTCTTTTTCTCTAGTCTACTTTTAGACTAGGCCAATGACTTTAAATACTATCTATATGTCAATGACACACAAGCTTTATATCTCTAGCAATGAATCTTCCATTGACCTCCATATTTCTTTATTCAACTGCCTTCTTGACTTCTCTGTTTGAATTCATAGTATTCACACTTAATTTGACCAAACAGAACTCTTGCTTCCTGTTCCCACTCCAAAGCTCTAAAACCTCCTCCCCCAGTCTTTTCCATTTCAGAAAATGACACCAATATCCCCACCCTGTTTTACTCAAATTATAGGTCCTTGGCTTCCTCTTTTTCTCCCCTCATCTCTCACATTCAATCCATCAAAAAGTCTTATTGGCTTTAGCTCCAAAATATTTGTATATGCCCAAGCCACCTACTTCTCCATCTTTCCTACTTTCACCCTCATCCATGGCACTGTATATCCTGTCAGTACTTTAGCACTGGACTATAGAATGGTCTTCCTTCTCTCCTTGTTTTTCTATAATCCATTCTACATACAAAACTCTGAGTTTTCAAATCATGCACTAATCATAGCTCTTCTCCTTAATACATTTTCAATAGCTTTCCATACCATTTAAATTAAACTCAAACTCGTGTCCTACATGAGTGCCCTCTGTGTGACTCACATCATCCCCTACCAATCTCTCTCTCTCTCTCTCTCTCTCTCTCTCTCTCTTTATCCTCTTATTGTAGCCATGCTTGCCTTCTTCTCATTTCTTGAAGATTTTAAACTTGCATGCATCCTGGGGACTTTGTATTTGTTATTCCTCTGCCTGAAATACGTGGACCCCAGACCTTTGCATGACTGTCTCCCTCTTGTCATCTAGCTCTTAACTGCCATTGCCCGAGAGCTCTTCCTGACAACCCCAGTCTTCCGATCACTATCTACCACATCATTTAATTGTATTTTCTTTATAGTATTTATCACTATTGAAAGTTTCCTTATTCATTTTTTTCTTACACAATTAATATCCTGTCTAAAATATCAGGTCTGTGAGAAGCAAGAACCTTGGCTGTTTCATTCATCAGTGTGTCCCATGGGGTTAGAAAAGCCCCTGACACATAATATATACCTGTTGAATGACTAAATGAACTATTATCCTAGCTTTAAAACCAAGGATATCCTGGAGAGTATAGAAACTAGTTGAAATGAAGGCAGGACACCATTTAGAAGATAATTTCAGTAATCTAGCTGACAAATGATTAAAACCTAGACTAAGGCAGTGGCTCTAAGAGAGAAGAAATCTAAGATGTAATAAGAAGGCAGAAATCTACAAGGCTTTAGGACAGATTGTATTCAATATGTTGGGGGTAAAAGAGAGAATCTAGCATGACTGTGCCTAATAACTAGCTGGATTGCAGTTACATTCACCAAGGTAGGGAACACATGAGGAGGGGCAGGAATGATGGTTATGAAGGGCAGAGAAAATCATGAGTTTAGGTTTTGAAATGTTGAGTTTGAAATGCCTATGCACTATCCAGGGCAGAATATTTAGTAGAGAGTCAGAAATATACTTCTGAATCTCTTTGAAATATCGATATATTTCTTTTAACTAAAATAAGTATCTAAATAAAAGGGAAAATTTGAAAGAATGTTAAAATCTAATAGAAAAATGTGTAAGTTTTCTCTTCTGAGAAATGCTTCCTGATCATCCCTAGACTGAACTTCGGTACCTTCCTTGGTGCTCTCAGAGTACTCTGTGTGCTTAGAATACTGTGTTGTAATTAGTTGTTTGCTTGGATGGATGGAATGGGGGTGGTGGGAAGGATGTCCAAGAGGGAAGGGATATATATATACATATAGCTGATTCACTTCATTGTACAACAGAAACTAACGCAACATTGTAAAGCAGCTATCTCCCAATTAAAAAACACAAAACATGAGTTCTCCCAAGTAGGGCTGCACATAACAGACTTGTAAATAACAGTTTCGATCATGTTATACCCCCATTCAAATTTCATCAATGAGTTCCTGCTGCCTAAAAGTTAACTCCAAATGCTTTAACATGATATTAAAATCGCAACACAAATTTGTCTTAACGTACCTGCCTAAACTACACTCTCTCTGGGGTTTCTAAACCCTTGAACTCTCTGTTGAGCCAAACCAGTTGTGTTCATTTCTGCAAGGTCTGAAAATTGATTTTGTCCGTGTCCTAGAATTATTCTAATTCAGGTATGATGACTGGTACTAACAAAGCTCACAAGAGACTGATATATAAAGCCAGAATGTTAATGCAATCATTTACATTGAGAAATTTAATTGCTGAGAAGACCTGATGTTCCTTTTGGCCTGACCAGCACATTGTTCCCTTTAGGCAAACTATACAAGAAACCTAATTATCAAAAGGTTGCTGGCTGAATGTATAGTCAGTACACGGAAATTACATGAGTGGAATGGCTAATGGCATCAGGCTCTGCTAGCCTGTGATGTCTATCAGCAGAGCAGGATCATCCCCACATTGGATCCTCATATCAATCCTTCATAACCTGGAGGGTACTCAGATGGGCAGAGCTGTTTGATCATCATTTGCACGTCTCTTTAGATTTGTTAATAAATTCAAGAAGTTTGAAATCAAGGCTTGCTGGACTGGGAGGCTTAGTCTCATTGAGGTGACTGTGTACATTAATTATGTGTTGAGTCATAGTTTAACTCTCAAAAGCAGTATTATTTTCTATACTCTCACATTTTGGGGAAGCATCTTCTTGTCACCTCAAGTGATAGTCTTCCTTGCTCCATGGCCCTGCTTGGGAACCACCTCCTCCGCCCCCAGCTTCAGAGTGCCTTCCCTCCGATGAAATCCTGCAGCTTTTGCTGTAGGTGATATACAGCACATAATATTTGTGACTGCTCTTTAGCTTTTGGTATTCGTGTATTGTCTTGTCATCTGCTTTGTAATTCCCTTGGAGGACAGAGGTCAGCATGCAGTGTGTGTGTAAGTAATTATTGATGAGCCTGTCTTTTTTTTCTCTTCTCAATGTAGCACTAGTTAGAGCACCTACTCTTTGGATGGCATTCTGTTGTAAGGAACGGAGTTATTTCTTCCATGGCTGTGCTTAAAAATGTCAAGATTCTTTTCATTTGCATCCTCTTTCAGATGAGTTTTCTGTTAAAAAAATAAACAAACAAATAAATCCGATCTCCATGTCCTGAGAAGATAGTGCATGACCTTTATTACCGGGTGCCAATTGTAGCAGTTTGGACTTTACTTTTCCAGACTCGGATCACAGGTCAAGCAAGTGGTCATAACATTTTAATGAATTTTCTCTGACACAAAAAGAATGAGATAAACAGAATAAGCTGACTTTTTGCATTGGCACCTGTAAATCTTTGACCTGTTTTGACACAGCATATTTAAATCCACACTGTGTACAATGTCATGCCCTCTGTGGATGCTTCATAAAAACTAATTGAATTGAAAAATAGTCTGAGATGTATTTCATAAGTTCTAGTAATGCAAATAGCTCAGAGAACTCTGACACTACTTTTCTATTACCTGATCATCTCATTTAGGAATTCAAGCTCCTATATCATACCAGTGTCATCTGAAAATTGTGTAGGATTTGGATAGCTTCTAATAGGCAAGAGTGTTAATAATGACTTTAAAGTCTTGAAATTTAAATCTATAAGTGAAGCTTCACTTATATGTGATGACTGTTTTGCCTCTAATGTGACTGTGCTATGGTCATTATCCAGCTTCTTTTGAGGGTCGCCTTTGTATTCATCCATAAGTTCTATGTCACACTGCTTCCTCCCTATCCTTGTTTTCTTTCATTCCTTAAACAAATATTTGTAGTACACCTTACTCTATGCTAATAATTATGCTAGTTGGTTATAATACAAAGATAGGATGTCCTTGTCCACAAGGAATTAGTAAATAGTAGAAGAGATAGGCAATGGAAGAGACTTCACAGTTCAACGTGGGAAGTACCGCTGTGGAAGAGAGAACAAAGGACCTGGCTCTGGGTGGTGGATGCCTTATATGGCTGCAATTCCAAAGATTAATATTCATTTATTCTCACTCAACAAATATTTACTGATCATCTGTTATGTGCCCTGTCTCCTCTAGGCATTAGAGATAGTGATGAGCAAGATAGGCAAAGCGCCTGTTCTCCTGGAAGGGGGAAGAGACGGGGCAGGTAACATCTGAGAAATGAACATGACAGTTTCGTAAGATGATAAATATGAAGAAGAAAATAAAACAGGGTGATGTGATAGTACCTAGCTGGGGTGTGTGTGGGAGCACTAATTTAGATTTGGTGATCAGGGAAGACCTCTCTATGGAGGTGACAACTGAAATGAGACTTGAATGCTAAGGAGCAGCCAGCCATGCAAAGATTAAGAACAGTGCATTTCAGATAGAGGAAAAACAAAGTGTAAAATCCCTTAGGCAGGGATTTTAAGCTTCGTGTGCTCAAGGAGCCAAAAGAAGGCCAGTGTAAGGGCAGCATGGTGGATGGGGGCAGGGGAGTGGGGAATGGGTTGGTAGGAGATCCCTGCAAGCACATTCTAGTAAGTGCAATGGAAAAGCCATTGGAGAAGGTTTTAGTAGGAGAGTAAGTTAATCTAATATATTTTAAAAACTTATTCTGACTGCTGTGTGGAGGATGGATTTTAAGAGTCCAAATGCAGGAGCAGGGAGATCAATAGGAAGCTTTTGCCGTCATCTAAGTGAAGGAGTCAGTGACTTGGCATAGGGTGGCAGTAGTGAAGATGGAGAGACGTGAATAGATTCAAGATATGTTCTGGTGTCAGTGCTTATTGATATGAAAGGTGAGGGAAAGAAAGAAGTCAAGGATAACTGCTAGATTTGTGACATGAACAGTTAGGTGTATGACGATCCCCTATCCTAAGAATGGAAAGATTAGGGGAGGTGCAGGTGTGCTGATTCAGAAATCAAGACTTCTGTTCGGCTGTGTTAAGTTTGAGAGGCAGAGTAGATATCCATGTGATGATGCTCTCTGTGAGCCTGGAGGTCAGTGGAGAATAAAGCGAGGGAGGGAGATTGAGAGTTGGGGGTCACTGGCATTTAGATAATATTTAAAGCCAAGTGTCTGGGTGAGATCACTTAGGAGGGTAGAGAAGAGGCCCAAGGGCAAAACTCCAGATTTGACAACATTTGGAGGTCAAGCAGAGGTGGAGGAGCCAGCAAAGGAGCCCTCAGTGAGTTAGGAAAAGCCAAAAGAATGCAATGTTGTAGAAACTAAGAGAAGTGTCATAAGAAGAGTTTGGTTTTTGTTTGTTTATTTGTAAAGTTACCAACTGTGTTGACAGCTTTGAGAAGTCAAGCAAGGTGAAGACTGAGAAGTGACCACTGGATTTGGCACCATGAAAGTCATCGGTGACCTCATCACAAATAGGGCTACTAGAGACAACTCTTTCAATAAGTTTTATTGGGGGATGAGGGGAATCTGGGATAAAAGTAGAGTTTTATGGAAGATGGAAGACACTAGAACATGATAGTGTGTGGTGCTGGAGATGATCCAGGACACTGATGATGCAAGGGAAAGGGGAACTATGGACATGAAGTACTGAAGATAGACTCCAGAACACAATTGGAGAGTCTGGCCTTTGGTAGGAACAGGGATTCCTAGTCCGTAGTGTAAGATGGTAAGCAGGGAATAGACGAGAGAGATATCGAGTGTTGATAGTTTTGGTGATGAAAAGAAGAGAGATCCTTACTGCTTGCTTTTGAATTCTCAATGAACTATGGGGTAAGGTTATCAGGCAGGGATGGGCTGGTGGTGGTGGCAGCAGCAGGCCCAGGTGTATGAGGATTGAGAGGAGAAAGGATGAACAATCATTTTGGAGAGTAAGGCAATAAACATACATATATGATTAATGCAGAGTATATACATATATACTGCATTTCCCATACAGAAAATATCATTCTAGTCTTAGACTTAAGAGAACCTAAAAGTTGGCCACTGTTCTGATGGAGCATAAAAAGTTTTAGACACATATTAGACACCAGAAGATCCTGAGGTAGCTGGACTTGAGAGACAGTACCCTGGGGTGCTTCACAAAGGAGGGTCTGGGAGAATATTTGGAAGGAACATGCTATCAGAGGAGACTGGAAAAGCATGTACCTTGCAAAGCAGATTTGCTTAGCTAGATTGGAAAGCAGAAGCTAATATAACATATAGCTGAAAAATAGAGGGGGCCGGGCCTATGTATGAAATATTGTTAGGATTTCATTTCAGTTATAACAGAGAAGGGAAAATAGAAGAGGTTTAGGCAGATTCCAGATCATACATTAATTTATTCCTTCATTCATAACTCTTATCTGTTATGTACTGTGGGGCGTACAGAAATGAACGACACAGACTATGCTCTCAGTAAACTTGAAATTTAAACTCCTAGCTTTAATATAAAAAATTAATGACCTGCTCAATAGAGGTATAAGCACAATTCAGGGGGACAAAGTAAAATGAGTAAAATGAATAATTATTCCTGATTGGAAGGACCAGGAAATGTTTCTTGAGGGTATTATTTAAGCTGGACCTTGCAGGAAGAGAATCAGATAGAGAATGAAGGAGAATCAGACTCATGGAGGCATGTGTTGCAGATTGGCTTCTCCACAAGCAGATGCTGAGATGGAGTTTGGGGTGCAAGCTCTCTGATAAGGATCAACACCTGTGAAAAGAAGGAGAAGGAAGTGGGATTACACAGAGGGTGATATCAGCCTGTTACCAGATCCCACAAAACCTCAGCCCACATTTCAGGGAGCTCTGGAATACTGCCCTGCCCAGGGATCTGGAGTAACTTTGAAATGGCTGCATATTAATGAGCCCACCTGACTCAGTCCCTGATTTGTCAGCTTCCCTGGAGGGGTGAAGTGGTGGAAGTGGACCCTGAAGGTGCTGGAAGCTAGAAGCTGTCTGCAGCCACACTCACCATAGCCAGGCAGCAAGTTCTTCCTTGAAGGGGAGCCTGGGTGGCACACATCTTGGTGTGGGCTGTAGAGTGTGAGTGCATGGCATGTCCCATCATGCTCCAGAAGAATTGAAACAGAGACTAGGGCAAAAGACACTTGGGGAATAAAACTGGACAGATCGTTTGGGATTATGGTTTGAAAGGCATATATGAGGATTGGGACTTTTTTTTTCCCTATGGGGGTCTTAAGGGAATTAAGTAGGGCTATATAATGATCGAGTGCTCTGCTTTCAGGAAAGAACCCCAGGTAATGAACCTAGGGCAGCAGAACCTCTTAGAAATAATAGTTGTCATAGAACACAGCTGCCTAATGAATTTGGTAGTGGGGGCAAAGGGCAGGGAAGACCACACACTGTGTCCACTGTCATTTGGATCCCTTGTTCTTGGATAACAGTGTCCTTGATGGTTCATTCAGAACAGACATCTACCCCTTCACCTTTACTCTGATCACAACTAAAATGTTTCTAGGGGACCCGTATCCCCTCTTTTTGGAGAAGCTAATTTATTACCATATATTATACTTGTATCAGAAAAACATACCTGTGTCAGAAGCATATATTAGCATATATTCTTCGAATATCGTTGCGCCTAGGCTGTTTTGCCATTGAATGGATTTGTTTTCCATTTGCTCTCAATCCATCATTATATATATTTTAAATGTGAATTCTTTTGGCAGGGGGAATGGGGAGAGAGACCATTTTTCTATTTAAAAATTAGAGGTAGTTTGTGTCCAGCCAGAGCAGGAGACCAGTGAATGGGTACAGTCGGGAAGCCAGCAGGGGTGGGAAGCAGCAGGCAGCTTACAAGGGCTTGGGCCCTGGGGTGTGGCACCCACTTGTGACTGGGCTGTGGAATGTGAAATGAGGGCCCTTGAGGCAATGCTAGTAGCAGCATCCCATTATTGAATTTCTAAGTCATTCAGAAACCAGCAGTGTGGAACAAGGTTACCAAGTCAAAATAGAAGCACGGACTCGAGAGTATAAAGATAATATCAGGAAGCAGAAAGGCCAGGCCTGCAAGAATACCCTTCATTCACTAGCATGCCACTTTAATTGCATCTTAATGTAAGGACCGTGCAGGGCTTTGCTGCCAAGGTTATTTTCTAGTTAGACCTGTGAGGAAAAATTACTGACGAAATAATATCAAATTTTATCTGGGTATTGGTATTTAATTTAAGTCTTTTCCAAATTGTGTATTAGTTTTCAAATGATTATTTTGCTTGGTTAGTTAAATAAGGATTTATATAAATAGTGTATGCAACTATCAGTTAAATGTTGCTTGAGATGCTTTCCTAGTTTGGTCATGAAGCCATCACTCAGGCACGACCCTTCACTCAATATGAGCTTGCCCAAATTCCACATATAGTGTCTGACAGAAAAGGAATAACTTTTTTTTTTTAGGAATAACTTTTTATTACTAACCTTATAAACCCAAATGAATAAAGTGACAACAGACCTCACAGCTGTACATTTTTAAAGTATGGGCATGATAAAACTTCCTAACACATATCAGACTGTCATTTAGATTTCATTTATTTGTTAAAAATTTATCCAAGATGTCATTGTGTTTCATGACTTTTGATCATAAACATCACTTTTCATGCTTTGGACTTTTGAATTCGGATCATTATGAGTTTATTTCAAACTAGAAGTCAATTTATTTGGTGAATGTCTTTAAGAACCAATTTCTTCATGTTGGCAAAGTTGTGGCCCTGCAAATTATAATTTATCTTATGTTTTTGGTAATTTGTTGTATATTCTTCACAGGATTCTTTCTGTCAGACATAGTAAAAAAAAAATAAAGCTAAAAATCAATGCTAAAAATTAAAAGAAAATAAGTAATAGTTGCTAAAAATTTAAGTTAAAATAATCTACATCAGAGTTGATGGTCTCCATGTGTTATATTTCTTAATGTTTCCTTCCTGAAAACACTCTATTGTAATGTGCATTAACATTTTATAGGTCCCTCTTACATAGAAGGGAAAGTTTGCCGCCTGCAATAAGTGGCGAAGGTACTGTTATTTTATAGTTGTGCGTTTGATACCGCAATTTGTTTTCTCAAATTTCAGGTTTCACAGTTACAACCACATAATCCATCTCCATATGCATTATCCATAATTTAATTTTGTCCTGTTCAATAAAAGAGGGAATGAAACTCCATCTCCCCCTTCCTGCAAAAGGTTTGATTCCCTATCCCACTGCCATCCATTCCTCCCTAAAACCCTCATTTTGATGTTTGTATATAATATTTGTACTGAGTTTATGAATTTATTCAATGCTCTTGGTTTCCCTAAATTAGCTATGAGAGTGTTGATGTACTGTTTATTGATTCTATGATCTATTTTGGATTAGTAAACTGTGTTTAAACTTCTGTGCCATCTGTATCATTTGCTATTCATTTGGGGAGTTAATACTAACACAAATAAACTTTAGAGAGTTGTTTAGTGCTTAACCATGATGGTGATTGTAAGACCAATGGGATTTCCAGTTATAGAAGAGAAAGCTCAGTCAAGTGCTAAAAATCAGATTTAACGTAGGAGAGAGCTTTTGAAGTGAGCCTGGAAAGACGGGTAAGATGAGAATTTTTAAAGAAAAGGACAAAGTATTCCAAGTTAAGAAATATCTATAATAAAGGCAAGGAGTCTTCATTCAGCATGTGGAATACTGTCCTAAGCATAGGGCTTCAGCTCATCTAAGTTTCCTGAATGAATATATGTCTATCTATCTGAATATATATATATATATAAAATATATGAATATATATACATATTTGAGTTCAATTTGCATTAGAAGCTGGCCCAAGTATTGATGAAACAACTTGTTTGACTGAGTTGTACCCGCTTTGAACTGGTCCAGTTCTTTCATTGGATTGAGCATATTGAATAATTGTCTTGATATTAAGTAGATATAGTCTCAGCATCCTTAATGAGGAACACAGTAATTTTCTCTCACTATTCCTGATTAACTTTTGTTGCCCACGTGTGCCAAAATGAGAGAAGTCCTTTGGCCACAATCCTTGGTCTGAGACTTACTTTTTAATTCCCTTAAAAATCAGAAGCTGGTATGACATACGCTGAATGGTTTTTACATCCCTGGGAATGTTCAGAGTAAAATAAAAATATGTTATTTACTACTTAGAATAGCCATAGAAAGTGTTCTGTTTTAACAAATTTATTTATTTACTTAATTAGTAATACACGGGGCATGGGTAAATGATTCAAACAGCCCAGAAAAGGCATAGAGTCCCTAGTACCTCAGAATCCTGCCTCAGAGATGGCAAGTATTATCAATGCCTTGTATATCCTTTCAAATAAACGTATGCATTTAAAAGTATATATTTGTGTCTATATACATATATATATATATATATGTATCTGTATATCCCTTTCTTTATATAAATAAAAGCATGCTATAATAGCATTCTATGCACACAATATATTTGGGAAATCAATTCATCAGTATATACAGAGCAGTCGTAGAAATTTGAAGAGAGGTCTTGAAGAAAATATTTGACTCTTAAAATTTTATTATTATTATTCGTACAATTCAAAGAAATATGTCTTCATTACCCGTCTCTGTCTTCTACTCACATATAAAGGTCAAGTCCACATGTTCCCTTTCTAACTCTTAGCCCTAGTTGTTCTCTGGCAGAATTCATTGCTCTCTTGTCTGTGTTCTCTAAATAATTTATATATGATACATACTCTGTTTGTGACCCTGATCATACTGAAGATTTTTTTGTTTTCTTG
The DNA here is from genome assembly GCF_949987515.2 of Delphinus delphis. Taxonomy (NCBI): domain Eukaryota; kingdom Metazoa; phylum Chordata; class Mammalia; order Artiodactyla; family Delphinidae; genus Delphinus; species Delphinus delphis. The sequence goes on along the minus strand of NC_082683.1, from coordinate 65,084,146 downwards.
TTTATCTGTTTTTATCCATGAATAGATTGTGAGTTTCCTTAAACTTTTCTTTCTCTGAATCCTCATTCCCTAGTACAGAGTCTGGTATATAATAGGTACTCAATAAATATTTGCCTGATTTAAAAAAAAGTGTGAGATGCTTACCTTTCACTGCTCATAGAATCCATATTTTTTTCCTCGTTGTTGTTATTCTTTGGTATTTAACTTGAATACTTATCTCCCCAATGATAACTTTTTTAAACCATGGAGCAGGAAAAGAATTAAGGTGAAAAATAAAACAAATATGTCACCTGGAAATATTTATACAATGCACATTTTATGAACTTATATGAGCAAAATAAATGATCCTTTCCATTTGTGTTAAGAATTCCTGAAGAAAGGCTGATAATGGCCAAAATAAATCTGCAACCTTCAGCCTTGAGCAATTGCCTGTAGATGTGTTTGCATATACACTTCTTGAACCTACTGCATGATGTATGCACGCATTTGTGTAATGTTCACAAAGATGCTTCATGTCATTACTTCTAAAATCTTCACGTTTGGCTTAGTCAAGCAGACTTCTTTGATAGCATCATGGATTCTGTTGCCATGCTATAAGACAACAGTGCTATATTTTCATCTATCTATGCTCTGTTCATTTATATCATCTTCCCTTGCTTGCAATATTTAATAGACCTTTTGGTGTAAATGCAAATAGTTGAAAGAATTATTTTTTATTTGTTCATATTACAGAGCTTGTGGTTCTGTTTTTAACATCCTTACCCAAAGCGTGAGCATTTTTCTTCATTTTGCTTTGAAGATCATTTAAGACATCTTTAAACTGCCTCATTATGTCTTTCAGAAATACAGTTCTCATATAACAACTAATCAGGAAATTCAAAGTTTTTTGAAATATGTTAGGAAAAACAGATGTTTGCTATTTAAAGTACTGCAGATGATTATTTCTTTTTCTAGTCAAAAGATGTTCATATCCACTAAATAAATGTATTGTCTTTAAGTGTGCACCCTTCTGTGTCACAGTGGTGGGAAGTCTTCACTGCTAGAGTTAGAAATGAAATGTTCTAAATGTTCTAATGTTCTGCTTAGCTTTTCATTTTGCACAGTAGGAAAGCTTGGGCTGGGAAAACATCAGTAAATTTCACTCTTCTCAGCCTAACATGAAAAATAAACAATGGAAATAGCAGTTGTTGGCTCGTTGCTATGAAATATTAGCATACTGAATGAGTTCAATAGCTTTTTTTTTTAAAAACCCAAAATAAGCTTAGCTGATTTTATAGAAAACTAAACCTAACAGATAAATGTAGATGTTAACAGTTAAGCAACTGAGCTAATGAAGCCAAATCTAAGGAAGTAGAAGTAAGAAGAATTGTTCGAACATGTATTATAATTACGCATTGAATTCAACTACAGAATTTAAAAGGTTTAAATTGAATTCAACAACTATATAATTTAATACTTTCGTTGAAACAATCATAATAATTTCCCATTTATCTTTAAAAGAAATTTAGAGTTTGTTTGGCTCAGCATTCTGTTTTGGGATTGCAGGCCTGGATAGGTGGAAAGGCTTAACCAAGATTACCTGATGACTTGGTGGCAAAGCTGGGGTTTGAATCTGGGTCTCCAGGTTATGAGTCTAGAGTTCTCCTGTATTTCTTCAACATACAGGAAATATGCCACTTTTAATTTCTTGGCAGTATTTTGTTTTTCTTTTTGGCGGGTGGGGAAGCAAGCTGAGAGTGAGAGGAAAACCATATTTATGCAATGGACGGAGGAAGAAGAAAAAAGGTGAGACTGGTTAGAAGATGGGAGGAACTTTGGGAGCACAAAAACATCCATTAGAGAATATACTTGTGCTTCTGGCATATGGTGTACAGTGTGTGTCCTCTTCTCTGCCTCCCCCATGAACACTTCAGCAAACATTTGTTCCTCAACTCCATTGTAGAGTTGGATCACTTTTGATGGACGTGACTAAAATGCTGAGGATAACCTCTGAGTGGATGGGGTCAAGAGCCCAGACTGTCATGTGAAAGACTGTCACATGTATTTATTTGTGGGATTATTTGAATAAGTCTCTTCTCTAAACTATGAGCTCTACAAGAATAAGCCATGGGCCTCATGTTCACCATTGTATCTTTAATACTGTGTATATTGCCTGGCATGTAATACATGCATAATACGTTATTTGAAATCTGTTAGGACACAAATATAAGATGACTACATCTTTGCAAAGGATATGTATCAGGCACTTGATCTTCAGGGTGGTTTAATCTCAGGACAACTCTACAAGGTGTTTATTTCTAACTGCCAATATAGATTAGGGAGCTGAAACTTGGGGATAGCAAGTCACTATACAAGGGCACACACCTCATTAGTGGCAAAGCTGGTATACGGAAAGAATGCTAGGGCTATGTGACTTCAAATATCATAGCTGGGGGTCAGTTCAAGATGACAGCATAGGAAGACCCTGAAGTCACCCCTCCCACAGAAACACTGAATCTACACCTACATATAGAGCAATTCCTCCTGAAGAAGAACTGAGGGCTGATTGAACAGCTTCTGTACAACAATAGAGGGACCACATAGAGATGGATAGGAAAGACAGAGACGTGGTATTGACAGGAACCCCACCCCTGATGCAGTGATCTGCAGTAAAGAGGGGTAGCACTGAAGGGCTCGTGTTCAGACTTACACACTCGGGGACACAGTGAAAAAACAATGATTTAAAGGGCACCTAGACCATACATGAAGGAAACCCATTTACTAAACCTAGAGTGTCTGCCAAATGGGCAGGGAACTGCATGAACTCTCGCCAGGGCTGGAAGTCCTGGAAAGTCGCACTTTTTTGTGTTCTTCCTCCACCTTGATGATGGGACCGGAACATGGTCTAGGCACTCTGGCTACCTGCCTAAAACTGCCCTAGCATGCCTTGGGCCCCTAGCCCACATCAGCTCCAGCACCCCCCTGCCAGGTGTCCCCTGCCCCATGCTTGTTCTTGCCCCAGGTCTAACCTTCCTGCTAGAGCAGCCCTGGTGCAGAGCACCCTGAAACAGCCCCAGCCTGTACCTACTCTATCTCCAGCCAGCCTGCCAAAGCTGCCTGGCACATCCAGTCTACACAGCAGATGCCCTTACACAAGACCACACCATTAAAACCAGGAGAGGTTCCTGTTTTGCCTAATTTATAGAAACAATCACTGAGAGTCGAACAACATGAGGAGTCAGAGGAATATGTTCTAAACAAAACAACAAGATAAAACCATAGAAAAAACCTAATGAAACAGAGACAAGTAATTTACCTGATAAAGAGTTCAAAGTAATGGTCTTAAAATGCTCATCAAACTCAGGAGAATGGAGGAACACAGTGAGACCTTCAACAGAGAGATGGAAAATGTAAGAAAGAGCTGAAGAATAAAATAAAAAATACACTAGATGGAATCAACAGCAGATTAGATGATACAGAAGAGTGGATCAGCAATCTGGAGGACACAACAGTGGAAATCACCCAATCAGGACAGCAAAAAGAAAAAAGAATTTTAAGATGAAGATAGTTTAAGGGACTTCTGTGACAACATCAAGCATACTAACATTCACAAGAATGGGGTCCCAGAAGAAGAAGAAGAGAGAAAGGGACAGAAAACTTATTTGGAGAAATAATGGCTTAAAACTTCCCTAATCTGGGGAAAGAAACAGATATCCAGGTCCAGGAAGCACAGAGTCCAAAACAAGATGAACCCAAAGAGATCCAGAACAAGACGTATCATAATTAAAATGTGAAAACTTAAAGAGAGAATTTTAAAGATGGCAAAAGAAAAACAACCAATTACATCAGCTGATATTTCAGGAGAAATTCTGTGGGCTCAAAGAGAGTGGTATAATATATTCAAAGTGCTGAGAGGAAAAACCTTGCAACCTAGAATACCCTATCCAGCAAGGCTATTATTTAGAATTGAAAGAGAGATAAAGAGTTTCCCAGACAAGCAAAATTTAAGAGTCTGTCACCACTAAAGGGGACTTACAAGAAATGTTGAAGGTTCTTATTTAAGTGGAAAAGGCCATAACCAGAAATAAGAAAATATAGGAAAGAAAAAAATGTCTATGGTAAAGGCAATGTATATAGTTAAGGCCGTGGATCAGCAACTTATAAAGCTATTATGAAGGTTAAAAGGCAGAAGTAGTACAATCAATTATAACTACAATAAGTAGTTAAGGGATACACAAAATAAGATGTAATTATGATGTAAAAAACAAATGTGTGAGGGGTTAGTAAAAATGTAGTGCTTTAAGAATTTATTCAAAATGCAGTGACTATAGGCTTAAAATAAACTGCTGTATATAAGTCAATATGTAGTAACCTCATGGTAACTACAAACCAAAAACATACAATAGATACACAGAAAAATAAAGAGAAAGAAACCCAAACATAACCTTAAGGAAAATAATCAAACTACAGGGAAAGAGATGAAGAGAAGAAGAAAGTAATAGAGAACTATCAAAAAAAAAAATCCAGAAAACAATGCACAAAATGAAAATATATACATACCTATTAATAATCACTTTAAATGTAAATGGATTAAATTCTCCAATCAAAAGACACAGGGTGGCTGAATGGTTAAAAAACAAGACCCGCCCCTATGCTGCCTACAACGGACTCACCTCAGTTCTAAAGGTACAAATAGAGTGAAAGTGAAGGGATGGAAAAAGATACTCCATGCAAATGGAAACAAAAAGAAAGCTGGGGTAGCAATACTCATATTAGACAAAATAGACTTTTAAAAAAGACTGTAACTAAAGACAAAGAAGGGCATTACATAATGATAAGGGGGTCAGTACAACAAGAGAATATAACATTTAATGGCATTTATACACCCAACAAAGGAGCATGTGAATATGTAAAGCAAAATAAAAACAGACAAGGAAAAAAATAGGCAGCAATACAATGAGAGTAGGGAAATTAAATACCCTACTTACATCAATGGATAAGTCATCCAGATAGAAAATCAATAGGGAAATACTATGAACATTTATATGTCATCAAATTGGACAACCTAGAAGAAATGGGTATATTCCTAGAAACATACAGTCTTCCAAGACTTCTGAAACTCTATGTCCAGGAAGAAATAGAAAATCTGAACAGACCAATCACTAGTAATAATATTGAATCAGTAATAAAAACAACAACAACAAAACTCCCAACAAACAAAAGTCCCAGGACCAGATGGCTTCACAGGGAAATTCTATGAAACACTTGAAGAAGAGTTAATATCTATTCTTCTCAAACTATTCCAGAATATTGAAGAGGAGGGAACAATTCTAAACTTATTCTACATGGCCAGCATTACCTCGATACCAGAACCAGACAAAGATACACACACACACACACACACACACACACACACAAAGAAAATTACAGGCCAATATCCCTCATGAACACAGATGCAAAAATCCTCAAAAAATATTAGCAAAGTGAATACAACAGTACATTAAAAGATCATACATTATGAAGTGGAATTTATTACAGAGATTCAAGGATGGTTCAATAGCCACAGATCAATCAATATGATAAACCACATTAACAAAACAAGTGATAAAAATCATATGATCATCTCAATAGATGCAGAAAAAAAGCATTTGACAAAATTCAACATCCATTTATGATAAACACTCTCAACAAAGTGAGTGCCAAGGGAACATACCTCAACACAATAAAGGCCATATATGACAAATCCACATCCAACATTATACTCAATAGTGAAAAAATGAAATTTTCCTCTAAGATCAAGAACAAGACAAGGACGCCTACTCTCACCACTTTTATCAACATGGTATTGAAAGTTCTAGCCATGGTAACCAGACTAGAAAAAGGAATAAAAGGCATTCAGATTGGAAGGGAAGAAGTAAGACACTTACTATTTGCAAGAAACATGACTATATACAGAATGCCCTAAAGACTCCACCAAAACACTATCAACACTAATAAAAGAGTTCAGTAAAGTTGCAGGATATAAAATTAATGTACAGAAATCCTTTGCATTTCTACACAGTAATAATGAACTATTAGAAATGAAAAAAACAATGCCATTTACTATTGTATCAACAAATAAAATACCTAGGAACAAATTTAACGAAAGAGATAAAAGACCTGTACTCTGAAAACTGTAAGACACTGAAAAAAGAAATTGAAGATGACACAGATAAGTGGAAAGATACTCTGCTCATAGATTGTAAGAATTAAGATTGTTAAAATATCCATATCACCCAAAGCAATCCTTAGATTCAGTGCAATGCCTTTCAGTATACCCAAGCCATTTCCACAGAACTAGAACAAATAATTCTAAAATTTGTATGGAACTACAAAAAACCTCAAATAGCCAAAGCAATCTTGAGAAAGAACCAACCTGGAGGATCATGCTCCCTGATTTCAAACTATACTACAAAATTAGAGTAATCAAACAGTATAGTACTGGCACAAAAACAGACACATAGTTTGGTGGAACAGGATAGAAATCCCAGAAATAAACTCAACTTTATATGGTCAATCAATCTGTGACAAAGACTGCCAGAATATACAATGGAGAAAGACATCTCTTCAATAAATGGTGCTGGGAAAACTGTACAGCTACATGCAAAAGAATAAAACTAGACAACTTTATCACACCATATACAAAAGCAAACTCAAAACTGAGTAAATACTTAAATATAAGGCCTGAAACCATAAAACTCTTAGAAGAAAACATAGGGAAAACAGTAATCTTAGCAATATTTTTTGGAGCTCTCTCAGTGAAAAAATGGGTAGGACCTGAACAGACATTTCTGCAAAGGAGACAAACAGATGACCAAAATGTACCTGAAAATGTGCTCAACATGGCTAATCATCAGGGTAATGCAAATCAAAATGACAAGATATCATCTCATATCTGCCAGAATGGCTATTGTCAAAAAGACAATAAATAAGTTAACAAAGGTTTGGAGAAAAGGGAACCCTCATGCTCTGTTGGTGGGACTATAAATTGGTGCAGCCACTATGGAAAACAGTGTGAAGGTTCCTAAAAAAATTAAATTAAAACTACCATGCAATCTAGCAATTCCACTGCTGAGTATTTATCCAAAGAAAACAAAAACACTAATTCAAAAAGATATATACACCCCAATACTCACTGCAGTATTATTTACAATAGACAAGGTATGAAAGCAACCTGAATGCCCACTAATAGATGATAAAGAAGATGAGGGGTGTGTATATACATTTATATATATATATATAATGGATATTAGCCATAAAAAGAATGAAACCTTGCAATTTGCGATAACATGTATGGACCTAGAGGGTGTTATGCTAAATGAATAAGTCATACAGAGAAAGATAAATACTGTATGATTTCATTTATATGTGGAATCTAAAAAATAAAACAAATGAGCAAATGTAACAAAACAGAAACAGAGTCATAGATATAGAGAACAAACTGATGGTTGCCAGAGGTGAGAAGGGTGGGGGATTGGGTGAAATAGGTGAAGGGGATTAAGAGCTACAAACTTCCTGTTATAAAATAAGTAAGTCATGGGGAGGTAATACACAGTATAGAGAATATAGTCAGTAATATTGTAACAACTTTGTTTGGTGACGCATGGTAACTAGACTTATAGTGATGATCATTTTGTAAAGTATAAAAATATCTAATCACTATGTTGTACACGGAACTAATATCAATTGTAAGTCAATTATACTTCAATAAAAAATAATTTTGTCATGAAATTTAAAAGAAAAAAATAATTCCAAATAAATATATCATTTATATTTATATAACATGGTTTTACAAATGCATGTGTAAATAATGTATAAGTCAAATATATAAGTAGATCTTTGATTATTTAATCCATTTAAATATATCTTGCTTGAACCCTGCTCCACCCCGCCCCCTTTTTTAATCTTCTCACTGGGGAGATAAGAACTTGTCATACATCTGGGGCTGTAATGCTAGGTATATAATATTGTTTCTGGCTTTTTCCCTTTAAATAATCCAATTATCAAATTAGTATGTGTAGAAAAATAAGATTTGTTAGTTCTCAAGATGATGAAATGGAAAAGGGTAAACGTTTAGAATGGAGTATGTATTCACTAGAAAGGAAATGCCAATAAATAAAGGCAAGTGAACTTTCTCTGTTAAAACTGAGTATCTGTAATTATTTATAGATAAAAATTTTTGAGAAATAAATGCTTTCTTTAATATCATAAAGGTATAATAAGCATCTTTTTACGATACTAGTTCTAATGTTCATTTTCTCCTATTTTATGATAAATATTTATAAATTTATAAAAATTTATATAAATATTTATAATTTATAAATATTCTCCTATATTTATGATAAATATATTCATATTTCTTTGTCTTTTGCCTTACTGTAGCAATCCAACAATGATAAATAAGCATACTTGCTTAGAATTCCAGCCTGATTTTCTGAAACAAGGTCATGTATCACTAGCTTATTTGTGCTGCCCCAACCTTTTACTAGAAGGCTCTTATGGGGTTTGTGAATTAAATCTTTGCGTGCATTTGAAAAGCTTGCCTGGTAATTGGACAGAAAGAGACCCTTAAGTACAAGGTCACCTAACCAAAACCATTATTTAGGTCACATACCTCTCTAATATTAAGCAGTTAGGAAGACACACATATAATTAAATGATCCATAGTATCTAATGAATATCTATTTGTCATTCAAAATATTGTTCCCATCAGGGAAAGGTGACAACTATTAGTAAACAGCTCTTTGGGCTATAACTTAAAGGTGAACTTTTATCCTTAGGCACATGGAATGGTTTTGACCTCCCTCAACTTACAAGAAAAAATACGTACATATCTTTGGCTTTTTCTTTGGTTATGTTGTCTTTCGGAGCACAAAATGTGGTTATTTCTTTCCATACAAATTAATGTCATTGTATTCAGTCTCTAAAGACTTATCACAGAATTTTGATATTTGCTACAGGGCAAATGAATTATAAAATCATGTTTTTAAAATACCTTTCATTTCTAGGTTTTGCGTGAAGAATTCCCTTGTCATTTATCATTCATTTTTCTTTCTATGAATTTTTTGATTGCTCTTATGGATTTTATTTTGCTAGTCAGATACAGCTTGATAGCATTCTCTTATTATTTTTTTCAAGAATCAATTCTTTTTGAGGCTGCTAGTGGATAGCTTTTACTAAATTTAAATGTAAGCTTCTATATAAACCCTATTACACTTGAGACTTAGATGCCATACATTCTTGACTTTCCAGCATATTTGAATTCCAAATAATGAATTTTTGTTTTCTGTTTTAAGTAATGATCTCTTCCTTAGTCTAGCAGGGTCTAAAACTTTTGAAAAAGATCAGAGTAAAAAATGGTAGAGGGGAGGGGATTTGGGAAGTGGAGGAGAATAGGTTTTGCAACTCAGGTGCAAAAGCCAAGTAAGTATTTAACACAGTTACTAGGAAGATGAAATGAGAAAACTTCAAAGTTTTTTCTACATTTAAGTAATTTATTTTATCTTCTGCTTCCTTTATTTAAAGACCGTATTCTTTCTTTTTCTAGGATACATTATTATTTTGCCTGTTATATTTTGAAGCCTTCTTCTGAGCTTCTCATGATTTGTAATCATTATACCTTCTGTTCCCTGTGACCCATTCTAATGTAAGAAAGTTAGGACATGCATGATCCATGACAATTCCAGACTGAATCCATTAGTAAATACACACAGCTTTGTCTCTCTTTGCCAGAAGGATGAGAGCAGGGAGGCAGGCACTTGCGGCTTACTTCTATTGGGGTCTATAGAATCAATATAGAAGAAAAAAGGGTCGATTTTAGGCCTTGAGCCTAAGATCCTTTTCTTTCATTGCTTTTAGAAGAATTGGTAATGATTTAAATAAATCAATAATAAAAATATTTTAATAAAGTTAAGAATTTTCTTTACCTCTTAGTATCACGTCTGAGAAAGTAGATAGAGAGGTATTATTGAGGTCCATGCTGCAAATAAAGTCAAACTAAAAAAGTTTAATAACAAATTTTAAGAACCCAATGAGTCTGGGATGATGTTTATAAATTTTTCTCATTTGAGTTGATATGGCATCTAGGACAAATGCTATTTCCTGTCTGCTGCTTATATATTCAGAGAGGATGTGTTTGCCTAAGGATTGGGGGTAGAGAGGGGAAGGAAATATTACATTCTGTTTCGTACAAATATTAATGCATCCCAAAGCACATAGAAGTCTCTATGGAATCATGTGGAGCTAAATAAAAATCAACATAATGCACTGTTTACCAACCTAATATCTAAATGTCAGCTTGGCTAGATTTTTATGGGACCCTTCTTATTTGATAGTCTTGATGTGCTTTTGTCAACTAAGCACACATCTCTGAAGATTTTCAGATCCAGAAAGGCCTTGAAAATATGGGACGGAGAGATGTGTGTTGGGGGTTGAGATTTGGACTGGATATTTGGAATGAATAATGTTAAACCAACTTTGGGTACTGGAGCTGGAGAATAAGAAGCAGGCTTTTGTCCTTCACTTTATTCTGGTGTTCACCTCTCCATCTAAGACAGCTGCCAAGAATACCAAGGAGACAGTGCAACAGGGGAGCCACAAAGACTGATGCTGGCCAAAAAAAAAACCCCTCTGGACCAAAAATGAAGCTTAGAGTAGAATATTCAAGAGGTAGCCAAGGGTGATGCTTCTGCATCGAAATCCAGAGGACAGTGTAGTTAACTTGGCATTTGTGTCTGTCATTCTTTTGTCTCTTCCAGGGTTTTTTATTTATCTTGAGATTCAAGGACATGAAGCCTAAGGTCACTATATGAAACCCATATATGCCTGTCATAGACCCCCATTTTGGTATGACTTGTTTATCTGTGCTTTTGGATAAAACAAACCAGACCATCTGGCTTCACATTAAATATATACTAACAAAAGTCAAATGTTTAAGCATATATTTTACTTTTACTCTATGTGGCAGATTTAAATCACTTCCGTCAGCTATGTTTTTAGGAAGAGGTTAATGTATAAAAAGGGATACCTCACCCAAACTGGAATAGGTTCTATCCTGGCACTGCACTATGAGAAATGCCACTTACCTGATATTATGGACTGAATGTTTGTGTTCCCCCGAAATGCATATGATGAGCACAACCTCCACAGTGATACTTGGAGATGTGGGGCCTTTGGAGGTAATCAAGTTCAGAGGAGGTTATTAGGGTAGATTCCTCATAATGTAATTAGTGCCCATATAAGAAGAGAACAGACCTCTCTCTCTCTGCCATGTGAGGATACAGCAAGAAGGCAGCTATCTGCAAGTCAGGAAGAGAGTACTCACCAGAACCTGACCATGCTGGAACTATGATCTCAGGTTTTCCAACCTCCAGAATGAGAAATAAATGCCTGTTGCTTAAGTCACCTTGTCTATGTTATTTTGTTACAGCATCCCAAGCTGACTAAGACACCTGGGATGCTCACTTTGTCTACCAGGATAGCATTTTTAAATGATGGATGCATCTCCCTGTTTAAGACTCTATTCTTAATCGTGTGTGAAAGGCATTTTATGACAACTACAGAAATATTGAGAATAAGTGATGGAACACAACTATGTGTGTTACTTAGTGTATAATTTTCCAACTACTTTTGATCGGTTTCAGCAACCAGTAATATGTAGGCATCAAACACTATGATTCTGGTATTAATTCCCAGTTGGTTTTGCTAATAGGTGGGGGAAATGGTTTGGTGAAGAGTCTGTCCTAGTTCTGGTTTGAGTCCTTCCAATGTCTAAGCCCTGCTGTGGTCCTGGTCCTTCCTGGGTCTCTCAGTGATCTGCTTGTGATATGCATATCCTGTCTGTACCTAGATTAATCCAAGCTAAGTAGACATCTTCCTGTTATCAGAGATGATTGAAAAATTGGAGCATTCACAGTCTCTCAGTCGAAAATCATACTTTTTGAATATCTAATATTCTAGTCATATATAAAATCCAGTCTTTAAAATAACAGGCTTCATCTCTTCTATTTCTATTGCTCTTGGGATTTTCTTAATCACTAACTCTGCAAATTTATAAAATTCTGGAACTGCAGCTCCTTTCAACATAAATAAGCTCTGCAAAAATATCTGCTATAAAATGCCTCCTGTACATTTTGCAGTTTCTGTGAATGTCCTCCATGCATTTTCAGGGAGGGGTTTCATTGATTGCCATGTTTTTCGGTGGGTAGAAAACAATTTTGGTTTTAATGTTACCAGAAACCATCTTAGGATTTGCTTAGGAAATCTTTACCTTGTGGCTGATACCTGTCTGCTTGCTGCCTCCTGGAGCTTTGCTGATTGGACGTTACATGTGGGTTACATGTGCATAGCAGAGCTCATGGTGACCATATGCTCCGGTAGCATATAATCATATCTTTTGTAGCTGTATTAAATCCATCTGGTGTGGAGAAAAGGGAACCCTCCTGCACTGCTGGTGGGAATGTAAATTGATACAGCCACTATGGAGAACAGTATGGAGGTTCCTTAAAAAGCTAAAAATAGAACTACCATACGACCCAGCAATCCCACTACTGTGCATATACCCTGAGAAAACCATAATTCAAAAAGAGTCATGTACCCCAATGTTCATTGCAGCTCTATTTACAATAGCCAGGACATGGAAGCAACCTATGTGTCCACTGACAGATGAATGGATAAAGAAGATGTGGCACATATATACAATGGAATATTGCTCAGCCATAAAAAGAAACAAAATTGAGTTATTTGTAGTGAGGTGGATGGACCTAGAGTCTGTCATACAGAGTGAAGTAAGTCAGAAAGAGAAAAACAAATACCATATGCTAACACTTATATATGGAATCTAAAAAAAAATGGTTTTGATGAACCTAGGGGCAGGACAGGAATAAAGATGCAGGTGTAGAGAATGGATTTGAGGACACGGGGGGACGGGGAGGCTGAGACGAAGTGAGAGAGTGGCATGGACATATATATACTACCAAATGTAAAATAGATAGCTAGTGGGAAGCAGCTGTATAACACAGGGAGATCAGCTCGGTGCTTTGTGACCACCTAGAGGGGTGGGATGGAGTGGGGGAGGGAGACACAAGAGGGA